>NC_140949.1:5367500-5522500 GCF_014529385.1 Adiantum capillus-veneris
CATGATCCCTATTGTTTAAATGGGATAGTCAAATGTCGGGTCACCTGAGCCTCTTTGCTCGTGCCTATTCTCTATCTTATTTTGCACCTTGCATTTCTTTGAAGTGGATGGGTGCTCTATATGTCGCAGATATTTTTTTAGAACATTTACCGAGGAGCGTGACATGATGTTGATACATCCCACTCATCTTTTTGGCCAAGTCTCCCTTCCTGCTGCCTTGTTAAGAGCAGTTGGTTTGAGCATGTGGTACTAGAGATAATGATTTGTAGCACTAAGCACAACTGCTTTTTGTGCAATTCACAGGTGAAATTTGTTTTGGAGAGTTTCAAGCGACTACGCCCAGGTGTGCCATTAAAATGCTTGCATGGGCGCATGAAGCAAACTCAAAGAATGGTCGTGTTCTTCAAATTTTGCGAAGAAAAGCACTCGGTTCTGTTTGCCACTGATATTGCAGCACGGGGTCTTGATTTTCCAGCAGTGGACTGGGTAGTTCAGGTAGCAGGTCTGTTTGATTTTATTGCACTGCAAGATAGACCTCAGGTTGCTGGACTGTGCCTTTTGATGCTAAATGCATTGCTATGCATGATCATGCAGGTGGACTGCCCTGAAGATGTCCCTTCTTATATACATCGTGTTGGGCGAACGGCACGTTATACATCTGGTGGCCGCTCTGTGATCTTTTTATCACCTTCTGAAGCAAAAATGATTGAAGAATTACAGGCAGCTAAGATTCCAATCAAAGTTATCAAGGTACTTCCATTTCACCAAGTCTTTACTTTTTTTGGTGGATGGACCTTTGTCTAATGAAATGTGCCTTTATCAGCCAAATCGGGACAAGATTCAAGCAGTGTCAGGTCCCCTGGCCGGTCTCTTATCAAAAGATCCAGATCTAAAGTACATGGCTCAGCGTGCTTTTATCACGTACATAAGATCTATACATATACGTGGAGACAAAGAGATATTTGATGTTACAAAGCTTCCTCTGGACGAGTATTCTCTGTCATTAGGTTTACCGACTACCCCTCGCATTCGCTTTTTGAAGAAAGGCATGGGCACTGTCAGTGAGAATGTAAAGTTGAAGCATGATGACGATGCACACACTGAAAATGACAAGGATTCAGGTATTGCTTACTTGTATGTGTGACACTGTTGTTATCTTGGCATGTATTCATTTTTGTAACTAAAGCTATGTTCCTTGTAGTCTGACAAGTTTTTTTTTTGGTTCATTTATTAGACCAGAGCCCCTTTGGGACAGATGAGAAGGTTTCTGTTGACTTGCATGGTGAGAAGCTTTTAACAAAGAAAAGACCTGTTAAGGAGGAGAATGAACAAGAGCCTAAAGTGGAAGATAGGTTTGATGCCTTACTCAAATTTTTTTATGGTTTGCTTGTGAGAAATTGCTACAGCTTGCTATAACAATCAGGTGGTGGTCTTGATCATTGAGCCTATTGTGATATTCTGCCTTTGACTACTGCTTTTCCAAAAACTGTTGCTAAGCCTGATGCTAATTGTTTATTGATTTCTATGCAGTTGGTTCTTGATTTGTAAGATTTTGATTGTTTTGGGTGCTGTCTTTGCAGTCTTGGCACTAGGATCAACAAGAAAAAGAAGTTGAAAATCAATCCAAATAGACCAGCAGGAAAGAGATTTGTTTTTGATGATGAAGGCAATGCATTACCGCCTCTCGCAGCATTTAGTAAAGGGAGTTCAGATGAAGAGCTTCTAACCAAAGGTTGCACATCCATCTCTCTCTCTCTCTCTCTCTCTCTCTCTCTCTCTCTCTCTCTCTCTCAGTTCAGTTTTGTATCAGTTTTGTTTCATTTGTCTTTCCGATAGACGGATGACATACACACCATGTACATTTGATTTGTCTCATAGGCCGATTTCGGCCTGACATAGACGTTAAAAATCTTTCTTTCTTTCTCTCTCTCTCTCTCTCTCTCTCTCTCTCTCTCTCTCTCTCTCTCTCTGTGTGCATGTGTGTCATGCTTATGACTCTTTGCATAGGTCCATATACAAGAAATATGGGAAAAACCCTGAAAGGTATACAATTTGATCATGGGGCATAGAAGCCAAGGGATTATAAAACCCCTAGGAAATGCCTCCAAAATCATCCACATCCACTCTGACATGTCTGGATGTTGTACCCCCCTAAAACACACACATACACACACATCTGAAAGTCCATCTTAAGAGCATGATGAAAACAAGGGAATCAAAATTAAGCTCCACACACACCTGACACGCGCACACACACACACGCATGCAAACACCCATAGTTCAGAACAAGGAAGTGCAAGCAAAAAGAAACCTAAAAGCCAGGCAAACCAAAAGACAGGAAAGCAAGCAGGCAAGCGAAAGGAAGAGCGGTCCCGCCTGAATTTCGATACTGAAAATTTGCCAGGTCGAGCATCTTCTGCGTAACCAAGAAGACCAACAAGCTCGACTGTTATAGGGCGCGTTTGCTTGCAGGGTCACTGCTGGCCCGACTGAAGCAGGATTGGGGAGCCCCTCCAAGCGGTTTCTGCTACAGAGCAAGGCCATTCACCTAGCCAACCACACCGGATTTCCAAGCCCCAACCGGGCGCCAACCATCTGGATTGGCTGAAGGGACCACAGTGGAGGATGCGGGGGCAAAAGACTGCATCGTACGGAGGCAAAATTAGGCAGAGCAGTGCAAGTGGCTGGGAGGCGCCAGCAGGTGAGATGAGAAGGCGGGGCTGCTGGTTGCACGACAAGCCACAAGCACAAGCGATTGTGCAAGGTAGGTCGTTGAAGCTTCTGAAAACCTGAGGGTAGAAATGCGTAGGCTGGAAACGATGGTTGTAGACAACAGCAACGTGAGCGTGCGCAAGGTAGGCAAAGCGAAAGCAAGCAGGGTGTAGTGTGGAGGGTGAGGTGACGGATGGCGGGGCAAGGTTGCAGATTAGGATTTGACGGGGGTGAGGGTTTGCAGGGCAAGAGGCCCATACAACGCTCCCCCCTTTCTCATGTGCGCAAAGCTCTCTCTTGGTCTCATGGTTTGCAGTGTGCCATTGGTCAGATACACACATCCTCACATCAGCTGGAGATTGAGACTGGTAGATTCAGAGGGATACCAGCAGACAACAGGATATGCCGCTTATGCCAGCTAGAGCCAGAGACAGAGCTACATTACATATGTCATTCCACAATGTACTATGAGATTCGGGGCCGTTTCCACTGCTTATTCAGAAAGGGTTTCGGTCCTTTCTCTAGGGTCATGAGTTATGATGATCAGAGATGACTTGGGCTATATCTACTTGAGTTACACAGATATAGAGATACTTTATTGGGGAGAGCTAGAGAGAGACAGTCCCAGAGATGGATTACAGATTTCTTTTCACTAGATATGGGACAGCAAGAGGAGCAGCCATCACTGCGGAGCTCGGCCCACACTCATCCGACCATTACCAGCACTCTCATCGACCGAGCATTGGAGCTACGGAGATCCAGACGGCCATGATTGAGGAGAGGGGCTACACAGCATCGACGAAGACCACAGCAGAGGATTTGAGCCATACTCTTGACATCCAGAGTGCAGATGAGGATGGATTCTAGTCATAGGTCATTTTGGCCTTTTGAAGACGTTAATATAACATTTCATTTCTTGGCATCTCTCTCTCTCTCTCTCTCTCTCTCTCTCTCTCTCTCTCTCTCTCTCTCTCTCTCTCTCCCCCCCGGCAAACAAAAAAGCTCGTAGGTGAGGGATGGCAGGAGTAAGGCTGCATATTTGGGTTTGACATGGGCGAGGGTTTGCAGGTCAAGAGGCCTCTCTCTCTCTCTCTCTCTCTCTCTCTCTCTCTCTCTCTCTCTCTCAGTGCAAAGCTCTCTTAGAGCAGCCTGCTCTCTCTTTCCTTCATTTTATTTGTACCCAGACATTGTATTAGATCCACCAAGATTGTATGAGTTTGGTCTCATAGGTCATTTTGGCCTTTCAAAGACGTTTAATATAACATTTCATTTCATTTTATTTCTCTCTCTCTCTCTCTCTCTCTCTCTCTCTCTCTCTCTCTCTCCGTGTGTTGCCCCATCTACAAGTGCTTGCACACAATAGACTTGCAACAACGATAGAAGCTCGTCCAGCATCATGATCAAGCCGTGTCATGTGATTGTTAAAGGAAGTAAGGGGGTTGTTTGAAGCAGGGGCTAGCCTGAGCAAGCTGGGGCCTTACTTAAGCATAGGCCATGCTTCTCTCTCTCTCTCTCTCTCGTTATGTTTCCTGTGACACATAAGAGAAGGTGGTCATTGACAATCCAACCCACTCATGAAATCAAGCAAGAAGATTGCAAAGGATGATAGGATGAAGAGGGATAAGGTGGAGGCCATCAAGGAAGCCGTTTTAGCACACAATAAAGAGACGGATAGTGCCCTCGGTAGCGTCAATAGGGCCCAATCGAAGAAAATCACAGCTCTAGAGGCGGAGTATGCATCTCTCAAAAGCAAAGTGGAGGCACAAGATGGAGAAATTGACAAATCAAAGGAAGAGTTGGGGGACATGTGCTCCCAGACCAAGCTTGAAGGAGGAGAAATTCAGCCATCCAGAGTAGAAGAGTTGAATACCATTAGGGCGCAATTGCTCACATCCAAGCGAAGGAGGAGGAGCCACGGGAGACCTCTTCATGGGTACAGGTGTTCACCCGCACCAAGAAACAAATAGAGAAACAATGTCTCAACTAGCATACATGAAAGAATGCATGCTCAAGATCGTGGCCACCAGAGAGGTGCCTTCTATAGAGGAGGCAAAGTAGTGGTGCTCGATAGACGCACCGCATGACGGTGCGAGACCTATGGGACCAACTTAAAGCTTGCGATATGGAATTGCAATGGCTTGCTACAATTGGATGTCGGAGCATTCGGGAGGACTCCATCAGATGGAGGGACATGTTTTTCTATTTGGAGCATAGAGAGCACACTCCCGAGGGTGAGTGGATACAGATGGGAGAGCACATGCAGACATGTGGCTCATAATGAGCACAATAGCAAAGGAAGAGGAGTAGCAACAATATTATTTAGGGAGGAGGTACAGCCTATCATCCAGGTGGTTCAGAGAGATGAGAGTGCCTGGTATATGTGGATTAGAGTTAGAGCGGAGAAGGGCAGAACTCTCTACGTTACCATATGCTACTTCCCTCCTAGCACATCTCTTTATGCTTTGTGACTTGCCTAAGGGGCAGTCACCATACATGATAGTAGATCAGGATATTTTGGAGTTCTCGAGGGATGGGGATGTGATCCTACTTGGGGATTTCAATGCTATGACAACATGTCATTAGACATTGTCACAAGAGGGGCACCACGTGCCAATAGAAAAGAACAGACTGAACAAACTTTTAGCACTTAAATAACAACTGAACTGAAAGAGAGAGACGACACGTGACACGGAGTGGCGGAATTCCACTCCAGAGAGTATTGGCCCCAAACCTTGGCGCCCCTTTCGGTATTTCTTTATATTGCATGAACACAGTACAAGCCGGTACTCGAGACTCTGCACCTTCTCCAGGAAGCATGCCAGAGAATGAGCCCTATTTAAAGGCCCTTGGCCTAAAAAGCAATTACAGTGAAAAGCCTTCAAACTCAAAAGCATCTGGTCCAAAAGCAAAGCCAAAAAGCTGCCAGCGTAAATTACAGAAATCCATAGAGCTGCCACGTCATCAGCCAACGCAAAACGCAGAAATCCGTACAGCCTGTCACATCATCATGCCAACACAATTTTCGGAAATCTGCCACGTCATCAGTTTTAGCATGTGTGTAGGTCCTGCTTTATTTTAATCCTTTATGTCACTTGGGGCCCCATCAGACGGGGTCCCCATAAATTGGGTGGACTTCTACTGAGTTCTGTTACTTGTTCTTCTTAGGGTTTAGGCCCCTCGGCCGGCATTTGTAAGTTGGCTTCATTCTTTAGGCTTTGACACGTCAACAGTTTGTGAGAGACATCCTTCT
Source organism: Adiantum capillus-veneris (assembly GCF_014529385.1). Classification (NCBI taxonomy): domain Eukaryota; kingdom Viridiplantae; phylum Streptophyta; class Polypodiopsida; order Polypodiales; family Pteridaceae; genus Adiantum; species Adiantum capillus-veneris. The sequence goes on from NC_140949.1 coordinate 5,373,463, forward strand.
TTGACACTTTTGAGGACATGTTGAGAGAGCTAGACTCCAATTAGATGTGGCTCTCCAGGATCTCAAAGGATGTGAAGGAGTTAATAGAGTATAAAAGATACTTGATTCAGATGGGCATAGCACATGGATTGACTATTTTGAATGGTCTTGATAGATACTTCTCTTCAAGCAGCTTCACTTGCTTCCCTCCTAGATATGGTGCTAGCAGTGTGGATTATGTTTTGGTTCCCACATCACTTATACCATGCATTTGGGACTCATTAGTCTGGCCTAGAACTATTGGAGTGAGTGTACATCATGCTCATATATCTTTTGCAGTAGATTTTACTTACATTATTGGTGGCTTTCATCATGTAGCGCATCTCCATCCGGGATACCATTTTTGCAGAGAGAGAGAGAGAGAGAGAGAGAGAGAGAGAGAGAGAGAGAGAGAGAGAGAGAGAGAGAGAGAGAGAGAGAGAGAGAGAGAGAGAGAGAGAGAGAGAGAGAGAGAGAGAGATGGAGTGTATACAACAAAGCTGTATAGGCTTCTTGCAAGGGAGAACCTCCATAAACCCGTGTTAGAGCTCACCCAAAGATTGACAGAGATGATGCACACAGTGGTAGCCACAACTTTTCTCCACTCTCAGGAGACCATGGTCTATGAGCGTGCCTCATAATAGTTGGTATGATGATGAGTGTCGAGAGACGAGATCCCGACTACAGAGAGAGGTGGCTTTGGGAGACATCACACATTGACAGTCACCTATACTCTTCCGAAGCCTTGTACAACGAAAGAGGAGAGCTTTCTTAGCTTGTTTGAGCGAGATATTTGTCAGATGCTTGAGGTGAGACTTTAGGGAGGCTTGACAACTCTTTAGAGAGCACTGCCCCGCTCTAGTCATTACTTCTACAGAGACATGGACACAATATGCATCATCTATACACGGTAGGAGAGCAATTACTATTGCTATACTTGCCGGAGCCCTGTCCTCCCACTTCTATTTTTTCACAGTAGAATTGGTGAGGCGAGCCATTGATAATTTGCACACAGGGGGGGCAAATTATCAATGGTATAGTGATAGAGCATTTCATACATGCTATAGATCATATTTTGATGGTTTGTTGGCCTTCATGTTCAATAGGGCTACATGTGAGGGGTTTTGTGAGACTTGGAGTATGTCTACGATTGTACCACCAAAGTTTGGAGATCCGACCGTGCCAACTAAGTATCACACTATCATGATTGGCCACTCATGGGCCAAGCTCTATGCATCTATACTTGAGCACGAGTTGAGTAGATTGGCGAAGAGAGGGTGTACGAGCTTTAGGGCAGGTTGGATTCAGAAGGGGATTCCGTCACAAATGGGAGAGCGCACAATAATCAACAAGCTGAAAAGAAATAAACTCTCAACCAAAAGAGACGAGGGAGAAGATCGACATAGTATTGGGTACCAGAAGATGGGTTGGCCCCCCCCCCCCCCTAAAGAGAATCTTTATTAGGGAGAATCTTTTTATGAGCACAAGAACCGGAGAAACCCCTCCGTTCTTAATCTCAGACTCGATGGTCAATTGACTCCCGTGTGGGAAATTTTCGAGAGGTGAACTCTCAAGTCCATCTGCATCTCGAGCATCAAACTCCTCAGACCATGCAAGATTTCGAAAAAAGGGTCCTCTGACAACAAACTTCCCAAGAAGGGCTCTGCTCTGTTGTGCTGGGTCTATGATCCCCACCCCCCCCCTGAGAACAAGGTAGAGTGATGACCTGCCAGGCCACTTTAGCGCGGGCTATCCGAGTGTCGCGCCTTGACCAAAGAAAATTCCTGATCAGCCTCTCTACCTGGCTGATGCAGGAACTCGAAAAGATCCAACAAGATGTAATGTACCACATAGTAGCCAACAACACCTGGTTGGCCACTACAACTCTGCCTGCCAAAGAAAGTCATGCAGGGCTCCAATGTAATGGCTTCCTCCGAATGGACAGGAGGAGGGGAGCAATCTGCTGCTCAGGAGACAAGTCCACGCCAACTTGACAGCCCAAGTATCAAACTGCAGTCCCTGGGGGAATCCATCTAAAAGCCTCACCTGGCAGCCAACCATGTGTAGGAGCATTGCCAACCGAGAAGCCACTGTCTTTCTCTAGTTGATCGGTGCGCCTATGATGCACAACAAAAAGTCTCAAGAGCTTGCTCACACCTGTGAAGGTTGGCCTCCTGCCCCTCCAAGTACAAAGCTGAGTCGTCTGCAAACTCAACATCCTTTAGCTCGTCGCCCCGAATAGGGAGCGCTAAACCACGTAGACCAACCTGCTGTGAAACCAAAAATCTGCTCGTCGCCTCAGCATAGAACAAAAAGAGGAAGGGGGCAAGAGGGCAGCCCTGTTTGATTGAACGTGTGAGCATGAAACATCTCCTCTACCACCTGTCAAAATTACCTGACTGTGTGCCCGTTTGTAAAGAGCTGACACGCCTCTTATCTAGGCATCTTAGAAGCCCATCCTGCGTAGAGCGCCCTCCAAAAAGTCCCTGTCAACTCTATCATAGGCCTTCTCAATATCGAGAAGAAGTATCACCAGATCTCACCACGAAGGCGCGCGAGGGCAGATGCCTTCCCTCCCAAAAAGTAAAGATGTTGTCAAGGATACTACGCTCCTTGACAAAACCTGTTTGTGTCCCATGTATAATGCTCTCTAGAAGTGGCTGAATCCTCAAACTCAGAGCCTTGGCAAGAATTTTGTAGGCTGAGTTGAGGATGGTTGTCACAAAGTGATGACGTGGCGGACAGCAGAAACCCTAAAATTCCTGCAAATCCTGATTTTTGCCAGAAACCCTAATTTTCGGAAATCGCGGAGGCAGATTATTCAAAAAAAATTTTTTTTTTTTTGGAAAATGATGAGCGACACAAATTTCGCTTTTTCTCTACTTAAATGAGAAAGAGAGAGAGAATGCTTTTGCTTTCATGTTTTGACTCTCTGTGAGAGAGAGAGAGCAATTGCTTTTGATTTGAAGCTTTTGGGGCTCTGCTTTTGGGCATCCCTTGTAACCTTTAAATTAGTGGTGAGGGCCTCACTTCTCAGGGCATCTGGACGCAGAGTCTGAGAGTGAAACCCTAACCGCTCTTTTGTACTTTGATGATTGATTAATATAAAAAGAAATACCGAAAGGGGCGCCAGTCTTTGGGGCCAATATCTCTAGGCACGGAACTCCGCCGGGCGAGTGCAAATCTATTGTGATCCGTGAATTGTTTTGAAGTGGTTATTTGGTGCTGTCGCGGTTGATTCTTGACTTGGAGTGTCCAAGTTTGTTACAGTGGTATCAGAGCACGGCCAATTTCTCTTCTACGGGAAATCCGATCCTCGAATTTTCCGCGGCACCTATGGCTTCAGGCAATGATCAGTCGACTCCTTCTGCATCTGGAGATGCGGGCTGGGATCACAACGAAGATTCAGGCAGAGAGTATGGCCCGCCTTGGCCTACTTAGGTGGAGCGGTGAGAGATAGAGCGTCGCCAGTTGATCGGCGATGCAACAAAGATGATGCTCAATTTTGCCAAGGACTCGAAGATGGCAAAATATATGAACCAGACCTCTTTGGAAGAGGTACAGATGGAGTGGCAGAGAACCACAACACCACTCCCGAAACCCGCTCTCAAGAAACCTTCTACCTCCAAGAAAATATACGGAGCAGGAACTGGAGAACGTGGTTGATGCACGGATTGCTCAGATTTTTGACACGCAAAAAAAAGCCAAAAAGCACGGCAAAAAGCAGAAGAAAGGCATTGACTTCCCGGGATATTCAGGTCGTCGGTCGACATTTGACAAGGCAAAGAAATTGAAGAAGCGCGTCAAGTTTGAAGACCTACCCAGTTCTTCTTCTTCTTCTTCAGACAGTTCTTCTAGCTCCTCGGATTCGAGCGAAGAAGACAGAAAAGGTAAAAAGCGAAGCAAGAAGCAACGCTTTGGAAAGGGCAAGAGAAAGGCAAAGAAGGCTAAATCTCGCCCAGAGACTGACAATTCTACTGAGGACTCGTCTACAGACAGCTCAGATTCCGATGACGGAAAGTTTGATGCGAACAAGAAGAATTTTTACAAAGCCAACCAGTATGACTTTCTCGAAGATAAAAGCAAGAAAGTCCCAGAGTTTAAGGAAGGTGGCCACTCGATCAAGTTTGATACTTTTCAGGATACTCAGATGCTTCGAAGACTTTGTCTTTTATACAGCAGTTTGACATCGCTTTCGCGGGAGGACGCTATTCAGAGCACTCCAAGATTCGGAGAGCTGCCTCTTACTCTAAGGGGAATGCTCGTACTTGGTGGTCCACGCTTCTATTAAGCAAGACTGTGCCAGTTACATGGCTGAAATTCAAGAGGCTTTTTATTTCTTCTTCGTTGACTGAAGAGTTTGAGCGAGATATACGAGCTGCTTGGAACCATCTCCGGATGACCAAGAGCGATACAGTGAATTCTTATTGTGAAAGATTCTGGAGCTCTTTTCTACCCGCCTCTTCATTCAAGAAGATCTCGTTTAGAGAACAGATTGAGCGGTTTACCTTGGGTCTACCTACAGAAATCCGAAATCACTGCTTGGAACAGAAGTCAGCTTCTGTTCAGGAGTTGATGAGTCATGCGAAGCAGGGCTTTGCCATTCACTCTGGCAGTCTGACCTACCCCACAGATGAGGCCATGACACAACGAGCCGAACAGACTTCTGGGAATGAAAGTAGAATGAAAAAGAGCAACCCAGAGAAAAAAAAGGATGCACGACCCAAGCTTACTCCTGAGGAGAGAGCTCGCTTCATCAGAGAGGGGAAGTGCTTTGGATGCGGGGAACATGGACATATTTCCGCAAAGTGTCCTAAAAAAGGCACAGAAAGAACAGAATGATAAAGACGACGACAGGCCTAAGAGTTTGAGAGCAGCTGAGGAATGTGGCAAAAAAGGCAGATAGAAAAGTAGAACTGGTACCACATGGCGTGGGACTTGCACCGAATCAAATGAATGAAAGTACAAACTTTGCCGCTTTTTTTGGGGCAAAGTGAAGGATCAGGAAGCTCTTTTGAAGGAGCCAAGGCCAACTTCTTTTCACTTGGATCTGGCGGCTCGACTTGGAACTACGCCCGACAGACTGACGCCACAGGCGGAGGTAGTTCGACTGGCACCCGGATGGGATGTTGCCATTACACCGAACCGAGCATTGGCAAACTTCGTTTGCAATGACAGGGGTGTTTAGGGCACGCGAGTGACGTTCTACTCGGGATCCCTTGGTACCACAAGAACTACGCCGTGGTTGACTACCGGGCCGAGAAAGCGACTTTGATAAATGAAGGGCTTAGAGATTGTACCCGATGAACTTCAGTTTTCTTACTCATTCTTTTGGGAGAACTGAACGATGGATAAAAGTTGAATATGTTTTGACCTGAAGAAAAGAACGCCAAGATTTTTTTCTCCACGCTCATGCCGATTGCTTTTGAGAGGGCCTGAAGATCATACCATTGATCTGATATCTGGAAGCACGCCACCGAATCGGCCACCTTATCGTGTGAGCCGAGTACAGAATGAAAAGATTATGAACTCAGTGAAAGACCTCTTGGAAAAGGGTCTTGTCCAGCCTAGTACTTCACCGTATTGCTCTCCAGTGTTGTTGGTTTTGAAGAAAGACGGATCTTGGAGAATGTGCATCGATTATAGCACTCTCAACGAAATCACCATCAAGAACAGATTTCCGATTCCTAGGATCGATGATATACCCGACAGGTTACAGGGATCCTCGTGCCTTAGTAGGATTGTCTTGAAGAGTGGATATCATCAGATCAGGATAGCGCCAGGAGATGTCTACAAGACAGCTTTTCGAACGACTTTTGGGTTATTTGAGTTTTTGGTGATGCCTTTTGGCTTAACCAATGCTCCTGCGACATTTAATCGGATGATGGATAGGATTTTTCGAGAAGTACAGGCTATTTGTTGGCACTTTCTTTGACGACATCATTGTTTTCTCCAAGAATGAGGCAGAACACAGAGATCATCTGCTTCAAGTCTTTCAGGCATTACGAGATCACACATTAGTGATTAATGCTAAGAAAAGTGATTTTTTCCTACTAGAGATACATTTTGTGGGACACATTGTGTCAACAGCAGGAGTGCAAATGAACCCGGCCAAGATAGAGACTATCTGTGATTGGCCCGATTGAGGAATGTCCATGAAGTTAGAAGCTTCTTGGGACTGTGTTCGTACTACAGGCGGTTCATACGAAAGTTTGCAGAGGTTGCTTCCCCTTTGCATACCTTGACACAGAAAGGAGTACCTTTTTCGTGGGGACCCACAGAGGTGACTGCCTTTCAGACATTGAAAGAGAAATTGACTACGGGACCTATTTTGACTTTGCCGGACTTGCAGAAGTCATTTGAAGTATTGTGATGCTTGTGGTCGTAGTCTGGGTGCGGTCTTGATGCAAGAAGGCCATGTCATAGCTTACGAGAGTCGTTTGTTCTCTAGGCCGGAGATGACAACACAGATTTATGAGAAAAAGCTTTTGGCGGTTATCCATGCTCTTACTCAGTGGCGGCATTACCTACTCGAAGCGGATTTTACTGTCTTTACAGACCATCAGAGTTTGCGCTACTTCTTGTCACAGAAGCAGCTTTCAGAAAAGCAGATGCGGTGGGCGAACATCTTGTCACAGTTTCACTTCCAGATTGTCTATGTGCATGGACGGAAGAATGTGGTGGCAGATGCTTTATCTCGGAAACCGTTGGTTCTGGCTGTTTCCGCACTACATCATAGGAGCTTCGAGGATATGGTCGATCAGTATGCCACAGATACAGATTTTGCAGATATTTTCACACGGATACGGGATGGGGAGACAGTAGCTGGATACTCCCTTCGGGAAGGCTACTTGATGAAAAAGACTATGTTGTGCGTTACACAGCTGTTGAGGGATAAGGTTATGACTGAATGCCACTGTCCACCTTTTACGGGTCACCGCGGCATTGCTACCACCATGAAAGGGGTAGAGAGAGATTTCTTTTGGCGGAGACTGAAGAAGGATGTGGACGAGTTTGTGCGCAGTTGCTTGGTATGTCAGAAGGTCAAGTTTGACAGGCATAAGGCACAGGGATTGTTATAGCCTTTACCCATACCCACCCGCCCCTGGAAAAATATTGAAATGGATTTCATTTTTTTTGATCTTCCGAGAATACAGAATGATCACGATGATTTTCCGATTACATGGCACGCCTGAGACGATTGTCTCCGACAGAGACCCCAGATTTATGAGTTTGTTTTGGAAGGCAATTTGGGAGAACATTGGCACGCGGTTGCAGTTCTCGTCATCGTTCCACTTGCAGACTGACGGGCAATCTGAGATTGCCAATTCAGTGATTTTAGATTTATTGAAGTCTTGTATCTCGCATCAGAAGACTCAATGGGAAAAGAACTTACCTTTGGTGGAATTTGCCTACAATAACACGATACACTCTTCGACGGGGAAGACGCCATGTGAGATTGTTGAAACTGCTGCGAAGGTTCCATCCTTCCTGAGCACGAAAGATTATAAATTTGAAGCGAATGAATATTCGCGAGATTTGGATACGGCTTTTGCCAAGGTTCGCGAGACTTTGCAGGAGTCTCAAGAACGACAGAAAAAGGCAGCGGATCGCCATCGTCGCGACTTGAAACTGAAGGAGGATGATTGGGTGCTCTTACTTTTGAGAAGGCACGTCTAAGAAAGAAAAAGGGAAAGGAGAGGCTTTTTCCAAAGCTTAGTATGTGATACTACGGACCTTTCCAGATTACTGACAAGATAAATGATGTCTCCTTCCGATTGAAACTGCCAGATACTTGGAGGATTCACAATGCATTGCATGTGAGTCTCTTGAAACTTGTTAAGGGTGATGTGCCTGATGATGGGGAGGCTGATGAGCAACCCAAAGTGGAAGAAAACTAGGAGATCCTTGTTCCTGAACAGATTTTGGCACATAATGATACGAAGAAAGGTAAAGTCTGAAGGCGGGTTCTTGGTTAAGTTCAAGAACTTTCCTGCATTTGATGCGAAGTGGATGGAGGAGGAGGACCTAGCAGATACTCCTCGGATTGTGAAACTTTACCTCGATGTTTTGGTTTAGCATAGTCTACTCCAAACGGAACCCAGAATTCAGCTTGGCCGGAGATCTGGTGCAGTGGGATGCACAAGAGGGGAGTCACTCCGCTCCCTTGTCAACATATGCCTCGATTTTGATACTAAAGTCACTGATGTCTCTTTGAGCTTCAGGGATATTGAGAGCTGACAGTATTCTGCTGGATGACTTTATGAAATGGAATTCCTGATTATGATACTGATTTGTTCTTGACTTCTTGTGAGTGCAGGAACTGATAGACGAAATGACTGCAGCATTTTGGTCTACTTGATCTCGAATAGACATGGTTGCAATAGGGGTTAGTCAATCGGACATCGATGAGGTCCCGATTGGACCTAGATATGATTGCTAGCTACATTGCCGATAAATCATTGTCTAAGATCCGAATGAATGTTGAATGTCATGTGATGTCCTGTGATGTCTGGTGATGTCCTGTGATGTCGTGTGATGTGAATGTCGATTTTGTACATGTGCTAGATGTGTGTTCCTAGTACGTAGGTACTAACAGTCAGTGTCTGCTAAGACGGTTTATGGCTTTTGTCGGTTTTGCAGGCGTAATCGCGGTCGATTGCAATGCTTTCAAGAGGGGGGTATGTCCCAAAGTGATGACGTGGCAGATAACAAAAACCCTAATTTCTGTCAGAAACCCTAATTTCCAGAAATCGCGGAGGCGGATTATTAAAAAAAATAAAAATAAAAATTTTTGGAAAATGATGGGCGACGCAAATTTCTCTTTTTCTCTACTTAAATGAGAAAGAGAGAGAGAATGCTTTTGCTTTCATGTTTTGACTCTCTGTGAGAGAGAGAGAGCAATTGCTTTTGATTTGAAGCTTTTGGGGCTCTGCTTTTGGGCATCCCTTGTAACCTTTAAATTAGTGGTGAGGGCCTCACTTCTCAGGGTATCTGGACGCAGAGTCTGAGAGTGAAACCCTAACCGCTCTTTTGTACTTTGATGATTGATTAATATAAAAAGAAATACCGAAAGGGGCGCTAGTCTTTGGGGCCAATATCTCTAGGCACGGAACTCCGCCGGGCCAGTGCAAATCTATTGTGATCTTTGAATTGTTTTGAAGTGGTTATTTGGTGCTGTCGCGGTTGATTCTTGACTTGGAGTGTCCAAGTCTGTTACAATGGTGATGGGCCGCCACTGTCGAATCTCATCCAAGGAGCCACCCTCCTTGGGAATAAGGTAAATCAGGCGATCTCACTCTACCCATCCGTTTGAGGATGATATGCAGAATAAAAATTCAACTTTGTGTTAAGGTTATCAAACAAGGCACGCCAAAAGTTGCCTGTCATGCGAGGATCTCGATCACTCAGAGTAGACTCGGGCAGCCCATGATGCTTAAAGTTCTTTGCTAGAAAAATTCTAGCCATATGATCTGCTTTGATTGTTTTCTTGACTGGAATAAAGTGAGCTTGCTTGCTAAATCTGTCCACGATGGTCCAGATCGCATCATTTTCAGTTTGAGTCTTTGGGAGATCCATAATAAAATCCATGGCAATACTCTCCGAGGGTTGATTAGGCACAGGTAAAGGTTGGAGTAACCTAAGCGTCTTATGTCGGTGATACTTTACTTTTTGGCAACCCAAGCATTCCCTGACGTTTTGATCAATGTCTGCTTTAATGCTTGGCCCAAAGAAATATCTTTTCAATGCTAAGGTCGTAGGGAGAATTCCCTGATGACCCGCATAAGGTGAAGCATGTGCTTCTTCCATGATTTTCTTTCTCAATGGTTCTGCCACACAAATTGCTTGGTGGTGATATAGGTAACCATCCCGAATAGAATAGGGATACTCATCCTCTCCGTTCTGTAACTTATTCCAAATGGAGAAGTCTCGGTCATTCGGATACAACTCTGGAAGTGATTCCAGTTCTTGGTGATACACCGAAGTAATTGCGTTCACCCTAGGCCGTCTAGACGATGCTCCCAGCGGTATGGAGGATGTGGATGTGAAACATGGACAAAAAGTTAGTCCATCTCATTTGCTTCTCAGATAGTTTCCGTTGCGTAAGAAAATACCGCAAACTCTGGTGATCGGTTTTGATCACAAAATCCGCTCCTAGAAGATAGTGCTTCCAGGTAGACAAGGCATGGATCACAACCATAAGTTCCTTCTCGTAGATCGAGGCATGCAATTCTGCATCCTTAAGTCGTCTGCATGGGCTTCTTGGTTAAGCACTACACCGATGCAATCATTGTCGCAAGACGGGCACCACGTGCCAATAGAAAAGAACAGACTGAACAGACTTTAGCACTTCAATAACAAGTGAACTGAGAGAGAGAAACGACACGCGACACGGAGTGGCGGAATTCCACCCCAGAGAGTATTGGCCCCAAACCTTGGCACCCCTTTCGATATTTCTTTATATTACTGCTGATTCGTAAAGTACAACAGCCGGGGAGCACCTCCTCTGCAATCTGCACCAAGAGTGCCAGAGAGGGCCCCCAAGGCTCATATTTAAAGTCCCAAAGCCTAAAAGCATCAAATATGAAAAGCTGACCCCAAAAAAACGCTTTCCTAAAATTTCAGATTTCCCTAAAATTTCGTCGCGAATTGCGGAACGTCCGTACAGGTGCCACGTCATCATGTTTTGATGTGCAAAGTCCTTTGAGTGTGTTCTTCTTTACTTTTAATGCCTTTATGTCACTTGGGGCCCCATCGAACAGGGTCTCCATAAGTTGGTAGGACTTCTTCTTTTGTTACTATTTCTTCTTAGGGTTTAGGCCCCTCGGCCGACATCTACAAGTTGACTCCATTCTTCAGGGTTTTGACACGTCAGCAGTTTGTTACATCTCCCCTTCTTGAAAGAGAGTAATCGTCCGCGATTACTGCAAAACAACTCAAGTTAGCTCAAAAATTTCCGAGGGTCATTCCAAGGGACAATCAGTTTGCTCTTTTTGTTAAGGAGTTAGCTTCTCCTTTCGGCTTTTTGATCAAGGAGTTAGCTTCTCCTTTTGTCTAGATGGAACTCTCAATATTCGGACGTAGTAAAATTAGCCATCACACCCAGATCGTACTGATCTTCCATGGGTGTTTTGATGCACTAAAATTGAGTGTAGCAGGGAACGGGGGGGAACACAGCCCAAACGTTCCGAAACAGCGTTCCGAACGAGTCTCGTTCCCGAAACAGAGATGGGAACGGCACTCCGTTCCGGAACGGGGTATAACTGGAACGGTGTTCCGGAATGGGGGGAACGAGGCGAAACGACCGAAACGCGGGGCGGAACGGGCAAAAGTAGGCATTTGGGGGGAAAAAAGTGGGCTTTTGGATGCAGGTTTGGGGTTGTTTGGGGAACATATTTGGTGCAGTTTGAGGGCAGGTTAGGGGGCAATTTCGGGGTTGTTTAGGAGTTTATTTGGGACTAAGCTGAATGGAGGTAATTCAAGCCTTACTCTAGGTGGACTGTTCCGGCCCCGTTCCCGTTCCGCCCCCCCCTCCTCCTCTCCATTCCCGTCCCGTTCTGAACCCTCCCGTTCCCGTTCTTGGTCCAGGTAACTATGCTAAAATTACATATCCATGCAATCTCATCCAATTAGAAATATTGAGTGGTTGGCACATCACAATGCAACACAAATGCTTACATATGCATGTTACAAGACATAGAAACATAAAGCCGCCGATGAACACCCCCCCGCAAATAACATCCAGGTCCGGGCCATGAGCTGTTCAACGACTCTCTCATCACTCCTCCCGCAAATAACCTAAAAAGGTCTGGGCGATGAGATATAGAGGCCTTTTACAACCAAACACCCCCCAGACCGCAGCCTACGTCGTTTGGAGGTGCTGAGAGTAACCGCTGCTCAGACTTCTTAATACTCCTCCCGCATAACCATCCAGGTCCCGGCCGGGAGTCACAACAACAATACCCCCCCCCCCCCCCCCCCCCCCCCCCCCGTAAATAACCGCAAGGGTCCGGGCCATGAGTTAAAAAAAAAAGCATTTTTCAATCATTTAATACTCCCTCCGCAAATAAGTAGAAGGGTCCGGGCCATGAGTATGAACAAGCATTCTCAAACATCATTTCTCACTACTCCACCCGGGAGTAAAATCACCAATCAATAAAACCAGTATTAAAACCAGAGTCAAACATTTCAAATCGGCACCAAAATAGGTTCAAAACTGTTAAGTATGGAGCCTGATTTACCCTTGTAATTTTCTGTGGTAAAAGCGCACATTTGTAAGGCCCCTATTATGAGGAGAAGCCATCGTGCGTGAAGGAAAATCACTCACGGGAAACCAAAATTTTCACGGACAAGAATCAGGGGCAACTTTAAAGCTCCGCCCCCGAGACTTTTTTTCCGCGGGAATATTCTTTTTTCACCGGAATATTATGGCCGGACGGCGGCCGGAAAGTGGTCGGAAAACAACCGGTCGGTTGGCCGGTGGCCGGTAGTCAATGGCCGATGGCTGGTGGTCGGAAGTCAATGGCAGGTGGCCGGTGGTCGGAAGTCAATGGCCGGTGGCCGAATTCAAAAGCGGACTTGTCTTCTCAAGGGCGGCCACACATCGCGGATTGGAGGGTCCGATTTGGACTTATTCGCACAAGGGCGGCTACACATGGCTGTCTCTCATAAGAGAGGGCAGCCCTTTTGGCCTATAAAAGGAGGCCATTTCCACACACATTTCATAGTGTGAAGTTGATGCAACAAGGTGAGTGTGAGGTGGTGAGAGTGAAGCAAGGCGGGAGCTCCATTAAGGGTATAATCCCTTTGTAAACTACTTCTTGTTTTGAAGTACTAAAGCCATTGAGTGGCTGCTTTCCCGTGGATGTAGCCCACATTGGGTGAACCACGTATATCGTGTGTACTCTCTCTCTCTCTCTCTCTCTCTCTCTCTCTCTCTACTCTATAATCTCGTGTGTATAAATCTGTTTCTCTCCATTAAGTAATCTACTCAATTATCTATTTAGCTACGTCTTATTTCCTAACAAAAACAGATACCATCCATTTCAAACAAATTTCAACAGGATCACCAAACAAGTTCTCAAACAAATTTCAAACTTTAAAAGCAATCTCGACATTAGTCAAGCCTGAAAAATCGACTGGCTTTCCATCCTTAACCTGCACCAAAAATTAGGGTTAGGTTCATTCCATAAGGTCGTAGCCGAGCACAGCATGGTCCATCAGCTCTTGGACAAATAGTGTTTCTTTGGCGGCGATGGTAGTCCCAAGATAGCAATCGCACTGGACCTCCAAGGTCATGTGCTTATGAAGAGACATCTACTGAGAGATGTCGAGAAATTTCAAGTTATTATCTGCTAGGGTTTCCATGGCAAGCATTTCAAGATACCCCACTTTGCCAGAAGTTGCACTCCGAAGGAAGATGTCAGAAACCAAATAACTTCAGGCAATTTTTTTTTTTTCCTTGAGAGCTTGCCAAGTACTTGGAAGCGTGCTGCTTGGTTGCTATAGACATTGTCACAAACAGGAGCTCATAACAATATAAAATACATTCGGATAAATAGGATTAATCACTTATTACTGAAGCCAGAGGATATAGAGAGAAATAGATAGAGAGAGAGATAGAGAGTGAGAAGATCGACACAGTACTGGGGACCAGAAGATGGGCTGGTCCCCCCCCGTAATAGTATCTTTATTACTGAGGAGAAGTCTATACAAGCACTTGAATCGAACGTATTACCACGTTCGTTCTAGAATAAGACTTGATGGTTCCCGGAAGCCTCAGCTTCCGATTCCTAGGGCAAAACCCTATTCCAAGAAACTTCCGTTCCTTATTCCAAATCCTTGAGAACCAAGGTTCTCGTCTTTGGATCTCACCTTCGAGACTCAGGGCATGACATCCTTGCAACTCTCTTTTCCAACTCTGTTTCCAGAGTCCTCTTCCCGCAGAACAACGCTGCTTTCCCAAACACGAAGTCCTTACTCGGGAATCCCAACTTCCGGATGACAACTCGAGAGAGTATCACTCTTGGATCCGTGGATCTACTTCCCTAACTCGGGTATGAAACCCTTGGACTGATCTGGCTCTAGTTCCTCAGAGCGCTTTCTCCTGCAGAAGCTTATGCCTTCCTTTGCTCCTGCTCCCTCACTAAGAGGAAGTACACCTGCAAACAAATACTTAGAGATCATAACATGAAAATCGTTACCTTCAAAGTCTCAACGCTCGAAACGCGACTCGGTTCTCGAAAAGCAATTCCCCGGAAGAGATCTCTACATAGAAAATCCTCTCTTCCAATCTTACACACAAAGAGGTGTGTTCTCGGGTTCCTTCTCGTAAATCAGCCCCGTCTACGACGTTTATGGGCTGAAAAGAGAGAAAAACAGCAGCTTGTCGCGATGGAAACATGCTCCGTAGGCGCACTTCTTCACGAGGGAACTCGCGCACTGGGTCTTGGCGACATCGGGTACACTTGGGGCAGCCATGGGCATCACGGGCAACATGTTCTTTACGGCTGAAATCTGCAGCAGCATCTCCTCCTTGTGAAAACTGATCCTCTCCTCAGAGTGAGGGCATGTGATGCTTTTCTAGATCCTGGCCACGGCACGAATAGCAGAGCATTCACTGCTCGTGTAGAGATCGTGACCGTTTTTCTTTTTTTTAATAGCATTGTTCCGCCATAAAAAGAGAGAAAGAAAACGCTGGGTGAATCTCTTGCCTCATTTATCAGATGGCTGCCCACTTATTAAGTGGGCGGCCGGCATATTTCAAAAATAGTCTGAATCTGCCCAAAAACTCAATAAAACCTTATAGGTTAAAAACAATGCTTTCACAGCATTTCCCAGGCGTGCCTGCATGCAATCACATGCACATTTGCAATGCAGACATAAACTTCCTCGTGGGAAAGCGTCTGCTTTTCTGAAAAGCAATCCCGCTTTCTCAAAAAGCATCTATTTTTCCTCAAAGTTTTCTCTGAACCCATCTTCATTCAAGTGCTTGCTTTTCCTTGTGCACAATACCAACACAATTCGGAATTTCCTCCTGACTATGGATATTCCCTTTCCGATGCACTCATCACCCACCTTGTGACGCATCAGGAATACCCATCACCTAGTCCTTTCCTACTGAACTTACGGTATAATCTCCTTTGCGATGCTCTATGTCACCCATCCTATGACTCATCAGAGATATCCGTTCTGGGATGGTCGGATACTTCTTTCCGATGCTCCCTGTCACCCATCCGACGTGACGCATCAGAAGCACCCGTTCGTGGTGGCCTTATAGATATTCCCTTTCATAGTGCTCCCGTCATTACTTTGAATGACGCACTAGGAATACTGCGTAGTCGGATGTATCCAGTGAGAAAAACCCTCTCACTTAAAATTCCAATAATTCGTTTAGAATTATTTTTCCTAGGTGTAATCGAGCGAGAAAACCCTCACCTATAAATCCAATAATTCAAGTAGAATTATTTGTCTGTCAGATAAAACCAATTTAGCAACATCCCTCTCACTTACAAACAGTTGACCTCAATTGTAGAGGTCCAACTGAACCGCCGGGGAGAAACCGGAAAAAATTCCAAATCTTGCTCAATTGTGAGTTGAGCTGGTTCTTTCTCAGTAGAGAACTTAAAAGTAAATTAAAGAAAAAAATTTCATAATTCAATACTTACCTTAGCAGTTCATGTCCTTCCTCTAGTTCCTGGAGGATATCCTTCACCATACATCAAACTTACGAGCCATGTAGGAATTCGTCATTCGCGTCTTTCCGAGAATCTGTTAACTCAATTCCACCTTCTCAATCCTGAGAAGAATAATCCTCCTAAAAATCAATTTAGGTCTATGTCCTTGCGCATAACCTTACTCTATTAGTCCTGAGGATATTAAACCTCTTCTGTCCTCCCGCATAGAGCATGTCGAGAGCATTAAGCTCATGTGAATCTTCCTGTGGCAGACAAAGTGTGTCATCTTACCAAAGTAAGTTCTTATTCCGGGCTTTTGCGTTGGGTAGGCCAATTGTTCTGATCTAAAGTTTCCTTATCCGAGACTTTGTCTAGAAATCAATCTAGATATTTGTCCTTGCGCATAATCCTGCGCTGTTAGTCCAGAGGGTATTAAACCTCTTGTGTCCTCCCACATAGGGAATGCCCAAGTCATAGTGTCTTTCTTTCACAATTTGCGAAGATTCCTTGTGCACGGCGGCACTTCCTTCCAATCTTTATTACTTCCTTGCAAAATCTCAGGCAGATAGGATTCTAACCATAGCATTTTCTGAACGTACGTTCAAACCCGGTTCACAATAGAGCGAACCCTCTGTGATTCTCAGGGATGTTCTCCCATATGTAATTCTTACCATTTTGAAACGGTTGGCGAACTATATTCTTACGAATATAATAGTTCGAATTTATTCCAGCATCGTGTAAATGCTACTTAACCTGCTCATGGTCCATGGAGAAACATATACCGCAACCAAAAGTTGCTACTGTAATGGTAAAAGCACATAGCGTACTCAATGATCAACGACCATAAGAAAACCTCTTCTCCGTAGAGAAACTCAAATTCCTTCTACCGAACACATCTCAAATAGAGATTCTCGTGTCGGAATTTCCTTGCGCGCAAAAAGGCGCTCAAGAGAGTATAACAAACTCTTGTCCAGTTCCTTGGCATAGGTCTGTATCTTTGTGTGTTATCCATGTACCCAAAGGTGTACATAAGTTTCAGTGAGCCTGGGAAATTGCCTTCCCTTCGTAAGATCCTTAGAGCGAAGACGCTCAACCTGACGATCCCTTGGCTCGATCTTAGAGCAAAACCTGCTCATCAAATAATCTAGTATTTCAATCCTTTGATTCCTCGATCACAGGCCGTAGTCGTCGCTTGTTCCTTCCCTCGTAAAGAGAGCGTTCATTCACTTGTGCGAAAGCACTGCCATATCTTCCCTTACCGGTTAGGGGGTGTGGGCTTAAAGAGTATTCAAGCTTAATGAAATTTTTTCTTTGCTTGAAAGCTCAGAATGGTTCCTTCATGATTTCCTACCCGTAGTAGCAGGTAATCTGTTCAAGAATTACCAGATACTAGATTAATAGTTGACCTTCCGGCTAGTTAAACAAACCAATTCATCTCAGAAAACAATGTGTCAAATTGATCCTACCCTCATAAATACTCGAGAGTGATTGTCCTGGAGAGACACGTGGATATCTCGTGCATAAAAGCAATACGCATTTTATGAGTTCCTCAAAGATTTAACTTTGATCAAAGACCTGTCCTCTCACTTAAAGTTTAAGGGTCAAAAACTCAGGAGTTAGATTGAATTCCCTTACTCCAAACTTTCTCCGGATAGCAATGTATCCTTTGAGGAGAGGTAACAAAAATTCGTTGTTTTTGTGTTCAATGGTTCTCGTCCCACTGCGGGGATTGTATTCTATGTACACTAAGGTGTACACTTTCAGCTTTTATTGCTGACTCCACCATCTGCTGCAAAGTATCTTGCAAATGGGTTTACAAAATTTGGGCAAAGTCCTTCGTTAAATTTGTTCATCTTTCCTTCCTCAGAGAGGATCAAGAGTGGAGCTACCTTGGCAAGAGTGGACCACTACTTGCTTTGACTCGCTCGTGTTCCTATTGGGCAAACCGATCCCAATCTTCTTGGACGCCTTCCTCAAAGCATAGAGGGAAAAAAATTTGTCGGAAAATTCAGCTTTGAATTGAATCCAAGTCTTGTTGTAAGTTCCTTGCAGAGCTTTGGTATACCATTAAGTACTTGCAATTCCCCTTGAGGTGTTTGGTCACATGCCTCACCTTCGACACTTCTCCGAAATTGCCGTTTGCAAAGGCAACTTCAAACTGTCGAATGAAAGCAGTAGTTCTCAGGACATCTTCCCTTCCGTTAAAAGTATCAAACTTGACAGGTCTAAGGACCTTCTTCATATCCTTCCCGAAATGACGGGATTTCATGGCTATGGTTCAGGATTGATGTTCGTTGATATCTTCTAGGTTCTTGAGCATCATGCTCTTGTCACCTTCTCAAAGAAGTCAAAGTCTTGTGTCGACTTCTTGCAGAGAGAAAAATTTTCCCAACTCTGCGAGCTTTTCCTTGCAGGACTTAGGTTTCCGCCTGCTTACTTCTCTCTTGGCTTGTCATGGCTTCTTCCCGTATCTTCCCAGAGTCATCCTCCTTTACAGAGAAAGAGAGGAGACCATGCTCTGATACCACTGTCACAACGGGAGCGCATAACAATATAAAATACATTCGGATAAATAGGATTAATCACTTATTACTGAAGCCAGAGGATATAGAGAGAAACGGATAGAGAGAGAGAGATAGAGAGTGAGAAGATCGACACAGTAGTAGGGACCATAAGATGGGCTGGTCCCCCCTCGTAATAGTATCTTTATTACTGAGGAGAAGTCTAAACAAGCACTTGAACCGAACGTATTACCACGTTCGTTCTAGAATAAGACTTGATGTTCCGGAAGCCTCAGCTTTCGATTCCTAGGGCAAAACCCTATTCCAAGGAACTTCCGTTCCTTATTCCAAATCCTTGAGAACCAAGGTTCTCGCCTCTGGATCTCACCTTCGAGACTCAGGGCATGACATCCTTGCAACTCTCTTTTCCAACTCTGTTTCCAGAGTCCTCTTCCCGCAGAACAACTCTGCTTTCTCGGACATGAAGTCCTTACTGGGGAATCCCAACTCCGGATGACAACTCGAAAGAGTATCACTCTCGGATCCGTGGATCTACTTCCCAAACTCGGGTACGAAACCCTTGGGCTGAACTGGCTCTAGTTCCTCAGAGCGCTTTCTTTTGTAGAGGCTCATGCCTTCCTCTGCTCCTACTCCCTCACTAAGAGGAAGTACACCTGCAAACAAATACTTAGAGATCATAACATGAAAATCGTTACCTTCAAAGTCTCGACGCTCGAAACGCGACTAAAAGAAATTTCCCGAAAGAGATCTCTACATAGAAAATCCTCTCTTCCAATCTTACACACAAAAGAGGTGTGTTCTTGGGTTCCTTCTCGTAAATCAGCCCCATCTACGACGTTTATGGGCTGAAAAGAGAGAAAAACAGTAGCTTGTCGCGATGGAAACATGCTCCGTAGGCACTTCTTCACGAGGGAACTCGCGCACTGGGTCTTGGCGACATCGAGTACACTTGGGGCAGCCATGGGCATCACGGGCAATGTCTTCTTTACGGCTGAAATCTGCAGCAGCATCTCCTCCTTGTGAAAACTGATCCCCTCCTCTAAGTGAGGGCATGTGATGCTTTTCTAGCTCCTGGCCACGGCACGAATAGCAGAGATTCGCTGCTCGCGTAGAGATCGCGACCGTTTTTTCTTTTTTTTAATAGCGTTGTTCCGCCATAAAAAGAGAGAAAGAAAACGTCGGGTGAATCTCTTGCCTTATTTATCAGATGGCTGCCCACTTATTAAGTGTGCGGCCGGCATATTTCAAAAATAGTCTGAATCTGCTTAAAAAACTCAATAGAACCTTATAAGTTAAAAACAAGGCTTTCACAACACTTCCCAGGTGTCCCTGGATGCAATCACATGTACAGTTGCAATGCAGACATAAACTTCCTCGCAGGAACTCGTCGCGGGAAAGTGTTTGCTTTTCCGAAAAGCAATCCCGCTTTCTCAAAAAGCATCTATTTTTCCTCAAAGTTTCCTCTGAACCCATCTTCATTCAAGTGCTTGCTTTTCCTTGTGCACAATACCAATACAGTTTGGAGTTTCCTCCTGACTATGGATATTCCCTTCTCGATGCACTCATCACCCACCTTGTGACGCATCAGGAATACCCATCACCTAGTCCTTTCCTACCGAACTTACGGTACAATCTCCTTCGCGATGCTCTATGTCACCCATCCTATGACGCATCAGAGATGTCCGTTCCCAGATGGTCGGATACTTCTTCCTGATGCTCACTGTCACCCATTCGATGTGACACATCAGAAGCACCCGTTCCTGGTGGCCTTATAGATATTCCCTTTCACAGTGCTCCCGTCATAGTAACAGGGAATAGCCGTTTTCAGGTCTCGGTTCCCCATTCCCATTCCAAGTTCCCGTTCCGAATCCCCGTTCCGTGTTTCAAACATGAGTACCCATAACAGGGAATGGCATTTTGTTCCACGTTCTCGTTCCGGTTTCCCATTCCTGGTAACTATGGCTCCCGTCATTACTTTGAATGACGCACTAGGAATACTTCGTACTCGGATGTCTCCAGTGAGAAAAACCCTTTCACTTAAAATTCCAATAATTCATTTAGAATTATTTTTCCTTGGTGTAACCAAGCGAGAAAACCCTCTCACTTATAAATCCAATAATTCATTTAGAATTATTTTTTTGTCAGATAAAGCCAATTTAGCAACAGACATCTGTATGGTAGTGTCTCTGAGAAAAACAGCAGATCGAAACAAATCTTGGATCCTTCTCTTGTAAGTGAGCTTAATGGCTTATGCCCTGTAAGACATGAGCGTTGAAGACGGAAGCGCGCCTTATGCGCGATGAAGTAAGGGTGGGAGTGACTAATAAGCCCGGGTTAGAGGGCGAAGATATCTCAAATAAAAATACAATAGCTCTGTCTGCTCTTTTGTAGGACTGGTATGCTTTCATAAAAGCACACGCCTGATGCTCTGATACCATTGTCACAAGAGGGGAACCACGTGCCATAGAAAAGAATAGATTGAACAGACTTTAGCACTTCAATAACAACTGAACTGAGAGAGAGAAACGACACGCGACACGGAGTGGCGGAATTCCACCCCAGAGAGTATTGGCTCCAAACCTTGGCGCCCCTTTCGGTATTTCTTTATATTACTGCTGATTTGCAAAGTACAGCAGCCGGGGAGCACATCCTCTGCAAGCTGTACGTTGAAGAGTGTCAGAGAGGGCCCCCAATGCTCATATTTAAAGTCCCAAAGCCTAAAAGCATCAAATATGAAAAGCTGACCCCAAAAAAACGCTTTCCTAAAATTTCAGATTTTCCTAAAATTCCGTCGCGAATTGCGGAACGTCCGTACAGGTGCCACGTCATCATGTTTTGATGTGCAAAGTCCTTTGAGTGTGTCTGCTTTATTTTTAATGCCTTTATGTCACTTGGAGCCCCATTGGACAGGGTCCCCATAAGTTGGTAGGACTTCTTCTTTTGTTACTTGTTCTTCTTAGGGTTTAGGCCCCTCGGCCGGCATTTGCAAGTTGACTCCATTCTTCAGGGCTTTGACACGTCAGTAGTTTGTTACAATCACCTGAGGCATCGAAGTGAACCTCTAATGGTTTCCTTAAGTCTGGCACTATCAAAATAGGCCCATGGCTTAATAGATACTTTAGCCTACCAAAGGCACCTTGTTGTCTCGATCCCCACATGAAAGGGATCTTTTTCCTTGTTAGGTCATGAAGTGGTCCTACTACTTGAGCAAAGCCTCGAATAAACCTCAGATAGTAAGAACAAAATCCCAAAAAACTTCGTACATCATGTTCCATAGTGGGAGTTGGCCAATCGTGCATGACTTGGATCTTTGCGGGATCCATTTTCACCTGGTTGTGTGAGACTATATGGCCGAGATAGTGTATCTCAATGAGGAAGAACTCACTCTTCTTTGCATTCACATGCAACTCATGCTTTCGCAATTCCTAAAACACTATGTCCAAGTGCTTCCGATGTTCCTCCTCAGTCTTTGAAAAGACAAGTATGTCATCAAAGAACACTCTTGTGAAAGCTCGGTGTGGGCTGAAAATTCGATCCATCATTCGATTGAATGTGGTAGGAGCATTGGTCAAGCCAAACAACATTACCAAAAATTCATAAAGTCCAAAAGTTGTGCGAAAGGTAGTCTTATGGACATCCTTAGGGGCTATGCCTATCTGATGATACCCGCTTTTTAAGTCAGTACGACTAAAGATGCTTGCTCCCTGCAACGTATCGAGAATATCATCATTCTGGGGTTTTGGAAAGCGATTCTTGATAGTGATCTTGTTTAGAGATTGATAATCTATGCACATTCGAAACATGCCGTCCTTCTGCACCAGTAGAACTGGAGAGCAGTAGGGCGAAGTACTTGGTCGTACTAGACCTTTTTCCAGAAGCTCGTTGACTTGCTTCAAAATTTCCCCTTGGTGAGCAAGACTAACCCGATAGGGGGGCAGGTTTGGGGGAGAACTACCTGGTACGAGATCAATGCGATGACCTTCCGGACGTTCCGGAGGTAGCTTGTCTGGTAGAGTATCCGTGATACAATCTTTATACTTTTCAAGAAATTGAAAACGTTTAACTTCCAAACTAGAGAGCGAACCCTCATTAGTTTTATCTCTTTCATGTGCGAAAATCAAGTAAGCAGAAACGCACTTCTTTATTTCCTTCTTAATGAAGATGTGGCTTACAATAGGGAAGAGCCAATCCCATGCATCAACAAAAATTTTAATGTTCTTGCTCTCATGCTCAAAAGCAAGGGTCTTTTCTACATAATCTGGGACCGGTTGCATATGGTAATGCCATGGCATAACCCAAGATGATATCACATCCCTCTATAGGTGCCATCAAAAAACATTTGTGGTCCTTGTATTCACCAATCCGAAATTTGAGTTTTCCTTGCACGGGAGTTGCATTGGTGGTCAACGCCTCGAATGCCAATCCGGAAGTGACCGGAGTTCCAAGCTGAGCCGGTGTAAGGCCCAAGCGTTCTGCAGTTTCCAGTGAGATGAAGTTGTCCGTTGATCCAGGGTCATAGAGGATCAACACCTGCTGGTTATTCACAGATCCCTAGGCTTTGAGGAGCTGGCGCTTCCCTTTCTCGGTTGCTGTATTCCCTTGCACATCAGGAATGTAATTCAAGCTTGGTGGAGCGGGTTCCTTCTTCGAAGATGCTTGTTCCTGTCGTTTGTTGCCGAATAGGGTAGTTGGGCTTCATATGTCCTTTTTCACCACAGTAGAAGCACCTTTCTTGTTCTTTGAAGGTCTGTACTTGGTTCGGGGTGAGATACTTAAGCCGTTTTCCGGTACTCTCTGGCTTCTTAGGCTGATCTGGGTCCTCTAGGAAACGCTTTTTGCCTTGGTTGCCATGGTCATCATAAACCGCTCTTTGCCTTGCACGGTTTGTGCTATGTTCCATCCGTCTGGGGGTACCAGTGGAATGTAAATCCTCGGCAATGATTGCCTCTCCATCATCTACTGAGGGTGTCGTGTGGGTACACCTTCATGCTCTTCCGAAGCGGTGGTTGAAGACCTGCTTCAAACTTTCGCATCTTTTCCTCATCGGAAATCTTCATGAAAGGGGTAACTTTCAGAAGAACCGATTAAAACTTGTCAACATAAGCCATGACTTTCTCTTGTTCCTTTCGGGCGAGCCAGTCCCATTCCTTCCGAATGTCCTTTTCGAAATCAGGTGGAAGAAATTGTTCATAGAATTCAGCTTTGAATTGAGCCCAGGTTCTGGCTCGAGTACCTTCCAAAATTTTGGCTAGCCACCAGTTGCTTGCAGTCTCCTTGAGATGCATCCCAACATGACGCAACTTGGATTCTTCATTGAAGTTTCCTTTGGCAAAAGCAACGTCAAACTGCCTGATGAAAGACAGTGCCTTGGAGATATCTCTCCGTCCTGTGTAGTTATCAAACTTCACATCCTTGTCACCGGATTTGAAAATCCGCATCTTGCGGTGACATCTGCGGTTATCCCTCTTGAACTGGGGCTTCTCTTTAGTAGTATGTAGGGAAGTAGTAGGTGTTTTCTTCTTGGAAGAAGATTTAGATACTGTATGAGAAGTAGATGTAGTAGTATAGCCTGGAGAGTATGATGGAGAAGAGATAGAGACATCCTTGCTTTCGTTAAGCAGAGAAAGTTCTTTTTCTTGGCCCTTGTTCTTGGAAGGCCGTTTGTCTTGATCTGGAGATCCCTTGTGCGTTTCGGCATCTCTTTCCGCACCATCCCCCTGCGGGTTACTTCCATTAGAAGGATTTTCTTGACGCCCATCGGCATTCGTTCCTTGCGGCTTCTTGATTCCGTCCAAAGCCTTTTGGACAGCCGACAACGAAACGAGTTGTTGCAATTCCGCGAGTTGGGCTCTCACTTGCTGAAGTTCGTCTTTAGCGGTTCTTCCGTGGCTTGTCATGGTTCTTCCCGTTCCTCCTCCGAATTCCTCCTTTGCAAAGAGAGAGAGGAATCCGAGCTCTGATACCACTGTCACAAACAGGAGCACCATACGAATAATCCACAAGATGAAAATAAATAATCTTTGAACTAAACAGAGTTGAGGGAGAAGTATGACACAATATTTTGGACCAGAAAATGGGCTGGCCTCCCCGCTTAAAGAGAATCCTTTATTAGGGAGAATCTTTTTACAAGCACAAGAACCGGAGAAAATCCCTTCGTTCTAATTCTCAGACTCGATGGTCGTTCCTTCGCGTGAGGGAAATCTGAGAGACGAGCTCTCAATCCTTTTCCGTTTGTACTCGGAGTCGAGACTCTGCAGATAATTCCCGAATTCCATTCTCGAAATTTCCAAGCATAGGTCGAAGCCTTCTCGCTTCTCCCTCACGATGAAGTACGTGCAAACACACATACACAAACACGGGACAACAATTCGTATGGCGAATCCACAATAGATACCTATCGCTCTTGCGTGGGAAAAGCGACTTCTGTGCTTCGTAGTCTCGCAATCTCTTGCGTTCCCGGCACTAGAGTCTTCTCTTGTTGGCGCTTGCAACTCCTTCCTCTGAGTGAGGGCATGGGATGCTTTTATAGCTCCCCTGGCCACGACATGAATAGCTGAGCAGAGGTTGCCCGTGTAGAGATCCCGACGGTTTTTTTTTTTTTTTGGCTGTGCTACCCGAAATAGGGAGAGAGAAATTGATGGCTGGTTTTGTTGCTTTATTTTCAAGGTGGCTGTCCACTTATTAAGTGGGCGGTCGGCATATTTTAAAACTGGTCTGAACGTGTCCAAAAACTCAATAAAACCTTATAAGTTAAAAACAATGCTTTTCACAGCACTTCCCAGGCGTCCCTGGATGCAACCACATGCACAAATGCAATGCAGACATAGATTCCTTGCGGGAAAGAGTTTGCTCTTCTTGGAAAACTCGTTAAAATATTCCGCTTTTCTTAAAAAGCTTCTCAGAACCCATCTTTATTCTTGTGCTTGTGTCTTTACGCGTATTCCTCTTTCCGGTTCTTGTTTCTTGCCAGACCAACGAGATATTCTCTTTCCGATGCTCCCGTCACCCCATCACGTGACGCATCAGGAATATACGTTTCCCGGTCTCTCCCACCGAACTAACGGTAAAACTCCTTCGCGATGCTTAATGTCACGCATCATATGACGCATAAGAGTTTTCCGAACCTGATTGCTTTTAATAATTCCAGTAGATCTACAGTTCCTAACCTTACGGTTCAAGTGCACATATTTAACTATCCTAATTTCAATAAAAAGAAATTACTCTAGAAAATAAGAAAATAAGAAAGTAGTCCATTTAGCAACATGAGGGGTCGGCGAGAGCAACAACGAGCTTATTGAAAGATTTACATTTTATTAGCGCTGATATTTTTTAATAAGCCTTCCTTTAATTTTCTTACTTGGCTTCCCACTTATTAAGTGGGCGACCTATTAAAAGTATGTGAAACATGTCAAAACTCATTGAGCTGAAAACTGATGCTACACAACACTTCCTAGGCGTCCTTGGATGCAATTCTCATGCATAGTGTAACAAACTGCTGACGTGTCAAAGCCTAAAGAATGGAGCCAACTTACAGATGTGGCCGAGGGGCCTAAACTATCACAAAGTGATGACGTGGCTGCTCGAGAGCACAAACCCTAACCCTAATTTTTGCTAGAAATCCTAAATGCTTAAACCCTAATTTTGGAAATCCCTAACCCTAAAACCTGCAAACCCTAATTCTAGAAATCCTAACCCTAAAATTTGCAAACCCTAACCCTAAAACTGCAAAAACCCTAACCCTAACCCTAACCCTAACCCTAACCCTAACCCTAAGGGCAGTAGGGAGATTTCCGAAAATTGCGTTGGTTGATGACGTGGCAGGTTGTATGGATTTCCGTGATTTACGCTAGCAGCTTTTTGGCTTTGCTTTTGGACCAAATGCTTTTCAGTTTGAAGGCTTTTCACTGTTATTGCTTTTTAGGCCAAGGGCCCTTAAATATGTGGTTAGGGCTCATTCTCTGGCATGCTTCCTGGAGAAGGTGCAGAGTGTGGAGTACCGGCTTGTACTTTGATGATGCAATATAAAGAAATACCGAAAGGGGCGCCAAGGTTTGAGGCCAATACTCTCTGGGGTGGAATTCCGCCACTACGTGTCGCGTGTCGTCTCTTTCTTTCAGTTGTTATTTAAAGTGCTTAAAGTTGTTCAGTCTGTTCTTTTCAATTGGCACGTGGTGCCCGCCTTGTGACAGTGGTATCAGAGCATCAGGCGTGTGCTTTTCTGAAAGCATACCGGTCCTATAAAAGAGTAGACAGAGCTATTGGAATTTTTATTTGAGGTATCCTCGCGTATCCTCTATTTGAGGTATCCTCGCCCTCCAACCCGGACTTATTAGCCACTCCCACCCTTACCTCGTCGCGCATCGGGCGTGCTCCCTTCTTCACCGCTCATGTCTTACAGGGCCTAAGCCAATCAAGATCACTTGCAAGAGAAGAATCCGGATTTGTTTCAAGTCATTGTTTTTTCTCAGATGCAGTGCCACGCAGATGTTGATGTCTACAGCTACCAAGCAACATACTCCCAAGTACTTGACAAGCTTTCAAGGAAATTTTTTTCTTGCCCGAAGTTATATATTTTCTGACATCTTCCTTTGGAGTGCAACTTCTGGCAGAGTGGGGTATCCTGAAATGCTTGCCATGGAAACCCTAGTAGATTATAACTTGAAATTTCTCAACATCTCTTAGTGGATGTCTTTTCATGAGCAGATGACCTTGGAGGTCCAGTGCGATTGCTATCTTGGGACTACCATCGCCGCCAAAGAAACACTGTTTGTCCAAGAGCTGATGGACCATGCTGTGCTCGGCTACAACCCTATGGGATGAACCTAACCCTGATTTTTGGTGCAGGTTTCAGGATGGAAAGTCAATCGACTTTTCGAGCTCGCTTGATGTCGAGATTGCTTTTTAAGTTTGAAAACTATTTGAGAACTTGTTTGGTGATCTTGTTTGGAATTTGTTTGAAATGGATGGTATCTGTTTTGAACCTAATTTGAATTATTTGACTCTGGTTTCAATACTGGTTTCATTGATTGGTGATTTTTTACTCCCGGGTTGAGTGAGAAATACTATTTTGGTATTGTTTGAACCTCGGAACGACGCATGCCGATGCCTGGGGAGCGTTTCGTTGTATGCTAGAAAACCTTCGAACGACGCAGGCCGATGCTTGGGGAGCGTTTGGTTGTATGCTTGAACCTCCGAGCGACGCAGAGTGCGGCCTGGGGAGCGTTTGGTTGTATGCTTGAACCTCCGAGCGACGCAGAGTGCGGTCTGGGAAGTGTTTAGTTGTATAGTCCTCTGAGCTCATGGCCCGGACCTTTTTAGGTTATTTGCGGGGGGAGTGACGAGGTAGTCGTTTAGTAGCTTCATACCGCAGACCGTTTGTCTCGGGGGAGTGCTCAGCGGCGCTGTTTGTTGTGTCTCGTAACATGCATATGTAAGCATTTGTGTTGCATTGTGATGTGCCAATTACTGAATATTCCTAATTGGATGAGATTGCCTGGGTATGTAATTTTAGTGCATCAAGACACCTGTGGAAGATCAGTACGGTCTGGGTGTGATGGCTAATTTTACTACGCCGGAATATCAAGAGTTCCGGTCTGGACGAAAGGAGAAGCTAACTCCTTGATCAAAACAGCCGAAAGGAGAAGCTAACTCCGTGATCAAAACAATCGAAAGGAGAAGCTAACTCCTTGATCAAAAGAGCAGAAAGGAGAAGCTAACTCCTTAATAAAAAAAGCAAACTGATTGTCCCTCGGAAATTTTTGAGCTGACTTGAGTTGTTTTGCAGATATGCTGTAATCGCAGACAATTACTCTCTTTCAAGAAGGGGAGATGTAACAAACTGCTGATGTGTCAAAGCCTAAAGAATGGAGCCAACTTACAGATGTCGCCGAGGGGCCTAAACTATCACAAAGTGATGACATGGCTGCCCGAGAGTAGAAACCCTAATTGTTGAAACCCTAATTTTGGAAACCCTAACTCTAAAACCTGCAAACCCTAATTCTCGAAACCCTAACCCTAAGAATTGCAAACCCTAATTTTGGAAACCCTAACCCTAAGAAGTACAAACCCTAATTTTGGAAACCCTAACCCTAAGAATTGCAAACCTAATTTTGGAAACCCTAACTCTAAGAAGTGCAAACCCTAATTCTGGAAACCCTAACCCTAAAACTGCAAAAACCCTAACCCTAACCCCAAGGGCAGCAGGGAGATTTTTGAAAATTGCGTTGCTTGCTGACGTGGCAGGCTGTACGGATTTTCGTGATTTACGTTGGCAGCTTTTTGGCTTTGCTTTTGGACCAGATGCTTTTAAGTTTGAAGGCTTTTCATTGTTATTGCTTTTTAGGCCAAGGGCCTTTAAATATGAGGTTAGGGCTCATTCTTTGGCATGCTTCGTGGAGAAGGTGCAGAGTCTGAAGTACCGGCTTGTACTTTGATGATGCAATATAAAGAAATACCGAAAGGGGCGCCAAGGTTTAGGGCCAATACTCTCTGGGGTGGAATTCTGCCACTCCGTGTCGTGTGTCGTCTCTCTTTCAGTTGTTATTTGAAGTGCCTAAAGTTGTTCAGTCTGTTCTTTTCTATTGGCACGTGGTGCCCGCCTTGTGACACATAGATGCAATATCGGTACAAATTCCATGCGGGAAAGCATCTTTTTTTAGAAAAAGATTCTCAGAACCCATCTTTATTCTTGTGCCTGTGTCTTTACGCGTATTCCTTTTTCTAGTTCGGATATCCTTCTAGACCAAAGGAATATTCTCTATCCGATACTCCCGTCACCCATCATGTGACGCATCTCGTACTTCCCATGGACGATGAAGCCTATGATGTTCCAGACCCGTACTTGTTCTATGTAGACGAACTACCTGAAGAGATCCTTCCCAAAAATCCTCCTTTGCCTCTGGCGGCTTCGGAACCACTTCCATTGCCCGTCAGTTCTCGTCCTGTTCTCGAGTCTCAGCCAAAGCCAGAACCCGCTCTAGAAACAGTTCCTACTTCCAAGTTATCAGTTACTTTCTCTAAGCAGTCAGCATGATTGGATCACAAGATGGTGACAAGAATATTCTAGCCGATGATCCGATAGCAGTTCTCAAAAAGTAGATGGCAGCAATTTCAACAAGTCTCGCATCGATTCACACTCGCTTGGATCAGATGCAAATGCAAACCTCTTCTCGGAGTCACCTAACTGCTTCTCTGAGTCACCTAACTGCGCATGCTCGGTGCTCATACTTTCATGTGCTCTTTCTAGAACTGTGTCATGCCAAGGAAGAGACATGGAATGTGACTTCCTGACATACATACTTTTCAGCTTTTCATGAAAAATCCACATACACTCGTGCTCATCCATGAGAGAAACGTGCTAAACATACAATATGTCATGCCTAGGAAAAGGGATCACATAATGATGCTGACTAAAATACAGGAAACGATCACGAATGAAACATTCGAACAATGCGTGCGTATCAATCATGTGAACACATAATACTTCCTGTGAGAGTTCTTTGGACCTAAGCTCGAGAGCCAAGATCGGTTCTTCCTGAATGATCGAATCGTTCTGTGGGGGTTCTTTGGACCTCGACCCGAAAGCCAAGATTGGTTCTTCGTGATTGATCGAATCTACCACGAGGTTAGCTTCGCTAGAAAAAGCATCCACTAACACATCATCCTTGTGAACAATCACATCATCTTCATGCAACTCATCATGCTTGTGAGAAATCACATCTTGATCATGCAAATCATCATGCTTGTCATTGGCAATCCAAATCATCATGCTTACCAATATCATTCAAATCATCATGCTTATCTTTGTCATCCAAATCATCATGCTTGTCATTCAAACCATCATCATGCTTCACACAATCATGCAAATCCTGTGTGTCATGCTTTGGAGAAGAAGAGACTAAGAGAGTCTCCTTTCCCCAAATCTCTTGCATCTGTGCCTGAACTTGAGAATAGAGTCGCCGGAACTCTTTGTTTTGTCGGTCGCTCTGCTCTTGTATTGCTTTTCTTTCTGCTTTGTCTTCTGCATGTCTGCGATCCATTTCTGCTTTTTTTACTTTGGCTTCCAAGCGGGCTTGCTCGCTTGCACGGGCTATGACTGCCATTGTTTCTTGGTACTTACGCTCTATGGTTGCGATTCTTTCTTCGCTTTCTAACTTCCTGTCCATCATCCTCTTGTCAAAAGCCTCCATAGGAGTTAGCGCGATCCTTGTCGTAGATGGAAAAGGGGGAGGGTCGGAAAAACCTCCTGGTGGGGAAATCCCTTCTTCGCCTCTCTCATGCTCATCACCTCCAAGCGAAGTATCCATTCCGCTTCGAGTGATGACTAGTCTGAAGTCGTGGGTTCTTGTGGGTTCTTAAGTTCACGAGGAACTTGGGTTCTTGGGGGTCTTGGTTCTTGAGGTTCTTGAGCTCTTCTTTCGCTTGCAAATCGCGTTTGAGAAGGATCTTCTCTTCACCCGAGTTCTACTCCTTTCCGTGCGGGCGCACCCCTTGGCGGCCTTGCGCTCACACCAAGGTTGCTTTTTCCCACCTCACGTTGATTGGCCGGTTGCTAAGTGCATGGTCCGCTCTCAATGAGTGAAAAGGGGAGGCTGGACAAGCCCTTCTTTCTTGGGATTCTTGTCACTCTTCAACAAAACACGATTAAGAATCGACACGCCGAAGCGAACTTGGGTTCGAACGACCGCAACAAGCAAAAAAAAATATGTGGTTCTTTCCTTGAGTGATACAAAACACTGGCAAAGCTCTGATACCAATGTAAGGTACAACGGAATGAATGTTTGCGCTTTGCTCAAGATGAGTGCTCCGAACTGTGCTCAAGGTTCCTTTTGTTCCTTTTGTTCCTTTTGTTCTTATGGAAGGTAGAGCCTTCCGTTCGTAATGAGAGAGTGCTATGATCACAAACAAAGTGAATGGACACTGTGCGTGCAAGTGTATGAGACTGAGAGATAGAGAAGAGAATACGACATTAGAGACGTTGTAAAACCCTCCTCCGAAGGCCCCACTCTCGTCGGCGAGAGTGGTCTACTTTGATTGCACAAAGGTGTACAATGCATATGCAATGGACTGATGCAACTTGGACTATGCCGATGACGACGACTTAGGGCTGAAATCTGGGATCTTTTATTTGCTGAATTTCATGGCTGTTTCAGGGCTGAAAATGACTGTTTCACTGCTGTCTCAAGGGCTGAAATTGAATGGTTCCGTCGGGGTTCATGCTGATGATAAAAAATGCTGATGATGTAGCTCCATCAGGGTACGTTTTAGGGTTCCTATCGTTGGCTGAAAACGCTGGATTTTGCAGGTTTGTCAATGCTGAAAAACGCTGAAATGGCCAGCAGTACTAGCGTTAGTAGTTTGCTGAAAAACGCTGAGATGGAGGGAAAAAACGCCATCATAGAATGTGTGATGGCGATATCTGCAAGAGAAGGAAAACGCCAGTGAATGGGACTTGATGGCGATGCTGGGGGATCTGCAATGGCTAGGATGTTGAGGGTGATGGCAATCAAGGCAAGGCCTGAAGCGCTGAGCACTGGAAAATGCCCGCGAAGATGGAGGTCCAAAAATGCTGGGGATGCTGTGGGGGGGGGGGTTTACTGTTGAGAAGTTGCCTGTTGAGCGGGAAGCTCCTGCTGCCTCTTCTGTCAGAAAATGCTAACTTGGGTTTGCTTATATATTAACTTAGCAAAATTGCCCTACCTACTTATGTTGGAAAGTCACTTAAAAATAATAAGTGAAAATAACCAAAAATATGGAAAATAGGCTAAATGCACTGGAAAATTCCCGTGACTGAATCTGATGGATTTTGAAGGGAATACTGATGATCATGCTGTGTGCAACCAGAGGATATGCATCTATGCTAAGTGACTGGGCATGCACGGTCTACGAATAGACTCACAAAAGTGCTAGATCACTGCTAATCTAGACTTGACTGGAGTGACTGAACCTTGATCATGCTGTAGCTTGTCCACGGACACATAGGGTTGGATGTGTCACGTGACATCCCCTCCTTTTCAAAGTGAGGTACTGGTACCGAACTGTATGGCGTCGAGGGAGATCGCCAATAGCATCCGGAATCTTGGAAGGGACTCTTCGCCAGCCCACTCTGAGGTGTGGGTCGTGCGGTACTTGAACTTCATAAAGGTCTGCAACGCTTGCTTCTTTGGGCCGCGCTGAAAGCGACACAAAGTCTTCTGTGGCTTCTTCCTTGCTTCAACTTCGTCTAGAGACCTGCTTCTTTCGTCTTCAAGAATCTCCATGGTTGAAAATTCCTGAAACCAGTTCCAACACAAAACCATGAACATACCCATTCCATGTATAGTGAAGGAAGAAAATCTTGTCTTCGCTAAAGTCTGTGTATGCAATGTAGATGAACATAGAGACGGAGTGACAACCCGTTCATCAAACACATGCAAACAATGAGATTGAATCTTTCTCTTATGATCTAGAGCAATCAACTTTGGCAATTCACAATGGAAAAGCGCATGCTCGGTTCTCGTACTTTCATGTGCTCTTTCTACAACTGTGTCATGCCAAGGAAGAGACATAAAATGTGACTTCCTGACATACATACTTTTCAGCTTTTCTCGAAAAATCCACATACACACGTGCTCATTCATGAGAGAAACGTGCTCAACATACAATATGTCATGCCTAGGAAAAGGGCTCACATAATGATGCTGACTAAAATACAGGAAACGATCACGAATGAAACATTCGAACAATGCGTGCGTATCAATCATGTGAACACATAATACTTCTTGTGAGGGTTCTTGGGACCTAGGCTCGAGAGCCAAGATCTGTTCTTCCTGAATGATCGAATCGTGCTGTGGGGGTTCTTTGGACCTCGACCCGAAAGCCAAGCTTGGTTCTTCGTGATTGATCGAATCTACCACGAGGTAAGCTTCACTAGAAAAGCATCCACTAACACATCATCCTTGTGAACAATCACATCATCTTCATGCAACTCATCATGCTTTTGAGAAATCACATCTTGATCATGCAAATCATCATGCTTGTCATTGGCAATCCAAATCATCATGCTTATCTTTGTCATCCAAATCATCATGCTTGTCATTCAAACCATCATCATGCTTCACACAATCATGCAAATCCTGTGTGTCATGCTTTGGAGAAGAAGAGACTGAGAGAGTCTCCTTTCCCCAAATCTCTTGCATCTGTGCCTGAACTTGAGAATAGAGTCGCCGGAACTCTTTGTTTTGTCGGTCGCTCTGTTCTTGTATTGTTTTTCTTTCTGCTTTGTCTTCTGCGTGTCTGCGATCCATTTCTGCTTTTTTTACTTTGGCTTCTAAGCGGGCTTGCTCGCTCGCACGGGCTATGACTGCCATTCTTTCTTGGTACTTACGCTCTATGGTTGCGATTCTTTCTTCGCTTTCTAACTTCCTGTCCATCATCCTCTTGTCGAAAGCCTCCATAGGAGTTAGCGCGATCCTTGTCGTAGATGGAAAAGGGGGAGGGTCGGAAAAACCTCCTGGTGGGGAAATCCCTTCTTCGCCTCTCTCATGCTCATCACCTCCAAGCAAAGTATCCATTCCACTTCGAGTGATGACCAGTCTGAAGTTGTGGGTTCTTAAGTTCATGAGGAACTTGGGTTCTTGGGGGTCTTGGTTCTTGAGGTTCTTGAGGTTTTCTTTCGCTTGCAAATCGCGTTTGAAAAGGATCTTCTCTTCACCCGAGTTCTGCTCCTTTCCACGGGCACACCCCTTGGCGGCCTTGCGCTCACACCAAGGTTGCTTTTTCCCACCTCACGTCGATTGGCCGGCTGCTAAGTGCATGGTCTGCTCTCAATGAGTTAAAAGAGACACAAGGGGAGGTTGAACAAGCCCTTCTTTCTTGGGATTCTTATCACTCTTCAACAAAACACGATTAGGAATCGACACGCCCAAGCGAACTTGGGTTCGTACGACCTCAATAAGCAAAATAAATTTTGTGGTTCTTGTGGTTCTTTCCTTGAGTGATACAGAACACTGGCAAAGCTCTGATACCAATGTAAGGTGCAGCGGAATGAATGTTTGCGCTTTGCTCAAGATGAGTGCTCCGAACTGTGCTCAAGGTTCCTTTTGTTCTTATGGAAGGTAGAGCCTTCCGTTCGTAATGAGAGAGTCTATGATCACAAACAAAGTGAATGGACACTGTGCGTGCAAGTGTATGAGATTGAGAGATAGAGAAGAGAATACGACACTAGAGACGTAAAACCCTCCTCCGAAGGCCCCACTCTCGTCGGCGAGAGTGGTCTACTTTGATTGCACAAAGGTGTACAATGCGTATGCAATGGACTGATGCAACATGGACTATGCCGATGACGACGACGGTGGTGATGACGACGACTTAGGGCTGAAATCTGGGATCTTCTATTTGCTGAATTTCATGGCTGTTTCGGGGCTGAAAATGACTGTTTCACTGCTGTCTTAAGGGCTGAAATTGAATGGTTCCGTCGGGGTTCATGTTGATGACAAAAAACGCTGATGATAGCTCCATCAGGCTGCGTTTTAGGGTTCCAATCGTTGCCTGTTGAGCGGGAAGCTCCTGCTTCCTCTTCTGCCATAAAATGCTAACTTGGGTTTTCTTATATATTAACTTAGCAAAATTGCCCTACCTACTTTTGTTGGAAAGTCACTTAAAAATAATAAGTGAAAATAACTAAAAATAGGGAAAATAGGCTAAATGCATTGGAAAATTCCCCTGACTGAATCTGATGGATTCTGAAGGGAATACTGATGATCATGCTGTGTGCAACCAGAGGATATGCATCTATCCTAAGTGACCGGGCATGCACGGTCTACGAATAGACTCACAAAAGTGCTAGATCACTGCTAATCTAGACTTGACTGGAGTGACTGAACCTTGATCATGCTGTAGCTTGTCCACGGACACATAGGGTTGGATGTGTCACGTGAGACCGACCCTCGTTGAGTACCTGGTCGTGAATGCCGCGATTGTGGACAAGTTCCCCCTCGTGAGCCATGCCCTACCTTTAAGTCTTTCTTGTTTGATGGTGGTAAAGTTGAAGATTTATTGATCCTTTCCTTGTGCAAGAGGACCCTTAATAGTTCTAAGAGGCAACAACTCCCTCGACCTCCCCCTCAATTGGAAGCCTTAATACCCACTGAGAAAGCTGAAGATTCAAACGATTCTGGTTCTTGTGCGACAACCCTTCTTTGGCCGTGATCCAGGCAGAAAAACTCACCTCGTCACCACCCTTGCAGAATAAAGTCTTTGTTTCTGAACCGATACCAAATGCAGTGGTGAATGATAAGTTTTCAAACTTGAAGATAAATCAAATGCAGACTCTTGCAGCATGACTTTAGTCGCTGCAATTCAATCTTTGGACACAACTTGTTCGACAAGTAAACCTTTACAGATGGATATACCTCCAAACCCTACTCTGTCTTAGTCTACGACATCCCTTCAAGAGGATTTTACTGCTCCAGACAAACCAATGGAATACCTTGGAGATTTTCAACCAATGGTTCTCACTCAACAGAAAACTCAAGTCAGTTTACCAATAGTTTCACTCGAAGCAAATAAAGATGCAATCTTTTCTAGGACAAAGCTCGAAGTTACAAATGACTTTGGCAAAGGCACTAATCAAGTTGCAGATATGATCAGTTTTCACTTTGGCAAAATAGTTATGGTCAATAACAATGCCATGACATGGGACTTAACAAAAGGAGCTTTGGATGCAGAAGCACTACAACAATACCTTTTCCTTCTACCGAAGTTTCTTCTACTACCCTGGGTTTTATTTTAAATGGGAGGAATGTCACGATTGTGGCGTATTCTTTATCTTTGTATTACCTTCCTTGCTTGGTTCTCTTGCAGATACGAAGACGTACCAAATCAGAGACCCCTGTTCTCGAAAGGATCCTCTTCGCTCAAGAGTCGCACGTGTTTAGCGAATAGCCATGCCTCTTCAGCGAATGGCTGCACCTTTATGCTGAAGGGTCACCACTCTACAACAGAGGGACACGACTATTGGCCTAGAGTCATGTCTCTTGACCTATGGTCATGTCTTTTCATCGTGTCTCTTCAGTTTCTATATAAGAATACCCTTGTAACACATTTGAAGCATATCATCAATCAATCAAACACATATTTTTTTGAGTCTTGTCTTTGAGTCAAGTTAGCACACCCTGGACCATGGTGAAAAAAGGCCCAGGGCGCCAGAGTCGAAGGAAAGCCTCTCTGCGCTCCCTCATGCGATCAGAGCTGCCCTGGAGTCCCTCGAACTGTCCTCTGAGAGTATGGATCAGGTTCAGTCAAAGATCGCGAACAGTCTCTACTGGTGGTATAGGGCGAGCCTCCAAGACGCGGAAGCAGCGGGCCCGCCAGATGAACCAGAGTGTCAGGCCGCAAATGAGCTCCCAACACTCCTCTCTCATTGCACCACTCCTGTGGAGTAAGCTCTGTATAGCAGGGCGGAGTGTAGTCGACCCCCCTACCATGGGGTTTTAAACAAGGGGTTGTCTCGGGCGCTCCTCTGTGCCAGTAAGTTGACGCTGCTCTAGGCCTCTTCGCAGCTGCTCCCAAGATCGGAGCAGACTCACAGCGAAGCGGTCCTCCAGTCTCCTGCTCAAGCCAACTTTGCGCATCTCTGTGAAAATCCATATGGTCGAAGGTCGCCAGGGGCCTCCAGCCTGAGGCACTCTAGCACTAAGGCGCTGAAACAAGAACTCCTTCCAAGGCTCCTCTCCTGGAAGAAGTTCTCTGACGATAAACTTCCCTAGAAGGGCTCTGATCTGCAGTGCTGGGTCTATGATCCCCAACCCTCCCTGAGAACAAGGAAGAATGATGACCTGCCATGCCACTTTGGCCCGGGCTATCTGAGTGTCACGTCGTGACCAAAGGAAGTTCCTGATCAGCCTCTCTACCTGACTGATGCAAGAACTTGAAAAAATCCAACAAGAAGTGATGTACCACATAGTAGCCAACAACACCTGGTTGGCCACTACAACTCTGCCTGCCAGAGAAAGTCGTGCGGAGCTCCAATGTAACAACTTCCTCCTGATGGACAGGAGGAGGGGAGCAATCTGCTGCTCGGGAGACGAGTCAAAGCTAACCTGACAGCCGAAGTATCGAACTGCAATCCCTGGGGGAATCCATCTGAATCAGGCGTAGGAGCACTAGCAACCGAGAAATTCACTAGCAACCGAGAAATTCACTGTCTTTCTCCAGTTGATCAGTGCGCCTGATGCACAACAAAAAGTCTCAAGGGCCTGCTCACACCTGTGCAGGTTGGCTTCCTGGCCATCCAAGTACAAGGCTGAGTTGTCTGTAAACTTAGCATCTAGTAGCTCATCTCCCCAAATAGGGAGCGCTAAGCCACGCAAACCAACCTGGCTCATCCCCTCAGCATAGAATAGAAAGAGGAAGGGGGCAAGAGGGCAACCTTGTCTGACCGATCGTGTGAGCATGAAACGATCACCTCTACCTCTTGACAACAGTACCTGATTGTGTGCCCGTCTGTATAAAGCTGACACACCTATGATCCAAGCATCTGAGAAGCCCATCCTGCGTAGAGTGCCCTCCAAAAAGCCCCAGTCAACTCTATCGTAGGCCTTCTCAAAATCGAGAAGAAGAATCACCAGATCCTCACCACGGAGCCACGCGAGGACAAAAGCCTCCCAAAAAGTAAAGATGTTGTCAAGGATACTACGCTCCTTGACAAAACCTGTCTGTGTCCCATGTATAATGCTCTCTAGTAGTGGCTGAATCCTCAAACTCAGAGCCTTGGCAAGAATTTTGTAGGATGAGTTGAGGATGGTGATAGGTCACCACTGTTGAATCTCATCCAAGGAGCCACCCTCCTTGGGAATGAGGTAAATCAGACCCTAACTCATGCTGTCAGGCATCTCTCTTGTGTGCAGGATGTACTGAAAAGCGTGGCAGAGATCTGAGCCAAGCAAGTCCCAGTACTCCAAGAAAAAGCTAGGAGTAAAACCATCCTCACCTGGACAGCTACCACAGGGGAGTGCTCTAAGAGCCGCGTGTAGCTTCTCTAGCTGAAGAGGTAGCTCAAGCCTCTGGCGCATCTCCTCAGTCACAAGACAAGGCATCTGTGCCCACATCTTCTCTCTGCATGCATCGTGACGCTCTGACTGAGGCTCAGTAGACAGTAGGTTTGGTAGAAGTCAATAGCAACTGCACGCATGTCCTCTGGCTCTAAAGCAACTAACCCGTTGAGCCTCCTCAACTGACTGACGTTGGCATACGTATGCCAGGGTCCCACTGCGTCAAAGAAAGCGCCTATCACTCTGTCACCCACCCGGGTCCATTGAGATGCTTGACGATGGAAAGCAAACTCATGGCGCCTCTCCTCTATGCTGACGAGCTCCTGGCGAGCCTGCTGCAACTGCTCCTCCAACCAAGGAGTGTCTGGATGATGATCCTGTATCCTCTGCAAGGAAGCAACGCCCTGTCAGAGACGCTCCTCCTCCTATCTCGTTGTAGCTAGGCGAGCCGAAGACTCCTGAAGAAAGAGACGACTAAGCTGAGCAAGTCTTGAGGCCACTCTGTCAGCAGGAGAATCCTGCATGTCTAAGCTCTCTGTCCAAAGAGCCACCACATGCTCCCTGAGTGCAGAGTCCACCCTCTCAGGGATGCAAAGCATCGTGCTCCCCCTCCTTTGTCTATGAGTCACTGTGAGGATCAATGGTGCATAATCCAAAAAGGAAGTCCTAGCCAGAATGCCAACTGTCCCACCCAAGTCACAGAAGTGGTCACTAGTGTAGAAGCGATCTATCCGAGATAGATTCACTCTTCCCACTTTGTGGTCCGAACGAGAGAAGGCGAGGCTGTCTGGGAGCCTCACAAAGCTAGAATGCTGCCACACATCTGAAACCCGCAGAGTCATACAAAAGCTCTCCCAATCTGCCAACTCAATCCCGTGCATAGTAGTATGGCTACCATCAATCCTGTCAGAGGGGTCCTCTAACATGTCAAAGTCACACCCAATGCACCATTGCTATGCCGAGATTGAACAATCTGAGACCAAAACTCTGCTCGTGCACTCGCCACATTGGGCGCATAGATGTCCAGGAAGCCCACGAGGCAACCCTGAACCTGCATAGTGATCCACTGAGCCCTGCTTGACACAATAATCCCTTTGCCCACAATGGCCTGCTGCAAAGAATCCGCAATAGTTATACATACCCCGCCCTGGACGCGTCCTGGTCCAAATGCAGCTGATCAAAAAGTCTCATATCGTCCACGCAAAAGCTGACCACAACGTCTAATGCAGCTCTCACACATGATGCTCTTGTAGCATAAGAAGATCAACCTCTCCTCCCACAAGGCATCACTAAAGCTCCTGACGCAATCGGCCCCTCTGACACTGAAACTGGGGCCCACCTAATCCTTGTACGTTCCATGGGACGATCCTCATGGGGAGCGAGAGAGACCTGATGCTGCAGCAGTAGCTAACCGCGCTATCTTCGAGGCAGGCTTGGATGGGGAGTAATCCGCATCCGAGTGTCCTCGAGATAGACGTGACTGCAAAGAGTGTCTATCCCAAGCCCAAGTAGAATGAGCCGTGCGCAAAGCAACCTCCTCTGTCCAAGAGTCCTCATGTATGTGTACATAACATGGCAGGCTCTGCGTGTCAGCAAAGAAGTGAACCACAATGTGTGTACATCCTGTTGCGTCTGGAGCATAGTTACTCAGAACGAGAATCGGGAACGGGAATGAGATGGGAACGGGGAGAAGGAGGGGGGGCCGGAACGGGAACGAGGCCGAAAAGGTCGACTAAAGTAAGGCTTGAACTACCTCCATCCAGCTTAGTCCTAAATAAACTCCTAAACAACCCAAAAACTACCTTCAAATCTGCCCTCAAACTGCACCAAATATGTTCCCCAAACAGCCTCAAATCTGCCCCCAAAAGCCTACTTTTTTGCCCTCAAATGCCTACTTTTGCCCGTTCCGCCCTGCGTTTCGCCATTTCCCCTCATGTTCCGCCCATTCTAGAACACCGTTCCGGTTACACCCGTTTCGAAACGGCGTTCCATTCCCGACGCCGTTTTGGGAACAGGACTCGTTTGGAATGCCGTTTCGGAACGTTTGGGCTGTGTTCCGTCCGTTCCGTGTTACACTGGTTTGGAGGTGTCATAGAAAACTTGGCCAACGGCCATAGAGTCTGAAGCAAGTCTGTAACCCCTAGGTCTCCCATGTGATGAGAGAACTCTAGGGCCTGTGTCTGCAGCCACTCTGACACTGAGTCTAAAGTCCACTCAGTTTGGTCCCTGCCGCATAGGGGAAAAGAGAAGCCAACCATTGAGTCCAAGGCCTCTATCCCCCTAGCTGCAAGGAACAGTACATGAACTCTGATGCATGCTGCCTTAAGGTCTAGTGAGGGGTCGCCGAGAAACCGTGTTTAGGGTTTCACACCTAAACTGCAAGATAACGCAGGGGAAGCCTCGGGAAAGCCTTGGGTGCTTGTACAGAACAATTCAGAGAGATTTCTTGCGAGGAATCTCCATATAATTCAAAGAGCAAGTGGCCCTACCGGTGTGGGAGCTTGAGGGCTACCCACAAGAGTGATCGGCACGCGAATCGAAGTGCAAAACAGACAATTACAGCTTGCTGTAATTTTTTGCAGGTTTAGGGTTTTGGTCAGTTTTGATGCCTACAAGTCCTAGGAGCTTTGGAGAAGCTAGGGAATCACCGAATATATGTTTTGGTGCAAATTGGGGGCCAAAAACAGAGAACTCAGCGTGCTGTAATTCATTGCCAGGTTTTGTAAAGTGCTTTAAAGTGCGTGGAAAGTCACTGTTTACTTGGGATTTCGTCAATGGAGGCTTCTATTGTGGTTATGCTACAAAAATCGTGTTAAGAGTAGGGGAATTTCAGCCCGATAAAAGTGGGACAACTTGTAGAATAAAGTATAAAGAAGTACCGAAAGGGGCGCCAGTCTTTGGGGCCAACAGGGTGTCTTTGTTTGCTTGGGAGCGCTCTAGCTGCCAAGCCGTGTCGACTCTCTCTCTCTCTCTCTCTCTCTCTCTCACAGTGATTTTGAAGTTTCTGTTTGCGTGTTGCTATTTATTTCTTGCTTGGAGTGTCCAAGCTTATAAGAGGTTCTGAGAAGACATCTGGTGAAGGTGGTCAAGGAGAGCACCTGCGGTTCTGCAAGCCTTAGTCGGTTCTTCTAGTTGGAAGTATGGTGGGTGCTTAAGGTCGGGAGCTATTCGTCATAGTGGAAAATCAAGCCATGGCCCACCACGTGGAGGTCGCTCCCCTAGGATCCCCCCCCCCCCCCCCCCCCCCCCCCCCCCCCTCTCTCTCTCTGCCAACAACATTTTGCAACGAATGGAAAGGGAGCAGGAAGTAATGAAAAATTAAAGTTAAGTCCATTCCAAAATACGTTTAGAATAGAAACCATTATAGAACATGCACAAGAGCTTGGCGATTTCAGGAAGTAGGTGTCATGAACATTACGAGAAACTTTTACTATGGCCTTTTAGTGAAAACATATGACATGGTCAAGGCATTATGGGAACCAGGATTACAAATTAGTTCATATACAGGTACCACAATGGGTAATGGCTAGAAACATAGACCAAATAGGGCTCTGGTGTTACCATGCAGTTGATGATTTCCGTAACGTGAATGGTCCATATGTATTCTTGGCTGTCAGAAGAACATTAAATAAATTCTCTCTCTCTCTCTCTCCCTCTCTCTCTCTCTCTCTGTCTCTCTCTCTCTGTGTGTGTGTGTGTGTGTGTGTTCTTTGGCACGTTTGTTTCTTGTTTCAAGATTGCTTATTTATAGCCTTTTTAAAACAATATAGATCCAGGAGTGTCACTGAAGGAAGCTGCCCAGGAGCGATACCAGAGGTTGAAGCTGGAAATGCAGAAAAGGGACAAGGAGGATAAGTTGCTTGAGAAGCGAAGACTCCAGGATAAAAGAAACAAGAAGAAACAAAGGAGCAGACCAAGTGAAAACGAGAACGGTCTGAATGCCGAGGAGGATGACCTCAGTAATGAGAGGCTACAGAGCGGATTGCCAGCTCAGAAGAAATATTTTGCCGATGACAGTTTTGATGAATCCGATTTGGAAGTGGAAGATCGAGAGGCTAAGACAAATGTACATGTACACAGTCTTTCGTTATCTGCACAGGAGTCACTTGCCCTCAGAATGCTGAATTTTAAAAGTTAAAAGCCTAGGCGCATCAGCAAAAGCTGGGATATTCAGAAGGCTTCTCATCGTTTGGCTAAATGCGTAATGCGTTTTATCTTACAGAAGATTTCTTCCATCTTGGATTTGCCAGAGAGCTATAGAGCCACTTATACTTTCCATGGCCGTTACATGGACGGTATAAAGAGAGTTGCAAGCGGAAAAGAAGAAATTGGTGGACTTGCTCTTTCCATGCCCTGCCCTTGGGCTCACCACTTTTGTCCAATGACCTCTTCTTTCATCAAAGAAAGCGAGCTGTGTTTTTGTAATCAAATGAGGTATACATCTTGAGCGTTGTGAAATTCACCGAGGCGGCAAGAGACTTCCTGCAGAGAAGTTGATGTTATCAGACTTGTGAAGAGTGTGAGGTCTTATGTCGAAAAGTATGCTTGCTTGGTTATAACGTCTATTTTGGCACTCAGCGTTTAGGGATGCTATTTGACCTTGTTGCATGGTGCTTTCCTAATACGATAAGATATGCTACTTTAAGGATTTCCTCAAAAACAAACATTGCCTTGTAGCATTCTTGTACAGATACTATGCATGCTTGGTAGTTATCGTGGGAGCTTCTTTGCCTTTACATTAACCAGATGTGCTTTTAGAAAAGATAGGCCCTATTCTGTAGGTTCCGTAAGTGAGTTACACCACTTCTACACCAAGGGTCTTGGGGCATCTTGGCTAGAGGATACATATGATGATGTTTCTATGCAAGTGATGTTGCACTTGAACCATTTACAAGTTAATGACTCAAGCTCTCATAGCCAAGGGTGGGTTACAATATTCATACTGAGCAAGCTGTAGACAGCAATGAGTTCTAATTTAACTTGCGACATCACATTTACATGTTCAGTTTTCTGGCTCTATGAGTCTCGCATTCACATTAAGTTGACATGAAGATGTAACATCATTCGCTCTCTTTTTGACAACTAGCTTTAATATATGTGTGCGAGCCTACTGTTAGGAACTATTGATTACGAACCTTCCCTAAAACCTGGAGACTCCAGAGGCAAGGGGACACAGTGTAGTGTGATGTATTAATGGCTCATCTAACACTGTGTTGTGCAAGATTTACCATCTCAAGTCCCTGGTCATGGTATGCAAGTATCCCATGGTTGTAATTTTGTCTCCCTTCTGTTAATATAACTTTCACCGCTTTGTTGGGAAAAAAAAAAGATTTTACCATCTCAAGTCTCTAGAGAGTAGATATAGTGCAAGTGGTCATCTCAAGCTTGCACGGTATCAACTATTGCCAAATATCCAATTAATATAAATGTATTGTTTTAGGAGAAAGCCATTTTAACGACGATGAACTCATCACATGCCCCTTTGCATATAACGCGATGTTGTCTCGTAGGCGAAAGATCATAGTACACACCCAACATGATTAGGAATACTGATTGTTATCAATGTGGCAATATGCAGGAAGCAAATGATCCACATAATTATATATAAATGAAAAGAACGATATACTCATTCTGTAAGGCTGATTCTTACCTTTTCTTGACAAAAATGAGTTTTCACAAAAGGGTATAAGAATAAATTCTTTTATGAGTACCCAATGCATCTACTTTCAAACCTCATTATTTGCTACAATGTAAAGGATGCAATCCATTAAGTGCTACATTTGCTAATAGCAACATTCTCTATCTCGTATAACTCCTACATAATTAAGTCTCCATGAGCTGCCTTGGGGCACTTATAGGAATTTGTAATATGCTTACAAAAGTACCAATTGTAGCCCTACTTAGTTTCCCATACATGATAAGTAGCATTTGTGATTTGCTTCAAAGGCTACTTTATTTTATTTGGTTGGTTTGTTGGTGCTATTAAAGTACAGCATGGAATGTTCATAGTGCCAACTAATGCTCTAGTCGTAGATCTAGAGATGTCAACTAGCACATATAAATTCCCAAGAGGACCTAATCAACACACTAAAATCTGATAACAAGTGCTCATTATCACATTGTCCTTTTGCAAAAGCTTGTCAGTACATTTTCTAGAGCATTCTTATTTTCCGTTTGAGTGCTGGTTTATCATTTTCTAGAATATTTATAGATGCTATGATTACTATCTAGAATGCTTGTACATGCATGATTAGGACACTAGTAAATGCTTTAGGTTTGCATTAGCACTTGTAATTTGGCCACAAAAGGACATTTGCTAATAAAAGAATCTTTGAGTATCTTAGAGGAGCAAATTTACAACCTTGCAAGATCTTATTGACACTCTTCTTTGCCTCAATTGCTAATTTGAAACAATAGTATGCCTAGATATGCTAGTAAGCACTTCATGGGCTTCTATAGGTGCTAAACAACGCTATAGTAGTTTTATTTCTTGTGCTATTCAGTAAAGGTGAAATGCCATTAGGCAATCATTGGCACTATGCGTTATGACTAGTTTGCCTTTTTGTGCGTATTAGTCCTTAGAAACGCTTATTGAAGCAAATAAGAATTGTGTGAGATTCTATTAGGTGCTACATAGTACCTTAGGGTTATTAACGAGTGGTAATAATTAGAACTATAATTTTCTTCTAGATGATGGATATATCTTTATGGTATGACAAAATCTAAAAACATTCTCTA
The DNA here is from genome assembly GCF_014529385.1 of Adiantum capillus-veneris. Classification (NCBI taxonomy): domain Eukaryota; kingdom Viridiplantae; phylum Streptophyta; class Polypodiopsida; order Polypodiales; family Pteridaceae; genus Adiantum; species Adiantum capillus-veneris. The sequence goes on from NC_140949.1 coordinate 5,418,448, forward strand.
GTGACCTCTCGATACCTATTGGTCACCTGTAAAGTTTCACACTCGTGAGCATTCCAAAGAATACTATTGTTTATAGTGCTTGATGATTAACGAAAGGACTTTGGAATCCACCTATGCATACAATCAATATTTGTAGTATGCCCATAGCTAACTATTGCCTTTATAAGATGAGATGCACTTATAATTTGGTTGTAGTGAACTTGTAACTTGGAAACAATCACTAATTAGCACTATGAGATGCACCAATAGGTTTTAATAGTGATATTGTGTATGTGAGGGCTATTTGTGTACATTTGGTGGGATGGCCATGTAGGGTGAGTGATTGCAGAGAGAGAGAGAGAGAGAGAGAGAGAGAGAGAGCTGTCATAAAATCTAATATCTAACCTACCGAAAAGATTTTCTCATATTAAACTGATCATTTAATGTGGGAGAATAAATGGGAACAAGGGTTGGAATATAGACATGTGCTTACAGATCTATCTCAACATGGGGCCAATGGTAAAGGGGTCCAAATGAGAGATGGCTTGTCAAAGAGCAAGGCTAGCTAATGGATCTTAAAGACCTTAGGGTTAGCTTCATTAAAGACATCCAAAGGTTAAAAGTCCTTTGATCTTAGGCACGCTAGGGCTGTGCTTGAGGGTGGAACCCGGCCCAAGCTTGAGGGGCTTGTCGTGCTTGCTGACTAAGATGCTTGAGGTGCTTAATGACTAAAGTGCTAAGGTGCTCCATGACTAAGGTGCTTGAGGGGTTCAGCTGTTCAAAAGTCAAAGCATATCCCTACTCATGAGGGGGTGAGCCCTCTTTGTAGGAGCTAGAGAAATAACACACACACACCCTCACACAAGGCAAGCTTGGTTCAAAGAAAACACATAGAAAACTTGTCAAGCTCCTCTTCATGTTGCCTTCATAGTGTGCCTAAAGCTTATTGGTTGACCTCCCAAGGGGTTCAATGATAATTTGGTTAATTTAATTAATTGTTTTTGCATTTATCAAGTCCTCTCTCTCAAAGGGGAAAGGGAAAATTTGTTCCAAGGTTACCCTTGTTGCTTGATATGCACTAAGCATGTGATTGGCCAAGCTTGAGGAGTTCCAATCAAGTGCGTGCTAGAAGAGGGGGTCGACCAAAGCAAGGAGGGGGCTAGCTTGGGGCGTATACTCCCCCCCCCCCCCCCCCCCCCCCCCCACACACACACACACACACATACACACACACACACTCATTGTGTGATTTGCAAAGTGCAAGAGCTCCATCTCCTTCTCCAAGCTTGTAGAGAAGTTAAGAGCCTACACCAACACTCTTGGCGATGGAATGCAAATCCAACCAAGAGCCATGCTCCAATGCTTAAGCTTGCCACCTTCTCCATCTTCATTACTATGCTATTATGTATGCTAAGCAAGAAGAGTGATGATAAGTGAGGAACCATTTCTTTCTCCTATGAATTTTTCTTCTTCCTCTTCCCTACCCTCATTCCCCGCTAGCTCTCTCCACCTTTGAAGGTGTTTGAGGCCTTGGGACTAAGGCCAGGGATAGTTAATGATTTTTACAAAAGTCTATGTTATGCTCGTGATGCATGAAGCTTTCCATCTTCATTGCATCACCTAGGTCACAAGGAACACAAAGATTGTATTGTACCAAGTCTCTCTTCATGGGAGAATCTGAAATACAAAAGCCTATTGGAGGGGGGACCAACTCCACATAAATCCGGTCCTCAAATGTTGTCAAGCTCTCGAAACTCTCTCTCTTGCAAAAGTATTGTTCATGCCAAGTTAATTAAGTAGTATGGTTATGTTGCTACCGCTAATTAAGTTCACCCTCTATGTTCTCAAAGTAGTCTCACAAAAATGCTCACTCTAATTCTCCGCTATTCTCAAAGTTCATAGGCCATTTCCATTACATTGGTATAAGAGCCATTGGTTTCTGTTTCTTGCTTAAGAAGAGAGGTCCTTAAGTTGTCCATGAAAGGTTGGGCCTGTTTATTGCAATAGGGTAAGTGGGAGAGGGATCTGTTATCTTGGTTGAGAAGGACTTACTTCGAGGTACACCATTGGGAACTATAGTCTTAATAATGGAGCCTCTTGGGGCTTGTCTTTGGCTTAACCATTATTGAGCTACGAGCAAGCTCAACAGGAACCATGAGCAACGGAGCAATATTAGACCTTCTCCACTAGTGTTTTCAATCAACAGGTCTAAACCATGGGTGTGGCTGCTTGAGAACTGATTTTCAAAGGTAAAGAAGAGTAGCGACTAAGTTTTTTGGGGGTACAAAGCCACAAAGTAATCTACACATAAGTTTAATTAGCATGGCTGACAATAACCAAGAGAGTAGACTGAACATTGATAACTTTGATTTTGCACATGAAGGTGCTAATGATGATGCCCCCATGTTTTTCAACTATCTTGTTACTAGGTTGCAACAAGCTGTGGGCAACCCTGCTTTGCAAGCCGAAGTTACTCAACAAATTCGTGCTTATGGGATTTCCTTTCCTCTCCAAGAGGAGAGAGATCTTAGGAGGCCTCTTGAAGAGACCCCCAAAAGAAGACTCTTTCCCATAAGAGAAGAGGAATCCAAAGAACGAGAAAGAAGTGAATCCCTATGTTCCTTTGAAGATGTGGCTCCACGAAGACGGCGGTTTAGAAGATTGTCAACTCCTCCCAAGAGGAAACGGCCAACCCACAATCCTTTTCCTCGTCACTCCAAAAGGGAAGAGAGGAAACAAAGGAAGAAAAGGTAAGAAAGAGGTCACCCTCTTCTCCCTCTTCTTCACCTTCCTCCTTTTTCGACGAAAGCAATAGCTATTCTCCTAGAGAATACAAGATGGGAGGACATTGCAAATCTTACCCTGCATGGTGAAGGTCGCAAAAGCTCAAGAAGTTCAAAGAGGGAGAAAAGAGTACCTCTTTTCTCACCTATGATGGAACCTTTGGTGCTACCGACAAAGTATTGGCCTTCATCCAACAATTTGATGTGGCCTTTGGAGACGAGGGCTTCACGGAGTCCTCCAAGCTACACCATGTAGCTATGCACTTCCAAAAATTGGCTCGTCAATGGTGGGCTAGCCTTCGTGACAACGGCGAAGCCCAAAAGACATGGAAAACTCTACAGGTTTCCATCATGAAGCAATTCCTTACAAGTGATGCAAAGGAAAAAGTGCTTACCGAATGACAGAGTTTGAAGCTTCTCTCCCATGAGTCTATCCACAAATACGTGGACAAGTTTTGGGATTTACATCTCAAGGCTATTGTCTTTCAGAAGATAGACTTCGTCGAGAAAAAGCAACAATTCTATGCGGGATTACTTGAAAAGATTGCTGAGTACCTCAACTCTCAACGGCCTAGTTCTATCACTGAAGTAATCCACCACACTCTGGTTGCTTCGCACATCAATTCAACATTATTCCCAAGGCAATTCCAATTACAACAAAAACAACAATCGGTCCAAGGAGAAGGGAGTTTATAAAGGTAAAAATAAACTCTCTTCTGAAGAGCTTGAAGCTTTTTGCAAGGACCACAAATTTTTCAAGTGTGGGGAGCAAAGACATGGTTATGATTTTCGCAAGGACCACAAATGTTTTAAGTGTGGGGAACAAGGACATGGTTATGCTTCTTACCCCAAGAGAAATGCCCGCAATGAGACTCCTAGAGCGTCCACTATTGAAGCTCCAAAAGAGGATGCTCATTGCAAAGGATCACCTGTCTCCTATGCTTGGAAAAAAGTAAGGGAGCATGACGCCTTCATCTTGTTTGACCCTGGATCTACTCACAACTTCATATGAAAGGAGTTGGCCACCAAGTTGGGCATTCAAGCTTTCAAGATGGGAGATACTGTAACTGCCGATATAGCTTTTAAGGGACAGCAAGCCCTTTGGTCTTTATGCATATCTACTCATGACTTTTGGCTTGACTAATGCACCAACCACATTCAATCATTTAATGGAGAAAATCTTTAGACCCTACCGCAAATTCACTGGAGTGTTCTTTGATGACATCATCATCTACTGCAAGTCCTTGGAGGTACACAAGCAACATCTCCAGGTGATTTTTCAATCATTGAGGGGAAACAAGCTTTTTATCAATCAAAAGAAAAGTGAATTCTTCCTTCAAGAGATTTAATACCTAGTTCATATTATCTCTCAAGATGGTATCCCTATGGATCCATCAAAGTTGGAGGTAGTAAAAGCATGGCCTAATCCAAGGAATCTACATGAGCTAAGAAGCTTTATTGGTATGTGTGCATACTAAAGATGCTCCATAGAAAAATTCTCTCAAATAGTATGACCATTGCATGACTTAACAAAGAAGAACGTTAAGTACTTATGGACTGCTAAGGAGAAAAATGATTTTGATAAACTCAAAGAGAAGCTTACCTCCCAACTAGTCCTTATGCTTCCGGATCTCTCAAAGCCATTTGAGGTCCAATGTGATGCTTGTGGTGAATACCTTGGAGCAGTCTTACTTCAAGAAGAGCATGCCATAGCATATGAGAGCCGAAGGCTCAATGCCGATGAATAAGTCTTGGGCATATACAAAACAAAGCTTTTAGCTGTTCTACATGTCCTAGACACATGGAAGCAATATCTATTAGGGAATCCATTTATTTTGCGAACAGACCACCAAAGTCTCAAGTACTTCACATTGACGCAAACCAAGCTTTCTGACAAACAAATGAGGTGGACAGATTTTCTTTCGCAATTTTATTTTTACATTGCTCATATTGCTGGTAAGCACAATCAAGTGGCCGATGCACTTTTACAATGACCAAAAGTTAATGCGGTGTCTACAGAAACTCATAATGATCTATTTTCTATGATAGATGAGTATGCTACTGACCCTGACTTTAAAGACATAATGTCAGCCCTTTGTTTGGGGAAGAAATAGGAACCATTCACCTTGCAGGATGGTTATCTTCTCCATGGCAATGGGCTATGTGTTACCCACTCCCTTCATGTGAAAGTCATGTATGATCCCCATGTCCCTCCCTATGCGGGGCATAGAGGCATTCAACCTACTCTTTGAGGAGTAGAGACGTACTTCTATTGGCCTACCATGAAAGTGGACATACAAGAGTATGTTTCAAAACGTGTGGTATGCCAAAAGAGTAAGTATGATATAGGAAAGCAACGTGGATTACTCCAGCCATTGCCAATCCCTAATTCACCATGCGAGAATATATCCATGGATTTTATCTTTGGATTACCCAAGTCTGTCCATGGAAATACGAGAATATGGACAATAGTGGACAGGCACACCAAATGGAAACTCTCTTCAGATCTCAGATTTTCAAACACCATCGATTGCCAACATCCATCCTGTCAGATAGAGATCCTAGAATGACCAGTAATTTGTGGAAAGGTCTCTTTGAAAATCTAGGTACAAGATTGAGTTTCTCTTTGGCCTATCACCAACAAATGGATGGCCAAAGTAAGATAGCCAATGTTACGATACTCAATCTACTAAAGACTTATGTTACAAAAGTAGATCAACGTTCACAATGGAAAAAGTATCTACCCCTTGTAAAGTATGCACACAATAATACTGTACATACTTCTACGAGAAAAGAACATTTCAAAATCATTGAGGGAAGACCTAAAAGTCCCTTGTTACTTAAAGTACATGGGAAGATCTTCGCTGCTGCTGTCGATGAGTATAGCCGTGACCTACAAGAATCTTTCCAAAAGATTAAAGAGGCTATATCCATCTCTCAACAAAGGCAAAAAGCTGCTGCTGACAAGCACAGAAGGGCCTTAAGGTTCAAAGAAAATGATTGGGTATTACTTAAGTTTCCCAAGGCTCCATTGAGACAAACAACGGGCAAAAATTCTACGGGTCATCAAAAGTATTATGCTAAACTAGCAAAAAGATACTATGGTCATTTTCAAATCTTGAAGCCAATCAATGAGATGGATTATCAACTCAAGTTACCAACCATTGGCTCTTACACAATGCTTTTCATGTGAGCCTATGTAAGCCCTACAAAGGAGAGCCACCAAGTGAACCAATTATTGAAGACCAAGAAGAGGTGCTACAAACCAAAGCTATCCTTGGGCATAAAGACAAGGTACTACGACATGATAAGATTATCCAAAGGTATCTTATTAAGTTCAAAAATTATCCTTTTGAAGATGCTAGATGGATGTAAGGAATACAACTTAAGGATACTAGTATGAACCTTGTCAATGCTTACAATGCTACATTAGAGTAAGCAAATGTACATTTTCTTTTAAATGATCAATGCTTTTGTTTTATAAGACTAGTTCTCTTTTTATTGTGCACAAATTTAAATAGTATGCATGCTTTCAATCATGTTTGTGATGACGACGTCTCTCAAACACCAAGTAGAATTTATCACTCTACTTTGGGAAAATGAAATGGACTAAAGAGCAAACATGCTTGTGGCAGCTATATCTCCCTAGCAGCAAATGGATTAGTCATCCATCTTGGAAAGATGTCATGCTGTAAAAAGGGATCCTCTACCCACTAAGAAACATCGACTAATGACTAAGTTTTTATCTCTTCTACCTCATAGTTGAGGACGACTATGATTCAAGCGAGAGGTAATGTCAGAAAATCTAATATCTAACCTATCCAAATGATTTTCTCATATTAAACTGATCACTTAATGTGGGAGAATAAATGGGAACAAGGGTTAGAATATAGACATGTGCTTATAGATCTATCTCAACACGGGGCTAATGATAAAGGGGTCCAAATGAGAGATGGTTTGTCAAAGAGCAAGGCTAGCTAATGGAGCTTAAAGATCTTAGGGCTAGCTTTATTAAAGACCTCCAAAGGTTAGTGTTAAAAGTCCTTTGAACTTAGGCAAGCTAGGGTTGTGCTTGACGTGAGAACTCGACCGAAACTGGAGGTGCTTGTCATACTTGCTGAGTAAAGTGCTTGAGGTGCTTATTGTGCTTGTTGACTAAGGTGCTTGAGGTGCTTAATGACTAAGGTGCTAAGGTGCTCCATGACTAAGGTCCTTGAGGGGTTAAGGTGTTCAAAAAGTCAAAGAATATCCCTACTCATTATGAGGGGCGAGCCCTCTTTGTAGAAGCTAGAGAGAGAACACACACGCCCTCACACAAGGCAAGCTTGGTTCAAAGAAAGCAATTGGGACGCTTGTCAAGCTCCTCCTCATGGTGCCTTCATAGTGTGCCTAAAGCCTATTGGTTGGCCTCCCAAGGGTTCCAATGATAATTTAGTTAATTTAATTGATTATTTTTGCATTTATCAAGTCCTCTCTCCCAAAGGGGAAAGGGGGGCACTTCTTCCAAGGCTACCCTTGTAGGTTGATATACACTAAACATGTGATTGGCTAAGCTTGAGGAGGTCCAATCAAGTGCAAGCTAGTGCTAGAAGAGGGGGTCGACCAAAGCAAGGAGGGGGCTAGCTTGGGGGGTATACTCTCCCACACTCTCCCACACACACACACACACACACACACACACACACACACACACACACACACACACACACACACACACACACACACACACACACACTCATTGTGTGAGTTGCAAAGTGCAAGAGCTCCATCTCTTTCTCCAAGCTTGTAGAGAAGTTGAGAGCTTACACCAACACTCTTGGCTATGGAATGCAAATCCAAACCAAAGCCATGATCCAATGCTTTAGCTTGCCATCTTCTCCATCTTCATTTCTATGCTATTATGTATGTTAAGCAAGAAGAGTAATGATAAGTGAGGAACTATTTCTTTCTCCTATGAATTTTTCTTCTTCCTCTTCCCTACCTTCATTCCCCGCTAGCTCTCTCCACCTTTGAAGTTGTTTGAGGCCTTGGGACTGAGGCCGGGGATGGTTAATGATTTTTACAAAAGTCTATGTTATGCTCGTGATGTATGAAGCTTTCCATCTTCATTGCATCACCTAGGTCACAAGGAACGCAAAGATTGTATTGTACCAAGTCTCTCTTGATGGGAGAATATATAATACAAAAGCCTATTGGAGTGGGGACTGGCTTCACATAAATCCAGTCCTCAACTGTTGTCAAGCTCTCTAAACTTTCTCTCTGGAAAAATTATTGTTCATGCCAAGTTAATTAAGTATTATGGTTATGTTGCTACCGCTAATTACGTTCACCCTCTATGTTCTCAAAGTAGTCTCACAAAAATTCTCACTCTAATTCTCCTAATTCCGCTATTCTCAAAGTTCATAGGCCATTTCCATTACAAGAGAAATAGGCATAAGCGCAACGACCTTGCCAAAGCATAAAATATTGTGCATTCTAGCAAATAACCTTCAAGTTGTTGCCTTTTCCCAATTCAACTACAAAAAAAGTGTTCTCGCACTCTATTTTGCATAAGAACACAATAACCTGTTCCAACATTCCTAGGGGTTGCTCCACATATGCGTATGCTAGTTTCAATTTCATGCATGTTTTCCTAAGAGCTGGTCTTTCCCATTTCTCCCAGATTTCTTTTGTAGCAATGGCTACTCTAGATTCACTATCGAGTATTGCTACCATCTTTACTCCCTTGTACTCTAGCGATAAGGTTGTATTCTCTTCTTCACCTTTGCAATAGTGAACCACCTTATTCACTGGTACATACTCTAATATGGGTTTCTCTGGTTGATCTGTTTCCGTGATTTCACCGAAAATTTTGTAATTTAGATGGATTTTCAGCCCCATTCTTATGAGATTTTTGCTCATTTTTCCCCACAAACGTTGCCTAATTTTCAATAGTTCGGCAAGAGTAAAGGTGTATCTTATAGGGGAAGACATAAGATCGTGCAAGCTTTTTGTGTCCATTCTATGTGGAATCAGATTCCATTGAGATGGCACAGTTCTCACTTTAGCTTTTGTCTCATGTTCCTCTACAAAGGAACGTAAGGTCCTTACGGTCGTCGTTGGTTTACTCTCCACTGATACTTTCGTCCCTGCATCTCCATACAATGATTGCATATTCCCAAGTCAAATCTCATGATCCATGTTTATCTCAAGAATTGGTTCGGACAACAATGTGGCGCTTTTGTTTGTTTCTCATAATGATTGTGGCCATGGCTTGTCTACTTTAGGAATTGGCAGCATCTCGTGAGATTTGTCCTCATCCATCGTGTTTGCAATAACCCTCGTATCCAAAGGTTTTTTTTCACTATATTGTTTAATTCGTTTTGTTTTCCTTGAGTGTGCTTGCATTTTCCTTTCCTCGCATATGCTCTAGGTGCTCAAGGGTTTTCAATGTTTTTGGTTTCATTAGAGCTTGAGTGGTCTCTATGAGCCTTTTGCACATTTCCATTGATTTGGTTTCTATTTCATGATGTGGGTAGGTAATAAATCTTTGTTCCAATGTTTAATTTCTCTTCAACCTTGCCTCCTAGGCTTAGAATATGGAATACAAATGCTCGTTCACTTTTTCAACCAAGATAATCCGCCTGATACAGCCTTTGACTCTTACGCTCCCTTGGCATTTTCCTTATTCTCTTGTTCACATTTGAGTTTTTCCTTGCTTTGATTTAGTTTAGTTTCTAAGGCCGTCTTCTCCTTCACCCTCTTCACTTTCATTTTTTTTGTTTTGCTTTCCATGATTTCATTGAGTCCTCACTGACCCGCTTTCAAACTTGGTTTATGTTGAAGGTTTCAACTTATCTGCCACCACTGGCTTGTTCCTGGTTGCTTCCTCTTGGGCTCTTGTCATCACTTCGAGAGGAAATGTCGGCTTTGACTTGGATCCACTTGAACAAGGTAAAACTCCAATGACATTCACAGTCACTTTTCCAATGTTGAGGTGATCCTTTTCACAACCATCACCTAGGGGCAGTATATGATGACAAGTGAAAGGGCATAGGGAGATAGACATGCCAATATCCACCCAACCATACTTATATATAGGCCCTCGGTCCTCCTATATATTGCCCCTATACCGCATGTGTATCCATCGACCCTTGTCCAGGGCCGTGCCCTCCTATAGTACTACCCTTGGCATGACATTACTCCCTCCTTGGAGAAGCGTTTTCGTCCGCAAAAACAAAAGTGGTAGGATCTTCATAAGAACACTAATGTTTTCCAGAGTGGTATCCTTCATGGATCCAGCTGTTTGTTTGACTGAAAACATGGTGTAGTAGGAGGTTCAATGAAATCAAGAATAACATCTCGATTTTGCACATTGTTGTCCATTTGGAACCATCTAGTGTGTAGACTCCATTTAGAACGCACATGAGCATGCTAAACGAGTTATCACGACAAAGATGTACCTGAAAGAGTACCAATTTTCACTTTTCGTGAAAGTAACTTGCTGACCTAACTCATCAGCCAAGTGTAAGTCCTTGACTTGTTCTCAAATTTCATTAGTAAAAAAACCCCACCATAACTAGTGTTCAAGGTTGAGAATCTGACTTATACATGAAGAGACTAAACCTAGTCGCAAACATGCTTTAACTGATAGTAAGTAAACTCCCAGTAGAGCAATAAATGCTTTATTAATTGGAGTGCTTGGTGCTAATGTATGCACTTTGCATATCCTTTAGCCCAAGATTACACTTTGTAATCTGCCTATCCCCTTGGAAAACTGACAGTACTGAGGTGTGTTTCCCCCATGGTTAGCAGGCAGTCTTCCCAGATGACTGGTAAATGGGAATCACAATATCGTATAACCTTGTTGAGGAATCAACAATGTCTGGAATAACCATCGTGGTTATCTTGAAAAATCCACAAACACCCAAACCGAGCCATGACCTCTATTGGTGATTAGTAGACCCAAAAGTAATCTCATAGAGATACTGCACATAGAGTGCAAAAGGCTTCATAAGCAAAAACTTGATGAATATGCATGCCATTCCAAATCAACCTTTACTAAACACTAGGGCCCATAACACCTAGTGTGCATGCATTTAGCAAAAACAGATCCGAACCTGTATATCCATGATCATCCACAATACTTATGGCAAATGTGATGCGCCTAGCACACATTAAAGAGGAATGTAAATAGTTTTGAAAAGAAACTAAATAATTTTAGTTGCAATCATTTGCAAGCCTTGCTGAAACGTCTGAACCATAATAGAAGGTGAAACAATTATCACTTCTAGGTACAAACAATGAAACTTTTTCATTCATAGCCTTTCTATATGTAAAACAAACATCTTTAGTGTTGTTCAACAACACTTGTACCTTAAAAAGTCATTCTAAGTATCCGACAATGTCTACCCTCCAAAATTGCTCCTGATACATCGTGCTGAAAATGGTCTAGAAAACAGATTTGACCAGCACCTAGGGACCTTGTCGTAACACATACTTGAAATAATGGGCGCCAATGTCAGTTCGAGAGACTCATATTCGTCACATGTGGAATATGTCTCAACTAAGGATGTCTGAAAAAAGAACATCCTACAAGTACAAGATGTACTTGTGTGTGGAGGTAACTGCAAACACTCTACGACAGGAGTGAGAGGGATCCTCATTAGCATTGCTCCTCACTAGCTAAACCGAACTCCTTGAGTTCCTAGACCATGTTGCATCCTATGTGACAACATGTGCCATGTAAACCCTACAAATGGGTCTATACCTGCATAATGAAAATATTTATTTTGAACACTATGGCCCTAATATCTTTGATCTTAGCATGGCCCTGGGATTGAACTGAAAGTTCAGTTACCCGTATGCAAATGCACAGGAGTATGGCTCCCACCTGTGAAAAACCCAAGCAACATCCTGGGTGTTGCCTTCGCAATCCAAGCTCGTTGGGTAGAATCTACGTAGTCAAACCCCTCGGTAAGACCCTTTGTAGGAACTGCTCAACTAACATGTAATGGTAACCAACATAGTCAACCGTGTACAGAATGAGGAGAAGAAACTTGAAAAGTTGAAGTTGTTCACTACCCCCTGATAGATTGCGGACTTCTTTCCTTGAAAATACAACTGGGTTAGATCAAGCTGTGATCTTGAATGCCTATGGAGTGATTTGGTAATCACCCGTCCCGCTGGGTCTTACCCCAAAACTGTGCTTCCATAGACACGCATAGTGCTATAGAGAGAGCAGGAGATCCACACAAGTGAAATGCCTAGCTCTTATGGATAGCCATGCTGTCTCAACTGTTTGCTACCTCTAGACTCCGTGGTATAGATAAGCAGATGCGAGTTTAAGATGATAAAAAACTCAACTTGAGCGTCGCACTAAAAACATGTAGTACAAAAATGACACCCAAAACATACGTTATGAAAAGACTCTTGCTTGCCCATGAACGCGGATGGGTAATCCATTTGATAGATCTGTTCAAACTAGAGGACAATCACCCAAGAAATACCAGCATTGGGTCTTACCCTAGGTCTGACAATGGCTCTTAGCCTGTGTGGCTCATAGCCCTTATGCCAATAGCAAATTAGTGTTTAATCAAGAAATCGATGAAGACTAATTGGAGTGGCATCTTAGCCACTTACTAGCTGAGAGTCCGAGCACCTTGGCTCAGGCTGACTCACGAGTAAAACATGTATAAAAAGCTTCTTAGAAAGTTTTCATTATTCTTAGAGAGAAAAAAGAGCATGCTGGGCTGAGGAATTTTCCTTAAATTTCTAGAGTGTGTGCCCAATCTGTGTGTTACGCATCTTATCCCTGAATTGTAGCTTATCCTATAAGCATTCCACAGTTTTCTGATATGACTCTCTCACCAAGAGAGGGTAAAAAACACAAACACATCTTGACCTACCTACCGTGCAGGGGTCGTGATTGTATAAGAATGACTTAGCATTGGCACTTTGTCTAGGAACTACAAAGTCCAAATTTTAGGTTCCTTTTAGTGTTTTTGTGTATTGACAGCAACCAACAAGCATGTTAAACAATCCAAAACTTATCTTGTCCTTGACAAAGTGTCTGGTGTTATAGCGAAAGCGTGTTTTGAGAGGCGATAGAATTGAATCCAGCTAGCTAGCATGCCGTGCATACATAATTTTAAGCCCTTGGCAAAAGTGATGGTCTCAAATGTGAGAATCAAAATTGGCAGTGCCTTGCACAATCTAAACCAATAGGGATTCGGTGAGTTATATTCCCATTTTTCCAGTTCCCCAAACGTGTGTGCCACTACCCGTGATGCCAAGTCATTGGGCAGTACCTTGTGAAGGGGATCGGGGAGCACCACAGACGGAGAGTGAGAGAGAGAAGGAGACACACACACGATGTGGGTGGGGAGACTGTGAAGTGGCAGCTCCCCCTATACAGTATACTCACTATAAGTATAGGATAATAGTGAGCGGGCGCCCATGACCTGGGCGACCGGTCAAGGCACATAGGCCTTAACCCCAACAACCTCCCACTTAAAGGCCAATGTGCCTTTAAGCAAGATCTACTAGTGTACAACTAATAGAAGGTGAGAGATTCTCTCAACCTATGCCCACTGACTCTCGATGAGCTAGTGCATCCGGCTCTACTGATAGACAAACATCCCGCTGCGGAAGCCACACAGAGCTAGCTCCAAGCTCTGCAAATAGTCTACAAGAGCTCATGCACTCCTGCAAGTATCGGTCCAATACCTGCAAACCTCCCCTATGCTCTATGCTGAGATCATTCATCGAACAACTAATCAAACCTGCTATAAATGCTCCCACTGCAGCTGCTATGTCGGGCCTCGAGATCAGCATCTCGTACATGAGGACACCGAACATTGATGCAACCCTGGCAACCTCTACCACCTCCAACTCAGAACTCAACTCATGGTAATCCTGTCCCCTATCATAGAGACCATGGCACTTTGACTCCGAGCTCTAGAGTGACTCCTCGTGCCCACCACATATCACATGTGTACCAAGAGTATCCATCTGTCCTGAATCTGTATCAAGCTCTGGCATAAGCATATCAAGAAATGACTCCACAATAGCCGACATCTCATCATCCATGTGAGTCATCTCTGTCATCACCTTTGATGACTCATCCTGCTGTGACTCACTAGAGCTGTCCCACTCTACCTGTGCATCCGTAGACGCAACCTGCACAACAAGGTCACTGCTCTGCACTCCATGCAAAGCATCCTGCAACCCACAAGCAAAAGAGACTTGCCTGCTCTCTCGCTCTCTACATGGCTGCATGATCACAAAGACAACACCATCTCTTCCGTGATCCACATGCAATGGGTAACCTGTACCACTCTTGGCACCTCTCGGAATCACTAGCGAACCCAAATGCATCACAAAATCTCGCTCTCGAAGCGAAATCTGACATCCACAATCTCTAAGCTGACCAATCGAGATCAAAATCACTATCAAATCTGGTACATAGCGCACATGTCGTAACAAGTAAGATGCACCACTCGGTAATGATAGTCTCACATCTCCTGCACCTGCTATCGCATGCACCGATCCATCGGTCAAACGTACACTTCCAAGCATCCCGCTAGAATAGCTACAAAACCATTCATGATGAGGCGTGACATGAAATATAGCATCTGCGTCTAGCAACCACTGCGAAGGGAGTGCACTATCCACATGTATAGCATATCGTGCATAGCTTGAGGTAAAAGTGACATCCCCATCACTAGTATACTCCGACACTATATTCGCCTCAACTGTCAAAGAAACTGAATCCATGGCATCACTACATACATCTCTGAGACTTCCATGTCTCCTACGATGTTGCATACGATGAAAACAGCGCCGTCTAACGTGTCCAGAATGACCACAATACCAACATGTCACCTGTCGGCGTGCTCGTGAATGTACATGTCTCACACGAGTCCATGATGACTCAGATCTATCATATATATCATGTAATCTGCGCCAAAGTGCTCTCAAAGTAGTCTCATACATAACAAGAGAATATACAGATTCCGCAAGGTGCAAAGAGAGTGTAGATAGTGCCATCTCCTCTAGCTCGTGCCACTGATTTTCAGACATGTTTGAAGGTCTACCTGCATCACCACTCAATGGTCGATGCAACCCTTGCTGTGTCAATGCATCAAGCATACACTCTCTCCATGCTGCAAAGTCTGACCCATCAAACATGCAAATTTCGGAGAGATCATAATCTGAGCGATCACCTGTCTCTGCCATGAGCATAATGTAGCAAACTAGAAAGCAAAACCACCTCACCAACAACACCTCGAAACTGTCTACAAATATGGCCAAAAACACAATGTAAAACCTGTGAGACACACTCCAAAATAGAGCTCCTGCAATGTCAATACAAGCCTCGCCTGCTCTAGTATCACACTGCAATCTGTGAGCTAATCACCAAGCCCACACTATGCGGTATCGATGCATACACACGCACAAGAGCTCCCGCAATGTCAATACAAGCCTCGCATGCTCTAGTATCACACTGCAATCTGTGAGCTAATCACCAAGCCCACACTGTGCGGTATCGATGCATACACACACACAAATCTCCCACCTGCAGAGAACACCGCACGCAAATGCTGAGTGCAACCCGCAATCTCTACCTAGATCGCATAAATGATATGCATAAAACTCCTGGGAAAATTTCGCTAGAGTTTCGACGCACAATGGCTATCAACACAAAATAACCATTGTCCTGCAAGCTCAATACAATGAGCAATCAATGCACATCAAACTACACTCAACATACATGCATAAGCTCTGCAAAACTATGGCAAACAATGCTCGAGATCACAAGACTCTCCCACCTGAGAGCAAACCACTGTCTCAAGCAAAGAAAGATACACAACTCCTCACTCTTGCGAGAGTTGATACAAAAACACAAAACTGTGTCCAAACTGACAAAACCTGTGAGACACACTCCAAAATAGAGCTCCCGCAATGTCAATACAAGCCTCGCCTGCTCTAGTATCACACTGCAATCTGTGAGCTAATCACCAAGCCCACACTATGCGGTATCGATGCATACACATGCACAACTGATACCAATTGAAGGGGATCGGGGAGCACCACAGACGGAGAGTGAGAGAGAGAAGGAGACACACATATGATGTGGGTGGGGAGACTGTGAAGTGGCAGCTCTCCCTATACAGTATACTCACTATAAGTATAGGGTAACAGTGAGCGGGCGCCCATGACCTGGGCGACCGGTCAAGGCACATAGGCCTTAACCCCAACAACCTCCGACAAGGGAGAAGCCTTGCTTCATGTAAAATTGGCAACTCAATGTAAACAATACTGAACATGGAGAAATAAACAATACTGAACATGGTCTAACCCAGTCATCCTGCTGTAACATGTTGTCTGGAGATCTCGACAAAAAAGCTTGCTCAAATGTAGATCATAACCATCTTTGTTGCACGAGAGAAAGTTCACCTGAAATATTTTGCAGGCATATGGAGAAATTCCCTAGAGGCGTGTGCTCATAGCATACCCCAAACGGGAAAAATCTCAATATATAGGCCCTTGGCCCTCTGGCTCTTAGCTCTATATAGCCCCTATTATCGGGCTAGAAACAGTGACAAGGAGTCGACCATGCCGAGCAACTTGCCCCTTGAGAGACCAAAACATTGCAAATTTGCTATGCATTTGCATCAAATTTTACCGTTGTCGAACTTTTCAATTCAAGGCGGTATAGACTCAAGCCATGCGTGAGGCTAATTAACATTGTTCCTATGCCAACAATGTATGCCAGTAACACCATAGTAGATGCATACACTCAACAAATACTTATCATTTTCAAAGTCAATACAAGTTGTGCTTGTCTGCAATCTTCAAAAGTTTAATGCAGCATGTTATGCATTAAACCATATGCATGTGCAAAGCTATAAAAGAATGATCCATACTTGACAAACCATGTCAAGAACCGGAATTGGCTAGCTCCAATAATAGCCTTGCTGTAAAAACCTTCAAGCCATGCTTGAAAATCCAATACACCCCTTGGGTGGCAATCACGGCACAAATTGGCATTTGCAAACCCAACTAAGTGCATATGATTTCATAACCAAATCAACAGTAAAGTGTAAACAGACAAACGAGTACCTGAAAGTTTGTTAGATTTCCAGTATGCTTCGCAGTATGCCGAAAGACCTTTAGCAATTCCGCCTGAATTCTTGACTGCTATATCCGTTGGATAACCATAATTGGAAATTCCCATCCACGTGTCGATTCTTGCGCGTCGAACCACTATAGCTTGCCGATTGTAAGCGGTTATGTCGCTATGCGAGCCATGCATACTTTTGGTCGAGCTTGGCACATCTTGTTATCGGCCACAGTGGTGATCATTGTTGAGGCCTTGCACTCGACAAAATCCGTGGTTGACAAGAGTGTGCGTCCATAGCTTGGCCTGCATGCCCGTGGCTGCATGCCCTTGCATGGCACGAGTATGGCGGTTTCTGTGAATCGGCACCATGGCCACTGCTGATGCTGATTTTTTGCAATGTCGATTGCATGTTGCCTCCCGACTATGAATTCCTACACCGTGTGCTCAACCAAAAAAACGGCAGCGGCGGCAGGGACAAGCAAGTAGTCCCTCTTCGTACCATGGGAGGGCCCGCTTAGGGTGTCCATGGGGTCACCCCTTGGGCGGCCACATGCAAAAGAAAAAAAAAATTATTATACCTAAACTCACTGCATCGATGGCGGCTTGTTGCGCAACGTCGCAAGTAGAGGGGGGGAGAGTTACAGGCATCGGGGACTGACGAGACAAAAATGAACGTTGCCTCTGTCTCCTGCGAGCCCAACTGACACCGATCAAAGGCAATTCCGTGGAGGTCCTCCACTGGGCCTCCTTGTGTGCATGCAACCGCTCCCATGGCCCTGCATGCCGACGGTTCCCGCCCTCGACTGCTAAGGGCTCCTGCCCACGGCTTGGATTGTCTTCTTGAGCTCGTCATGGAAGCTCTCATGAAAGAGAGAGAGAGAGAGAACATGCGAGAGAGCGAGCACCCTGCCTCATGCTGCAATCGAGAGATCGAGAGAGAGAGAGAGAGAGAGAGAGAGAGAGAGAGAGAGAGAGAGAGAGAGAGAGAGAGAGAGAGAGAGAGAGTCCTTCCCCTTCCTCCATAGCTCTCACCTCCCTCCCTAAGCTCTGATACCAGTGAAAGGGCATAGGGAGATAGACATGCCAATAACCACCCAACCATACCTATATATAGGCCCTTGGCCCTCCTATATATAGCCCCTGTACCACATGTGTATCCATCGGCCCTTGGCCAGGGCCGTGCCCTCCTATAGTACTACCCTTGGCATGACAACAAGGTACCAAAATCACAATCCGTCATGATAAAGTTCCTATAAACTACAACATATTATACAAGAAAGGTTTCCCATTGGTCTAGGAACACTCCCCTATGGTCGAAACATAAAAAAAACCCATTAAATCACTCAAAATAGCCAATTTAGCTCGCTAATACGTAGTCATAAACCACATCAGAATTGACAATGTCGATACTTAGATAAAAGAGCAGTAGACAAGGAACAAAATGCAAGTTTTGAAATCAAAATTGGATTACTAGAGCTCAAGATAAATCTAAAGATCCTTGAAGTCTTGCATTTCACACCATCATAGGTTTTATTTGATGTATATTGTTTGTCACTACACAATATGAGAGCTATAATCCTTAATTGGATGAAAATAGGTGCTTATATATTTAATAAAATGTATAAGGGGGCTACAATCCTTGATTGTGTAAAAGTAGTCCTTGTGTGTAATTGTATTGAAGATTTCATAGTTTTGTTTTATGCATAATATTAGATAGAGAGTGCATTGTGTACTCTAAAAAATTGTTGGTGCATGAGATTGAAATCATACATATTGTTACTGTTGTTTGTGTTTTGTAAATAATTATCATCATTCCAATGTCAACTTTTTCTTTGTTGCACGTAAAAATAATAGAGCAAATAATAAAATTCTAAGTACAGAGAATGTGATATTTATAAATGTGTCTTATTGTCTGCAAATCGAAGAGTGTGTAAAAGTAATCCTCAAGTGTGTAATTGAAATTCTTAATCTTTCCTTGATCTCTACATCTTTACATGGCCACATTGTCTTGGTCATTTTCTTGGTTACTTCTTTGTTGATGCCTTTTGATTGTGTATGGTTTAGATTTGTCCATTTCGATAGTCGACGAGCTGTGTGTGTCGCTTATTGCACTGACATGCCATGTGCTAGAGACTTCATGCATTGAAAAGTATTAACACCTGTTTGGTGCTGATCTGTTGGTATTGTTGGTGCATAACATGTCTACTCTTGCTCAATCATGGTGCCTTAAAACTGTAACTGCCAAATAGACAAATATTAAATATATTGGGTAAACATTTTTCTCTTGAACATCTACTTTGTAACTCTTCAGCTCAAAGTGTTTATAAACCATGACAAGACCACGTCAAACCAAAGATATCAGAATGCCTAGTTAGCACGATTGTAAAAGGTTATCCCACTCAGCCCAATTATAGATAATTGGTACAAATACTTCAGTTGTACAATAGACAACTCAATTGACTATAGACAATTGATCCAAATGAACTTCAGATCATGTGAACAACAATATCACGATTGATTATAGATGGATGGTTCAAATAGAAAACCCAAATGACAAATGAGTAATTGGTACAAAAAATTCAGTAGGAGACAACTCAATTGACTATAGACAATTGATCCAAATGAACTTCAACTCATTTGAACAACAATATTGCAAGATGGATGGTTCAAATAAAAAATCCAGATGACAAATCATTTACAATAATGGATAGTAATTTTCAAAGATTTTAAGCCAGATACAAAGACAGTGTAAGTACAATGAGTGGTCCTTTGAACAGAATTAGGATCTGTCTTTAAATTCTCTTTGAAGAATAGAAAAATGTCAAAAGAATTTCTTCTAGCTTCACACTCTCTTAACTTCATCCAACAGTTCAACTTCTTTCTAAATAGCCGTGAGAGTATCATGATCAAGGTGACAAAACACTTCATGTGGGAAGTATACTTTCCTAGCTACACTCCAAAAGTCTATGAACATATCATACAAAAAACCTAGTGCATATATATTGTTGGCCTTTGTGTATGTGCCTGAACACTGTGGATCATATTATACCTCTCGAGAAATCCATGCCAACTTTGCCAAAGCACTGTTATCGTGGAAATCACTCTGCATGGTCTCCATAAGTGCCTTCAGATTATCCATATTGAAAGTGGCATTGCCTTCTAGATTCAGAATATCAGCCAAGTTATTATATATATCTCTCTCTGTTAAAGAGGCTTTTAATGCAATATGGCTAGTCAGCAGTGCGTTGAAATCAACCCTAGCATAGTCTCAAATCTGTGAGAATTTCTTAGAGCCTCTACCTTGTCTTCAATTAACTTCCTATTCTCTAATTCAAGCTTTAAGAGCTTACCTTCCAATGTCTGAATTGTCTTGAGACTCCGACTGATTTTCAAGAATACTATGCCGCAAAGATTGTGCTCCTATATCCTGCTTCAATTTTTGAACTTTCTCTTGACTGTTTCCCAGTTCTTCTTTTAGCTTATTCACTTCATCAGTGGAAGCTGAGGCATCCATCATTTGTCCCAGAGCATTGACAATTGTATTCCATGATGATTGGATAAGCACTGAGCAACCATCCATTATCGTCATTGGGTCAGAGGGAATTGGCTCATAAATCGTAACATGAGCCATATATGGTAATGTTGCAAAGTCACGCTTCTAAAGAATCAGTCGTCCTTTGAGAGGGTGATTTTTCAACTACTGCAGTCTGTCCTTTTTGGCTAAGGATAAAGTCAATTCACTGAAGGGAATAGGAATTTTTCTAGCTGGACTGGTAGGTTTTGGACCTTTTCCCTTATCAGTATGAACCGTGGTTCGCTAGCTGATCATCATTGGTCCTCCCATGCTGGTCTTTTCCAGCCATGGTATTTGCTAGAATCTGTTCATGTTGCTAGTTGCTCCCAGTAGTAATCCTTGCAGGAGGCTATTCTTCAGGTGTTATTGAAGCTTGGCCTACTGAAGTCTAGCCTGCTGAAGGTTTTGCAATAGGTAAAGTCTTAAACTGACTTTCTAGTTGCTTTAAGAAAGCACTGATTTTGGCCAATGTACCCTTTGGTTTCTTTGAACCACTAGCTTCCACCTGTGTGGCCTTCCTCTTTTGTCTAGTTAGAGCCAACTAAGTGCCTGGAGCTTCTTCATCTGAAGATAAGTCAACATTGTTAGTCTCTGGGATGGGCTTCTGACTCCAAGCCATCCGTACCTGATAATGAGCATCTGGAGAAGTTGCCCAGTAAAGAAATTACCATACATACCAAGCTTTGAAAACATTTTGAGATTTCAACTTGGCAATCTGCTAGAGCACATTATGGGATAATATCTGACATAAGTTGTTTGGAGCTGTTGCATCTAATATTTTTGTAAGCAAACACAACAAACAACTTTTTTGACACATATGTGGGGTTATTTTTCAAACTAACAGCTTTAGCCACAAACCTGTCTTCCAAGGATAAGTTGTATTGTTTCAAGCTAAAGAATTCATTCATCTTTATCGCTTCATGGGTAGGGGATAAGTATCTTTCCTTCACCACTTGTTTGATTTTCCACCAACTCTGAGAGTTTGACAACACTCCCATGTCATGACAATGTTGTTTCCACCATAATTTCGCTTCTCCTAAGAGACGAAACATCCCTAACGTCGCTTGATTTGCAGGTGTGGTCCTTGAAGTAGAGAAGTAATCATCCATAGCTTCAATCCATACTTCTACATCGTTCTCAATATCATCACCCTTTCCTTTAAAAGACGGTGGTTGCATTTGTTAGAGCAACAACTTCTTCTCCTGAATCTCCGTTTAGATAGCATCGTTCTGAGGTTTTCCAACGTAGAAGTGATTTGAGGATTCCCCTGAGTGTATATCAATGTTTATAATAACTCAAATCAATAGGGTACTTTCCAAAATTAGACTTATCCAGTCCACTAAAATCCAATCGTATGACTTAATCAATCCTTACTTATCCGATTCATTAAAACTCAATCACATGACCTAACCAATCTTGACTTAACCAGTCAATCAAAACTTAGCCACATGACTTAACCAGTCATGACTTATCCAGTCCGTCAAAACTCGATCATATGACTTAACTAGCCATGATGACCTAACCAATCTTGACTTAACCAGTCCATCAAAACTTAGCCACATGACTTAACCAGTCATGACTTATCCAGTCCGTCAAAACTCAATCATATGACTTAACTAGTCATGATTATCTCAATCACATGACTTAACCAGTCGTGGGTAATCTCATCACATGACTTAACCATTCATGAATAATCCAATCACATGACTTAACCAGTCATGGCTCATTCAATCCACACAAAAAACTCACATGACTTAACAAGTCAAACAATTTCTTTGTAGGCAAACAACTCAATCTTCTAATCAAAATGTCATATAGAAGTCTACAAAAGATCTCTCCATGACCAAAATAAATAATAGAGGTTTCACCTATATCTATGATACACGTCAATCGGCATAACGTAATATCTCTGCGAGTCCGATAAGGGGTATAGAAAACCATACACATGAGGAAGCTTGAAGTAGTCAATTTAATCTCTTTAATCTAGGCTCTGATACCAATTGTGAGACAAAGGTGAAATCCCATTGACATATTTAGAATCCATAAACAACGCCTTTTTTCCCATGTTTAAGAGGCACGGCCACCATCCATAAACCATAAATATGATATGAGACTTAGTCTAAACTAAATAGTAATCTTGTGTTACATAGATGTGGGTCATGTCGACTCTTGGCACAATGAGTCTCTAATTTCACTTCTCTTAATAAGAGGGAGTGGAGAGTTTCTCAACTAATTGAGACCACCCATCCTTGACTAGCAACCTAAGTCAGCCCCCACTTTCCACCCCACACTCACACTTTTTATCACACTGTTTAACATAGACAAACAGTGTTCCTTAATTAATTCCAAACACAGGTTCTTTTATACAACCCTCCAAACAATACCAAAACAATTCAAACAAGACCTAATGAATACAGTCCTATATTTCAACAAAAATAACTTTTCCAATTGCTCATGAATTTGCCGCTACCTGTGGACTTCCTCTGTCTAACAAACAGAGCCTTTGCAAAGGATTTATTCACTAACCACGAATTTTGAAACCTTCCCATCTCACTAACCGCGAGGCATCCCGCTACTTGTGAGACATCTTGCTAACTACCAGGCATCCTGCTACCCGCGAAACATCCCACTAACCGGGAGGAACAAAAGATAGCCGATAATCTCAGCTTAATGTGTGCTAACCGCGGAATCATCTTGCTACCCGTCAGGAATAAAAGATATTCTTTCAACAATTCTTCTCTTTAAATGATTCATCAAACATAATCAACCAATTCTTCATATCAATCAGTAACCACTTATCAAATAATAACAATTTATTAAGCAAAAACAATTCAACAAACAATGATAATTTATCAAACAATTTTTTCACTAATCTATGAAAACATATGATTGTTTCTTATGATAAAATCACGTTTCTTGGAGAGTTTAAGGGGTTCCCTATGCTTAGCTTCCCAAGTAATCATGAATAGAAATGCAGAATTATAAATTCATCTTACCGGATTAGTGACATGTTCGATTACCTCCCATGTTTGAGGTTGGACGACTTCGACTTCTTCTGTAACAATACCTCCACTTGAGCAACGTTTGGAGTAGTTGATGCCTTCCTCTGCACCTTCCTTGGAGGTGGATTGACATGAGCGTCCTTCAAGCTTCGAGTCACCTTCTTCGGGGCCATCGTATCGATGTAGAGAAGAGGGAAAGAGAGAAAGAGAACTCAAGAATCTGAAGGGCAACACGAGATAGTAGAGAAAGACTTGGAGATGGAGATGGTTTGAAGGTAAGAGCTTGAGGGAGAGAGGTTGAAAGAGATAAGGTAACTCCGGCGTCAAGGCAAGAGAGCTTCCGCTTCTGAGAGTGTGTGTCTATCCCTTCAAAGCGAGGGGAGAGGAGTCTTTATATAGGCTCTCAAGGCCAGCTAAGAATAGAGGGATAAGTTCGCATACGTTCAGGTTTCCCACCAAAAAAAAAACTTTGCACGGACACGGAATCTAATGCACGATTTCGGTTCTCCAATTTTAGAAGAAGCTTGGCTCCCAATACAAGAACTCTAAACATAACTCTCTCCTCTTTCTTTCCTAAAAATACTCCTCCTTTCCTAAAATTGCTCTCCCTTTCCTAAAATTACTCTCTCTTTCCAAAAGAGTCAACTCTTATCTTTAGATAGAATCTTGAGGCTTAAGTTTCCCATCAACCTTATTGTTCTCAAGTGAATAAGAGTCATAATTAATAGTTCTAAGGTCCGATTTTTTCTTCGATCGTTTCATTAGAATGCTCTTTGACTTAATAAAATGCATACCTCAAATATTTGCAAAGTAAATGAAATACTTTTATTCCAAAATATTGGTACATTACAATCTCCCCAACTTAGAGATTCGAGATGTCCTCATCTCGAGAAAAAGTGAGAATACTCCTACTCTAATTACTAACAACCATCATTATGTCTAAAAGGGTGCTGTCCTTAATATACTTCACTTGCTACTACTGCTCCATTATTCAGTTTGGACAAGAGTTTCGATAATGTCCCAACTCTCCACATTCAAAGCATCGAACATTGAAGCGTCGAGAATCTTGCGCATTTGCGGCATAAGCCCTTTGTGGTTGTCTCTTGTTGAGGCTCTGATCCCGTTCAATTCTTCTTGTTATCCCTTGTTCCTTCATCAAAGGTTTAGCTCGTAGTAAAGCATCTTGTACAATGGTAGGTTTCAATGCTTCAAATTGCGAACTAATTGGTTCTCTTAAACTTTGACAAAAGCGAGCTACCTGCTGCTCTATGGTCATTGATGGTGCGTAACGTTTAAGCCTTACAAACTTTGAGTAGTACTCTCCCAAAGATAAGTTGTATTGTTTCAAGTTAAAGAACTCATTCATCTTTATCGCTTCATGAACAGGGGGTAAGTATCTTTCCTTCACCGCTTGTTTGATTTTCCACCAACTCTGAGAGTTCGACAACACTCCCATGTCACGACAATGTTGTTTCCACCATAATTTCGCTTCTCCTAAGAGACGAAACATCCCTAACGTCGCTTGATTTGCAGGTGTGGTCCTTGCAGTAGAGAAGTAATCATCCATAGCTTCAATCCATACTTCTACATCGTTCTCAATATCATCACCCTTTCCTTTAAAAGACGGTGGTTGCATTTGTTAGAGCAACAACTTCTTCTCCTGAATCTCCGTTTAGATAGCATCGTTCTGAGGTTTTCCAACGTAGAAGTGATTTGAGGATTCCCCTGAGTGTATATCAATGTTTATAATAACTCAAATCAATAGGGTACTTTCCAAACTTAGACTTATCCAGTCCACTAAAATCCAATCGTATGACTTAATCAATCCTTACTTATCCGATTCATTAAAACTCAATCACATGACCTAACCAATCTTGACTTAACCAGTCAATCAAAACTTAGCCACATGACTTAACCAGTCATGACTTATCCAGTCCGTCAAAACTCGATCATATGACTTAACTAGCCATGATGACCTAACCAATCTTGACTTAACCAGTCCATCAAAACTTAGCCACATGACTTAACCAGTCATGACTTATCCAGTCCGTCAAAACTCAATCATATGACTTAACTAGTCATGATTATCTCAATCACATGACTTAACCAGTCATGAATCATGCAATCACATGACTTAACCAGTCATGGCTCATTCAATCCACACAAAAAACTCACATGACTTAAGAAGTCAAACAATTTCTTTGTAGGCAAACAACTCAATCTTCTATCATAAAGTCGTCAAAATGTCATATAGGAGTCTACAAAAGATCTCTCCATGAGCAAACATAATAGAGGTTTCAACTATAACTATGGTACACGTCAATCGGCATAATGTAATATCTCTCTCAGTTCGATAATGGGTATAGAAAACCATACACCTGAGGAAGCTTGAAGTAGTCAATTTAATCTCTTTAACCTAGGCGCTAATACCAATTGTGAGGTCCCCAACCCCGAGAAGATTAAGGCGACTTGAAGATGGCCTTCCTTTATTCTCCTTTTTGATTGACGACACCCTACTCTGTTTTCACAAAGTAGAGATAGGAACAACAGAATAGAGAAATTCCTCTATCCATCGTTTACGTGGTTATAAGGATCATACACCACAAGCCAGGTCGATTAATCTAGGATTCTAATAAGGCTGTTTCCTAACATAAAGATGAAATCCCATTGACATATTTATAATCCATAAACAATGCCTTTTTTCCCATGTTTAAGAGGCACAGACGCCATCCATAAACCATAAATATGATATGAGACTTAGTCTAAACTAAATAGTAATCTTGTGTCACGTAGATTTGGGTCATCTCGACTCTTGTCATAATGAGTCTTTAATTTCACTTCTCTTAATAAGAGGGAGTGGAGAGTTTCTCAACTAATCGAGACCACCCATCTTTGACTAGCAACCTGAGCCAGCCCCCACTTTCCACCCCACACTCACACTTTTTATCACATTATTTAACATATACAAACAGTGTTCCTTAATTACTTGCAAACACAGGTTCTTTTATACAGCCCTCCAAACGGTACCAAAACAATTCAAACAAAACCTAATGAAGACATCCCTATATTTCAACAAAAATAACCTTTCCAATTCCTCATGAGTTTGCCGCTACCCGCGGACTTCCTCTGTCTAACCAACAGAGCCTTTGCAAAGGATTTATTCGCTAACCGTGAATTGCGCAACCTTCCCATCTCGCTAACCGCGAGGCATCCCGCTACCTGCGAGGCATCTTGCTAATCGCCAGGCATCCTGCTACCCGGTGAGGCATCCCACTCACCGCGAGGAACAAAAGATAGTCGATAATCTCAGCTTAATCTCTGCTAACCGTGGAATCATCTCGCTACCTGCGAGGAACAAAAGATATTCTTTCAACAATTCTTCTCTTTAAATGATTCATCAAACATGATCAACCAATTGTTCATATCAATCAGTAACCACTTATGTAATAATAACAATTTATTAAGTAAAAACAATTCAACAAACAATGACAATTTATCAAACATTTATTTCACTAATCTATGAAAACATATGATTATTTCTTGTGATAGAATCACGTCTCTTGGACAGTTTAAGGGGTTCCCTATGCTTAGCTTCCCAAGTCATCATGAATAGCAATGCAGAATTATAAATTCATCTTACCGGATTAGCTACATGTTCGATTACCTCTCGTGTTTGAGGCTAGACGACTTTGACTTCTTCCGCAATAATACCTCCGCTTGAGCAACGTTTGGAGTAGTTGATGCCTTCCTCTGCACCTTCCTTGGAGGTGGATTGACATGAGCGTCCTTCGAGCTTCGAGTCACTCGCTTCGAGGCCATCGTATCGATGTAGAAAAGAGGGAAAGAGAGAAAGAGAACTCAAGAATCCGAAGGGCAACACGACGATGGTAGAGAAAGACTTGGAGATGGAGATGGTTTGAAGGTAAGAGCTTGAGAGAGAGAGGTTGAGGGAGAGAAGGTAACTCCGGCGTCAAGGCAAGAGAGCTTCCGCTTCTGAGAGTGTGTGTCTGACCCTTCAAAGTGAGGGGAGAGGGGTCTTTATATAGGCTCTCAAGGCTAGCTAAGAATAGAGGGATAAGTTCGCGTATGTTTGTGTTTCCAAAAAAAAAAATCTTTTTTTTCTTTGCGAACACGGAATCTGATGCGCGGTTTTGGTTCTCTAATTTTAGAAGAAGCTTGGCTCCCAATACGAGAACTCTAAACTTAACTCCCTCCTCTTTCTTTCCTAAAAATACTCCTCCTTTCCTAAAATTACTCTCTCTTTCCAGAAGAGTCAACTTGTATCTTTAGATACAATCTTGAGGCTTGAGTTTTCCATGAACCTTATTGTTTTCAAGTGAATAAGGGTCATAATTTATAGTTCTAAGGTCCGATTTTTTTTTCGATCGTTCCATTAGAATGCTCTTTGACTTGATATAATGCAAAACCTCAAATATTTGCAAAGTAAATGAAATAATTTTATTGAAAAATGTTGGGTACATTACGGCAAAGACACACGGAGAAGTCAATACCGACAAAGAATGGGAGTATGCATGAGGTTCAGGGATTTCATTGACGTGGTCACGATCGTGTGATTACATTAATAACACTAGTAATTACACAAGAAAAATATGTGATTACATTTGTTGTTAACGTGATCCTAACACTATAAGAGGAGTAGTCTATAACCGCTAGCATTGCCGAGGAAAAACAAAGGAAAATGGAGAGAGAGAAAATTGCTTGCGCGGCAATAATCGCGGCTTAAAATGTGGTAGTGGTTTGGAAGTAATAATCATGGTAATATTTGTGGTAATATATGAGCTGCTATTACCACGTCTATTGCCACTGATATTATCGCAATAATTACCACTAAAAACGGCCATTCAAAAATAAAGGTGCTCATTTGGGCCACCCAAAATTGGGTGGCTCAAATGAGCACCTTTATTTTTTATCTACATAAAACAATGAAACATCAATTGTTTTTTGAAAGAATATAAAAAAACCCAAAGAATTGAAATTGAAATTACTTTACCTTGACAATTTAATGTGTAGAAGATTAACTATTTAAAAGAGTTACAAATAAAATGTAAATAGTTGTATATACATTGTGCCACATTGGGACTTTACAAAAGTTTGGACAAATATTTTTCTATTTAATCCTCCTCGTTCTCGTCGTTGTCCAGAGGCACGTACATTTGATCACCTTGACTCTACATAAACCCAAACCAAATTAAACAATTATCAACAACTCAAAACAATTGATACAAAATTACTTGTTTAAGCATACCGCTTGTAGTGATCCAACCGTTGCGTCGAATGGCTTGTAAGAGATGGGGTTGTTCTTGAACAACCATTGCCAAGTATCAAACTTTATATGTTGCTCCCGATGCTTGACCATCTCTCTGGTTGGTCGAGTAAGCCTCTAAGTTAGCAATAACAATAACAAATCATCAACTACAATCTTTATAATCACCGATTTAGGTTATAATTTAATCAATCTTACATATTTGTCCTTCCAGGCTGCCTTGCCTCCTGAGCCATAGTGTGTGCAAGTTTGTCTGGCGCGAGCTTCGTGTTGTTGTCTATAGGATGAGCACGTTGCAGCCTGATCTCTCTTTCCTCCATTGCCAACTCTCACTCCATGTCTGTCATGTTGCCACTGTGATAGCTCCTGTCTGGATCTCTAACTTGGTTGGTTGCTACGCATTGTACACTAGACTGCTTGGTATTCAAAAATATTTTTATGTAGCCCTCCAACCATTGTTGTGAAAAATGTTGATCGGGGGCAATTGGAAATCTAGCATGTAGGGTGTCCTCAGTGCAGCGTGCATGATCGGACAGCTGGTCTCTAAACTTTAACAAACAATTCTTATACGTTGAATGTATAAGAATTTGAAGATGGCATCAAAATTCCATGTCCTGTGATGTACCAAAGTCCACCTCCCCGCCATATTTTACCCTGTAGTAGCACCCACGGCGTGTCTAGCACAGGTGCGTCAGTATCCTCATCCTTTGCATCAGGGGAGGCACACTCTGAAATAGGAGACTCTATTTCCTCACCATTATCAGAACAAGCAAAGCCACAAGATCCACCGCCTCTTTGTCTCTCTCGATGCTCGCTGCCTTGAGACGAGTGTCAATGTGCACCGCTAGAGGAAGTTCATCTCGACAGTGTTTTGGTGGCAAAGCAGGAGTGGAATGGAGTGGCGTAGTACCTTGTGATGTCATGGGAGTGGGACCCTGTGATGGAAGGGGAGTAGGACCCTATGATGGAAGGAGAGTAGAACGATAAGAAGGGGTCGTGGCTGAGGTGCCATTGGTGCAAGGCTTTGGATGTAAGGAGTCCCTTCCTGACACCCCCATAGTGTGGACTGTGGAGAAAGACTGTAGGTCACAAGTTGCTGTGGAGTTAAGCAGCCAAACAATCCCTCCGTCGGATGGAAGTACTAGTCTCCTAAAGAGAGCGCCCGTTGTAGGTCTGGATCTACAACCGGCGGAGGAACCTGAGTAGAGTAGGTGTAGGATGGCCATGCCTGCAAATAACAAAAATAAACCTATGACACTCATGGTTTAGTGTTAATTAGCCAAAAAAAATCTTTATTTCTTTGCTTGTTCTCACCGCCTCAAGACTCGGGTCCTCTGGAGGTGATGTCCACCCCGGGTGGGAGCCCAACTGGGATGTGAACCAACCAAAAGAAGAACTAGATGGCTGCTCCCCACCAGGTGGTCTCTCGTCTTACATCTACATTACAAAGAGAAATATGAGATTTATCTTTTCCACGCTACTCACTCATCCATAAATACATACACAAGTATATCAGCACACAAGCATGTAGATACATATACATACTAGTAGACCTAAGTAGAGACTAGTAGTACCAAAGGTTAGGTGGCACCTCTTTAGATATCATCACAGTCTCAACCGTGGTAAAATGAAAGGTATGTTCTGGTAATCCATGCATGAGTGGATCAATGACCGCAATGCCATGATTAAAAAAGGACTATACCCAAGAGGAAGCGTCTAACCTTCGGCTTCTATGCTCCCATACTTAGTGCCTACATACATTATAAACAAATATAAATGTACACACAAATATATATACAATTACGTAATGTAGCCATAATTTTGAGTATGGATAAATAGTTATGGTTGCAAATTTAGCCATCGTTTTGTGTTCTGCACAGTGCGAGAGTGCTCGCTGCTTCTGTAGAGTGCTATGAAGAAGAGCTTCTTTATTGTGCTTGTTGCAGCTCCTTGTTCGAGGGATTACTTTGCACATTGCATGTCTGCCTCCATTCTGTGGTACGGTACCGTTAAAAGCTGTCCAACCTAATGCCTATTCGGTGGGGAGAAAGAGATAGGGAGAGAGGGAGAGAGAGAGAAAGATAGAGAAGCTAAGTAGAAGAGAGTAGAAAGTAATTTCTAAGGGTCTATCAGCTTCACGTAAAGAAGGTCTTTTTTGTAGCACTCTACAGAAGCAGAAGCATACCCGCACTATGCACACCACAAAATGGTTGCTCCGTCTACGACCATTGCTCTTTATTTCCTTATTTCTTTATCTTTCTCTCTCTATCTATATCTTTCTCCCGACGGATATCTCTATTTCTCTCTCTCCCTCTTTCCCTCTTTCTCCCCACGGATATCTCTATTTGTCTCTCTCTATCTCTTTCTCCCCACGGATATCTCTCTCTCTATCTATCTATCTATCCCTATCTCTATCT
The DNA here is from genome assembly GCF_014529385.1 of Adiantum capillus-veneris. Taxonomy (NCBI): domain Eukaryota; kingdom Viridiplantae; phylum Streptophyta; class Polypodiopsida; order Polypodiales; family Pteridaceae; genus Adiantum; species Adiantum capillus-veneris. Next base: position 5,449,594 of record NC_140949.1, read on the forward strand.
ATCTCTATATTTCTTATACATATATATATATATATATATATATATATATCCCTCTCTCTCTTTGCTCTTCATCTCTCTTTCCTCTCTCTCTCTCTCTCTCTCTCTCTCTCTCTCTCTCTCTCTTCCCCTCTCTATCTCTATCTCTCTCCATCTTTCCTCTCTCTCTCTCTCTCTCTCTCTCTCTCTCTCTCTCTCTCTCTCATAATCCATTTCCTAACAAATCTATTTTCCACATTCATTTGCAAACAAATCTTACATGAAGACATTCTAACAAATCTACCACGCACGAAGAGATTTCATCTACGGCAACCTATATAAAATGAACGAGGTATGTCTTTCTATCTCTTTCTTTCTCATTTTTTCTTATTATGCATGTATGTGTGTGTGTGTGTGTGTGTGTGTTTCTGTGTGTGCGTGTGTGCGTGTGTGTGTGTGTCTATGCATGTTTCTATGCATGTGTTTGTGGAGTAGAATACAATAGGGAAAGGGGGTCAGGGGGGGTTTTGGTGGGGTGAGGGGAGGAGGTGGGCGGTGTTTTGTGATTACCTTAGGTTGTAGCACAGTTGCCCGTTAGGATGAGCTTCTAAGGACAAGTGCGGTAAATCCCCTTTGATGAAGTCGCTGAAAGGAAATCAAAGCTCCTCCTTGATCCGAACGTGCGTGTGTTTGTGTGTGTGTGTGTGCGTGTGTGTGTGTGTGTTGTTGTTGTTTGAATTGTTGTTGTTGTTGTTGTGGGAGGGAGAAGGTGGACAGAGATGGATTAGGGAGAGAGGGAGTGAGGGTGTGGGAGGTGGAGAGGAGGGAATGAGCTTGATGATGTAGTGATGGTGAAGAGGAAGGCAGGCAGGGTATTCCGCAAAAACTTGGCATACTCTTCCCTTCTTTCTTTTTTAGGTGCCAGATTTTACCACGGATATTACTACGGCTATTACTGTGACCATTACCGCAGGTATTTCCGCGCTTATCAAATGGATACAAGCAGATCCAAGGTTGCAGGGGGCGGGGGGTACAAACCATCCCCTCTTAGATATTAATTATTTCATTTCTTAGTACGTCTTTTGAGTTTTTTATGAAGAATTTTATTTTTTTATGAGTACTTTTTTTTGTAGTACACTTAGATGTTTTTTAATTGCATTTTTTAAGTCCACTTTTATTAAAAAATAATTGTAGCACTTATGTGGACTATGCACGACTATCCTGGGCTTGGAGAGATTTATGGTATCTCCATTTTCCTCTCCCTCTTTCTCTATCTCTCTCTCTCTCTCTCTATCTCTCCCTTTAGTTTTATCTCTCTCTAACGATATGATACGTATGCAGGGTTGTCCACATCGGGTCACAATGCATGTCCTACTTGTGGACCGTCATTGGTGACAGAGAGGCCCGATGCCTTTGTGCAAGGTAGTCTATACAAACAACCATCGTTTCTTACCCCAAGGGCATAGCAAACACAAGGCTCCAGCAAATGGGAAGAAGCTCACGATGGCAGATTGGGCAACCATTTGGGAAGAGCACTACAACAACAATTCGGCTCCATGTCCTCCACCAAAAGCTATGTCAAGGTATTCCATATTTTTAAAGGCTTCCATATTGGAAGGATTTAAAAAGCATACAACAACTCTTGGATCCCATGCACATATTCAAGAATGTAGCCCAAACACTATGGGACCACATTATTGGCAAGGACTCTTTGGGTGCGAGGGAGGATTTGAGGCTTTTGAAATGTCTCCCTACCTCTTCTACTCCACGCCGTGCCCCCAATGGAAAGATTGTTCTTCCTAAAGCACCATGGATGCTAGCTAAAGAGATGTTATCCAAAGAAGAATTAGACAAAGCGAAGGGTACCATTGTTTTTATTTGCACACTACAGAATACATGAGGTTGCCAAAGGGAGCTTCACAAAAGCGAAGAAGGGTGGAAGCGTTCACTTGTATGGGTTGAAGTTCCATAATTGGCACAAGATGCTTCAAGTAATGTCCCTCTCCCTATTCTATATATAGTCTGTGTGTATGACTTTCTCTCACTTTCCCTTCCCCTAATTTACATTGTAGTTCATTTTTCCGATGAGTATGTGTATATGTCGAGACAAGAAAGTCAGGGATGCTATTTTCAAACTTGGAGAGCTAGTAAGGTACACCACAAGACTCCACTCAACTACACTTTTTGAATGTACACAATAATCTCAACTAGCACTTAGTGTATCCTTGTGTGTTTCTTGTAGATTTGTGAGCTCCAAGGAAATTGAAATAAATGCTATCCCTGTTGCTCAAGCACTTGCAATAGAAACTGTGTGTGCCACTGAGGATGCATTTTGTCGATCGGTCCTCCTTAGTCAAATCCACCTCTTGGTTCACGGGGTGGAGGAGATCGCTATATGTGGAGTGGTGCACACACGATGGATGTTCTTCTTAGAGAAGTTTTTAAAGACCCTCAAAGATTTTTTGTGGCTACGGTCTCATCCAGAGGCATGTATGGCCGAAGGGTGGATCGTGAAAGACGCATTTGTTTACATCTCAGAGTATTTGGCACAAGTGGATCCTTCAATGCCTCGCATGTGGTTAGACGAGGAAGATGCAAGGATGACTTCACACTTGCCAAGTGGAAAGGGAAAACTACTTAACATGGATATGATCTATCCCGAGTGGTTAATAACTTTTTTATTCTCAATGCAAAGATTATGGCCAAGTGGGTGGACCTGACGACAGTGGCAAAGGCAAGGTGTTTGCAAGAGAGAGAAGCATGGAAACAAGCACATGGAGGAAGGAGGGAACCCCCAGCGCCTAGATGCCTTGCATGTTTCCCAGATCTCATTAGTGCGGAGTAGATTCATGAGAGAATGACCAAATCAAAAGCACACGGAGAAGACATCACCAACAAAGAATGGGAGTATGCACGAGGCTGCATACCAAAGGTAGAGTACTCATATACCTAAACCATATTGTAAATTTTTTTCTTGATTTTATCTTTGTACATGATAACAGATATTTTCCTATTTTGTAGTTCCTTTCCTTTAACTCTGTGTGGTCAAAGGGTCTTCACTTTCGTACGCATCACATGGACGAGCGTAGAACCACCATGGATTGTGCCATCATGGGAAACTTTGACACAAGTAGTGATGAAGCCAGATACTGTGGAACTATTGAAAGGATACTAAAGGTTAATTTTAGAACCTTTCATACCTTCATCTTCTAGTGCAAGTGGTTTGCAAATGTGTCTAGACAACATGAGAATGGCCTCTACATGGTGGACTCTAGTGTGCATCACACAGGGAGGTATGACAATTTAGTTTTGCCATGCAATAGTGAGAGGTGAGTGACAACTACCTGTTTTATTCTTATTTGCTTGTAGCATTAATTATACCAATGTTACTCACTTTGAGATTCTCTTTTATAGGTCATCTATATCCCATCAATCCACCAACCAAAACTTTGGTTTGTAATTCCCGTAACACCTCGTGGGAGAACCATTTTTTCCACTAATGAAGTGGAGACCATCTTCGACCCTCTTCCACCTCCAACTTTGGATGAGGTGGAGACACAGGAGAGGGAGGTCAACGAATCAAGTCCGACGGCGGCAAGTCTTAGCGAGGATGAATATCATGATGATGAAGATGATGAGATGGAGGATGACAAATTCGAAGATGATGAAGCCAACGCATTCACATTTAACGACAATTCTGTACCTCTCTTTATTGATTTAGGAGCCATGGGCTTAGAATTGGATGATGCTTCATGTAGGGATATTTTGAAAGATGATTAATAAACATTTTGCATACTTTAAGTTATGAAGATTTTTGGTCGTGTAATCCATTCATCTCTCTCTCTCTCTCCCCCCTCTTCCTCTCTCTAACTTTGTGAACATGCTTAATTATGTTAATCAAGTGACAGTGATTATTTTAGCTGTAACCAAGTGTACTCTTATTATCCCCCCCCCCCTCCCCCTCCCCCTTCTCTCTCTCCCTCTCTCCCTCTTTCTCTTTCTTTTTCTAAATTTGAAAATTTCATACAATATTCTTTAATGTTTATTGAGAGGAGGAAAACACCAAAATTTGAGAGGGGATGGGTGGGGGGGGCGGGGGGGGGGGGTTGTTTAAGCCAGAATTTGAAAGTTTAGGTGCTAAATTTCCCCTTGAAAATAAACGTGGTAATATTAGTGGTAATAATTGAGGTAATAAACGCATTAATAATAGCGGAAATAGTTGTGATAATAGTTTAAATGCAAAAAAATCCCCCGCCCTTCTCTCTCTTCCCTCTCTAGCTCAGTTTGGACCTTCTCTCTACAAAGCGCGGTAAAAGACCGCGGTAAACAACTAGAGATTTTCATAGTGTAACGATGACCTACAATAACCAATAGACTCGGTTAGCCCGTCGGGTATAAGCATATTCCCTTAGGGCTCGCCGGGTTTTTTTATTTTCTTGGCAGGCTCGCAAGGAAATAGACATTGCCTAGTGGGCCCGTCAACAAAATAAAAAAATGTAATTCTATATAGTAAAACCCATGCCTACCATTGTGCTTTAACTAGAAAGATCCATGGGGAGTGTATCCAAGCGTCGGATACAGTCATCTCCTTGCGAATTTACTTAAGGTTACAAAGTCGCAAGTCCTTTTTTTGGGCGGAATGTGATTCTTAATTTGGTAACCACTTCTAAAAATATTTAAATCCATTAGGAAGAGAATGGAGTCTAGGAGGGCCTCTTTATTTGGCAATTTAAGGGAGTCAAACCTTTAGTATTAAGAAAGGAATCAAAGGAAAACTTTTGAGTTCGAACAAAAAAAAATGTCTAGTTTATTTGAATTCAAATTTTCCACCCAGAATAAAATTTAAAATCTAGCAGGAAAAAGTATATCATGTAGCATATCTATGGAAAGAGCTCGGCGTGTAGATTCTAGATCTATAATCTTCGCTCAAATCAGAGATCATACATAGGCGTTATGGAAGTCCAAAAATCATAAAGTTGTTCACCCCCTTTTTGGGGAGGAAAGTGCATCATTTGACCACTCTTACACACTTACCATTCTTGCACACATGGCATGTATCTATTTATCAAAATGTTAATCACCTCCATAATTTCATGGCAAATAAAGAGGCCCTCCTAGATCTCATGCTCTTCCTAGTGCTTCACCAAACATAAAGGTACAAAACCAAAACAATTGAGAATTTGGAGAGTCATACTCATTGCACGAAGCCATTGGTCCATATGAGGACTGAAGTTGGTTTTAGAAGATGAGCATATGTAAATGACGAGTCGATAGTCAAGGGTCGGATGCCCTGTACTAGTGTACTGGGTATATATAGATCCTTGAAGTCTTGCATTTTTCACCATCATAGATTTGAGTTGATATACATTATCATTGCACAATATAAGAGCGATAATTCTTAATTGGGTAAAAATAGCTTTTATATATTGAATTAGATGCATAAGGGGGAAACAATCCTTGACTGGGTACAAGTAGTCCTCAATTGTGTGATTGTATTGAAGATTTTTTTGTGTTGTTTTATGCACTGGTTTATATAGGGAGTGCATTATGTATTTTGAAAGATTGTTCGTGCATGACATGACCAATCATAGATATTTTTGCTTTCGTGTGTGTTTTGCAAATAATTGACATCGTTTCAGTGTAGAAGTTGATTGTTCTTTGTAGCATTTGAAAATAGATGTGTCTTCTTATTTGCAAATCAAAGAGGATGTATAAATAATCATCATAATAATAATTGCATTGAGAAATTTAGAGCATTGTTGTATTTATAATGCCGTGTAGAGAGTGCATTGCAATGTGTATGTTTGCTCAAAATACATGTGATCATTATGTGGATTGACTAGAGTGTATTGCAAATCTCATATTGTGTAGATTTGATTACTTTCTTAGTGATTGGTTTTCTAATATATATTGAAAAGAAAAATGTTTTAAAAACTGAACATCTAGCTTATGCCTTCAGTTTTAAATTGAAAGCAACGGTGCAAAATGTCGGTACAAGTGGTACGAAGAAGACAAAGAATAAAAAAGGCCCTGGAAAAGAGTGGGATCATGCTCACAACATATGCGGTCGATATATGGAGTGGCAATGTAAATGTTGTTTCACAACAAAATCAGGGGGTGCACCACGTATTAGGGATCATTTTTTGGGTAGCATTAAAAACAATTGTAAGAAATGTGAACATCCTCAAGCACCTGCAATTGCAAAGCATTAATGGTGGAAAGAGACAACGGATACATAGCTCTATTATGGATGCAAGTCAAGAGTACTCAGAGCCAAATATTAACTCTATTGATCCTGTGGTGACACCAACTAACCTTGCAGAGCAGCGTGCACAAGGAGAGGAAATGTCAAGCAGTATTCCTTTTAAGCGTCGCAATGAAGGTGGACTTGGGCAAATGCGTCAAAAATCATTGCATCAAAGCTTTCGGATGCAGTCTCTAGAAGAAGCACAAACTGCACTCACCAAAGCGATTTGCCTCAATGAAAGTGCTCTGGTCATATGGTAGATAACAATCATTGGAAGGCCGCTTGGAAGAAAATCGATGAGTTTGACCGAGGATTTTTTGCTCCTTCGTATTACACGATACGAAATGTTCTCTTGGACAAATGTTGCATTGAAGTCAAAGAGCGCATTAGGAAAAGTTTGGACTCAAAAATGGGCCTTGTAAGAATTGTTGATGTGGCATATCTTTCAAAAAGTGGGGATCGGTAATTTTTTTGCAAATAAGATCCAAACTTGTCGGAGGTTGGATATTTAGAATCTACTCTTCAAATTCTATCTATTGATATATAGCATGCATGTATCGGACATTGCCTTCATGTAGATCTAGAAAAAGGTGATTTTAGATTACCGTAACGGAAACAAAACCTGGCTGATTGAAAAAAAATGGCATAACTTTCATAGAAGTCATCCAAACTTTTTGGACCTTGGCTCTTTAGAATCCATTTTTCAAGAACTTTCCAATGATAGGTCATATCATGGGGCTCTAAGCAATATTTAGAGGGGTCTACCGGGTTGCTTTCTTTTGTACAACTTTGATGATGTGGCACTCTTAAAAGGCCCAAAAATGAGTTCAAAATTTTCCTAATGGTGTTGCCAAAATAATACTTGGGAATATTTTGTTTTTAAGATACACAATTGTGAGTGATGATTGGTCTAATGTTCAAAGAAGACCACTGATCATTGTAATGCTGGTTTTTTCAAGGGAAGAAATGTTTATATAGGTGATTGATAGTTTTTGTGCAATTAAAAGTTGCAAATATATTTTTGAGGTCTTGATTAATGTAATTAAAGAAATCGAAGATAAATATGTCGTTCAAGTAGTCATGGACAATGCAAAGAACTGTAAAAATGCTAGCAAATTAATAAATAAGTTCTTTCCACACATTTTTTTCGATGGTTGTAATTTACACAGCTTAAACTTGGTACTAAAGGATTGGTACACTAGTGAACAAACCACATGGTTTGCCAAAATAATTGACACAGCACGCCATGTCATGAAAATTATCTTGAAACGAAAAAGAGTGCTCGATTTGTACAGAACTTGCATGTTACTAATGTTGAAACTTAGTTTTGCACGCATTTTTATACATTGGATCACTTCTCCGCAATAAGTGCGTTGTGATTGACACTTCCAATTGCACGGGCTTTGACGAATGAAAGCTTGAGTAGAAAGAAAAAGTGAAAGAGAAAATTACATGTCTACATGGATCTATAAACAAGTCTTCTTGGTGGAGGAGTGTAATGGATGCATACCATGTAGTGATGCCCGTTATGTTCAAGATTTGCAACCTTGATCAAAAGGCACCAAATAAGGGCAAAGTGTGGATGACATGGTGGTCAGTCCAACAGAGTCTTGAAAATCCTGAGGAGCCAAAAGAGTTTGTAGTAGAGAAGGAGTGGTGACTATCATTCTCTGTCAAACAACAAATAATTTTGGCCAAGTATTTTCATGCAAGATGAAAGAGTACTCATAGTCCAAGTGTGGCTTACATGCTCGATCCGAAGTATTGGAATTTAGATCTGATGTCCAATATAGAGGTGGTCAGGAATTTCTATCACGTGGTCAACATGTTTTACTCCAATGTTCAAGACCAAATTGATTGTATCAAAGAAATGAGTGCATTTAGACTAAAAGAAGGTCCATTTGTGAATGATTTTGTATAGTCAATGGAAAAAGAGCAACCTGCATGGAAGTGGTGGATGATGAATGGTGCAAAGCATTACTTGACCTTATGTCCCCTTCCAATGAAAGTACTAGCACAATGTGCAACAAACTCAAGTTTGGAGGGAAATTGAAGTATGTACAAGTATGTTATAGCACTATTTGCAATAGATTATTAGCAGACAGAGCAAAAAAATTAGTGTATATGTTTTGTAACAAAAAGATACTGCATCACATCAAAAGTGCTATCTACGAGGAGAAAATGCCAATCTGGTTATATTATTGTCAAAATGAAGACAAAGAAGAGTTCAATGTCAGTTTATCTCACTACACTATAGACAAAATAGAAGAGAATCTGATAATAGATGTGAAAGTTGAACTACAAGAAGACCCACAACACTCAAACTCAAAACCAAATAAGGAGGATTTCTTCATCTCTCCTCTGAGGCATGAGGATGTAATCCTAGAGGCACCAGGTTTGATTGCATGGCTGCCAATGTTAAATTCCCTAAAAGAAAAATCCACTTTAGGTTCAGGGAAAAGATATGTACATAGATGCTAAGGAGTTGGGTAGTACCATACCCCTTGTACATAAGCAAGCTTTCAATAAGTCAATAAAGAGCTCTATTTCCGTGTACATGGCTTTGTTAAAGATTCTCATAATGAACCTAATGCTTTAGCAGACAAAAATATAAACAATCAAAAGGCATTAGAGTCATCCAATTTTCTTAAGGGGTTGTAAGATGTTTTTATTGATGATATCCCTTGTGAACTACCTCCCAAACAAGGCAATGATGACCATGCATTTGAACTTCTTCCAGGAAGCTCACCACCTAATAAACCTCCTTATCGAGTTTCTCAAGCTCAACAAGAGGGGATTATGGGGCAAGTGTATGAGTTAGTTGAGAAAGGCATGGTTATGCCTAGCTCATCTCCATTTTGTTCACCAGTGTTATTAGTGCAAAAGAAAGATGACACCTATCGTATGTGTGTCGACTATAGAGCACTAAATAGGATCACTATCAAGAATAGGTTTCCCGTTCCACGGGTAGAAGACCTATTTGATAAGCTATAGGGGTTAACCTACTTCAGTAGATTGACCTAAGAAGTGTCTACCATCAAATAAGGATAGTTGATCAATACATTGTAAAGACCACATTTTGCACTACGTTTGGTCTTTACGAGGACATTGTCATGCCTTTTGGCTTGACCAATGCACCAACCACATTTAACCGCTTGATGGAGAAGCTATTTGGGCCTCACCGAACCTTTACTAGAGTGTTCTTTGATGATATAATCATCTACTCTAATTCATTAGACGAACACAAACAACACCTCCAGGTAATATTTCAATTTTTGCAAGAGAATAAGCTTAACATAAATCAAAAGAAAAGTGATTTTTTCTTACAAGAGATTCAATATTTAGGTCACATTATCTCTAAAGATGGCATCCAAATGGATCCATCAAAGTTAGAGGTAATAAAAGGATGGACTAATCCAAGGAATCTGCATGAATTAAAAATCTTTATAGGTATGTGTGCATACTATAGACGCTTCATAGAAAAGTCTCACAAATTGAGGATTTGCGGGACCATTACATGACCTAACAAAGAAAAATTTTAGGTATGTATGGTCCACCAAGGAGAACAATGCTTTCTAAAAGCTTAAAGAAAAGCTTATCTCTCAACCTGTGCTTACACTGCCGGATCTCTCAAAGCCATTTGAGGTCCAATGCAGCACTTGTGGTGATTGCCTTGGAGTTGTTTTGCTCCAAGAGGGGCACGCCATAACCTATGAAAGTTGAAGGATCAACCTTGTTGAGAAAACTCTAGGCATATATGAAAAGGAACTCTTAGCAGTTCTACATGCTCTATATTCGTGGAGACACTTTTTATTGGGGACTCCTTTCATTCTGTGAATGGATCACCAAAGTGTTAAGTACTTCATGACGCAGACCAAGCTCTCCAACAAAAAAACTGAGGTGGCCAAATTTCCTTTTGCAATTTCATTTTCATATTGCTCACATTTCTAGCAAGCATAATCAAGTGGATGATGCACTCTCAAGACGACCAAGAGTGAATGCGGTATCCATAGCAACTCACAATGATCTATCTTCTATGATAGATGAGTATGATATCAATCCCAATTTTAGAGATGTGATTGTAGTCCTTGCACTAGGGAAGAAGGAAGAACCATTTACCCTACAAGATGGTTATTTTCTCTATGGAAATAGACTATGCCTTACTAACTCACTGCGTGAGAAAGTTATGTATGAATCTCATGCTCCTCCTTATGCGGGGCATAGAAGGATTCAATCTACCCTAAAAGGGATAGAAACATATTTCAATTGGCTTGCCATGAAAGCAAACATACAAGAGTATGTTTCAAAATGTGTGGTATGCCAAAAGACGAAGTTTGATAGAGGGAAGAAACCTTGATTTCTTCAATTGTTGCCAATCTCTAATTAACCATGGGAGAGCATATCCATGGAGTTTATCTTTGGATTTCCCAAGTCTATCCATGGTAATACGGGAATATGGACAATAGTACACAGGTTTAGCATACAAGTACATTTCATACGTGCCAATCAAGGCCCATCAAATGGCAACCCTCTTTATATCACAAATCTTCAAATACCATGGCTTGCCAATGTCTATAGTGTCGGATAGAGATCCTAGAATGACCAATAATTTTTGGAAGGGTCTCTTTGAGAATTTAGGTACAAGGCTAAACTTCTCTTCGGCCTATGTGGGACGCATGTCTAACCTCACCATCGTATCTTATTGCAGTATTAGCGAGAACCACAATTAATTTGTCAAACCATGGGATGAAGCTGACTCGATTAGTGCATAGAGGCTACAAGAGGTTGTCAATCTCTCGGAAAACAACTAACAACTCGCATCTAACTCAAGCCACACTCAAGTGACTGAAATCACCAAAAACCAATCGCTCGGCAAACAAATCACATCTGTTACAGTATCAGATGACATCCAAACGTAATGAAACTTCTAGGAAAAGTCTGTAAGAGATAATCACACATGCTTATGGTCTCAAATCCCACTTTAGGTCAAGTTCCAAAATCGCGATTATTAACAACAATGGATTTTAGACCTAGTCATTTTTGACCCAGAATGCATCTAAATGCTTAGCAATGAAACCCCCAATACCCCACCTATGCTTAGTTTTTTATTTTAATATATAAATTCCTAGTTATGAAGAAATTAGGCCACGGGTCGAGGATGCCAAAAGCTACAAAATACTGTGAATTGCTTACGTCAATGCGTAGAGATCTTACCTGTGGTTGCAATGCAACAAATGCAATTGCAATGTGACAACTAGGGAGGGAGTAGGAAGAACGAGAAGGAGAGGAGTGAGCGCCGTTAGCTCACGCTGTGTATTTCTTATCCAAAACTTATAAAAAGCTTACAAAAATTGGCTTTTATACCTTAGCCAAGGTTTTTGGGTGGTCAAAACTAATAATCTGGAGTTCTTCCAAAGCTGGGTAATGACTAGCTAATACAATCTAGAAGCTTGTAGCCCCGGCTCATTAATTACATAGTTTATCCGAGAAAATAGGAGTTACAATATTCTTGATTTATTAAAATAATAAATGTTTTACAAAGAGAACTCTGAAAAATGGTGTCCGTGTTAGTTTGCTGCTAACATTCCCCCCTCCTCGCCTGTGTCGTCCCGTGACAAAGCTTTATGGGCTGAAATAGTCTTTGCGTTGACGGCTGGCGAGGCGGTCTTTAAGCGCATCCAGTGCCTTCTGGTATCTGACTTTCTTTCTTTGTCTGGCACTTGCAAAAATTGCATGGTCACTTTATTCTTTAGCTCCACCACTGAGTAGACTACAAATCTGGATGTGAGGTTGCTGATCACCGGTGCAAATATCTTCGTTCGCCAAGTGAAGAATCCAGTGTAGAAAGCTTCTTCAAATGCCAACATATTATTCGATGGTTGGCACGAACATACATCTAGCATAGGAGTCGTAAAGGACTTCTTCCGAAGGTTTCCCACTCATATTGTAGCATAAGCCTTTGTTACCTTCCGAAAATGATATCCATGGAGCTCCTGTTTTCTCGAGCTCATTAAAAACTTGGATGCATGTGAGCAACATTTTGCAGATCTTATATAACATGGCATAGGAGAGATCCGATAGACTCTTGAAGAAAGACATGGCACCCATTAGGGTTTCACCATGTATTCCTTTGTTGCTTGTCTTCTCTCTGGAGCTGGCAGTCTTGGGTAGTTAAGCCAAGTTGGTCTCTTCTTTGTCAGTGCTTCATGCTCTTGCCATGTCCTTACTCTGGGTATAGGACAAAATGTGGGATCTCTTTGCAGGGCTGCAGGTGCTCTTGTGAACGGAATCAAATATCTCGGATTCTTGTTCAACCAGCTTAACCTCCACTTTGGGTGGTCTTTATCTACGCCATCTTCTTGCATGTCTTTGTACAACCTCTCTTTTATCTGTAGTAATTCCACTTTGATGAGAGAGTATGGCAAGGATTGTTGATGCCATTGCACATTGATCTGATTGGGAGTGAGTTGAGTGACATTGACAGAGTGTAAAACTCTCAACTCCCAATTGATTGTGGCTTTCCACTGCTCATCCACCTCTTGGGTGATCTTCTCTTTCAGTGCGTCTTCTTCATCTTTTGACAGCTGGACCATTGGCACTGTGTTTGCATCTGTGATGTGAATCTAGAAATCCTCTTCACCACTTGGCTCTACTGTGAACTGTGTCTCAAAATCAGCAAATGAGATCGAGGGTATGTCTAGGTGCGGCGGCTCTGAAGTATCTGCCTCTTCCTACATGTCTGGTTTTCCATCTATGAGGAGTTGGTTAACTCGCTTGAGCTCTACTATTTCCTTTAGGAGCTCCTCTCTCTCTGAACCTGCATCAGTGCCAGGTCCTTGCGCTGTGATTGTTCCAGCTTTAATTCCAACTCAAGATCTTTGTTCTTGTTTTCGAGTGCCTTGTATACTTTGTCAGTCCCTTTGATCAAGGCCACGGCTGGATTTTCTCTGATTTTCCATAAGAAGATTGCCTGATCATTGATCCATTTTTCAGAGTACTGTAACAAGGCATTTGCAACATCTAATTGCACCTGAAGTTTTTGAGCAGACAGAGATGTTGTAAGAAGTTCATTCGTAACTTCTGTCAGCTGCTCGTCTTTTGTTTTGCAGGCATCGGACAGTTTGGTGAGCAGATCACCTAACTCCTCCATTTCTTTTTGCTACCTATCTCTAGCTAACTGATAATGTTCAGCTTTTTCTTTGATCTCTTGCACCTGCCTCTGAAGATCGGTGATGACAGCCAGCTCTCCTTGGAAAGCGTCAATCACCATCTCAAGGTCTTTGGCCTTTGTGTTGCGGCTTAGTGTTGTTGAACGGAGTCTCTCCATCATTTCTTGTATCTGCCGTGCATATTCATTTACTTGTAGTATTACCTCATCATTGGACTGCCAATCATCCTGTCTTGCCAGTTGATATGTGCCTGCAGCCTCACGTGTGTCTTTCTGTTGTGTCGTAGTTGTTGGTTGTTCTTGTGTGGAGATAGAGGGTTGGTCTTTTGCTTCATCATCCTGAGGCCTTGTTGCCTCAACGGTTTTTGGCTGAGTGGAAGTAGAGGGTGCTCCATCCTTCTCTTGCTGTGCTGCAGTAGAGGGTTCTGGCTCAGATCTTGTTGTCGCTTCTGGTACCGGACTTGCTTCCTTCTCTGGCTCGGGTTCTTTCTCTTGTGCAGTGGTAGCCTCTTTTTCTGGCTCTGCTTCTTTATCTTTCTCTTTCTCTTGCTGGTCCACCTCTTGTGTAGATTTTGTTTCTTTGTTGGATTCAAAATCATTGGTTTTCTCTGGCTCCGGTTCTTTGTTGGACTCTTTTCCCGCCAGTGATGGTGGTGGGCTTGGCATGGGGTGTTCCTGTTGTTCAATAGGTGGTGAGGCTAGTCTAGGAGATCCGTAGCTTTGTTCTTGGGCTTCTGCTCTAGCCGTCTCCTCGGCTTGTCTTTGTTCCTCCGCCTCTTTGGCTTTCTTAGCCGCTTCTTCTGCCTCCTTCAACTTGAGGGCTTCAGCTTCTTGGTACATTCTTTCCAAACGCTTTGTCGGATCTTCAGCCTCTTTTCTTGTGTGATTCTTTGTTCTAGGGCCTTTAAGTCCAACAGGCACCCATTTTTCTGGGTCCTTCCCTTGTGCTTGTCTACTGCGCTGGTAGGCCTGTTTCTCTCTTTCAAAGCGTGCTTGCTTTTCTGCGGGTTCTTCTTGGTGGGCGGCCACAACTTTTCTTTCATTTCTTCTCTACGAGATCTCTTTTCCTCGTTATCCGAGCTCTCGCTGTTGTGCCTTTCCGGCGAGCTGTCAGCTAACTCTTCATCGAATTTATATGATCTCTTTCCTGACCTTGTAGCTCTTGGAGAGGGTTGTGCTGCCAATATCTAGGTGTTCTGGTCAAGAGCAAGCGATAGATTGTTGGCCATGCCAATGGCATGGTATGCTATCCTCATCAAGACCTCTGGCGCACCCAAGTAATTGATTTTTCCTTCTTCTTAGTGCCCTTCAAGGTAGTCAGGACATACTGCACATGGTCCACTGGTTGGCTTGTCGTTGACTTGAGAACTTGAGTGAATGTGGTGGCCACGTCTTTGGCGTAGTGTACCTTGGTGGCCTTTTTACCAAAAAATGGAAGTGCTAGTGGTACAAGCGGGCTGGCTCTTCCACTTCTGTGAATTAAATCGACGAAGGTAGCTGTGGTGGCTGTCTCTTTGATAAAGGTTCCAGCTATTTTCCTGTCCCCTGCCCGCATGGTCATTGCTTCTGTGGGGCAGTCTGAGTGCCTCGGCCACTATATCTTTAGTTATCACTACTTTGACCTTGTTCCCTTGGGTGTCAGATATCTATGCGGTTCCATCTTCTTTAATTGTGGATAGAAGCTCGTAAGCTTTCTGAAAATCCACTCCGCAAGGTTCCTGCTCGTAGAAATCCCTGAGTCCCAGCCTGCAGTTAGACTCTTTTGTCTCTGGCTTTGCGGCTACATCATAGACTTCTTTGGGTAGGATTTGCAACTCCACATGATGTCCCTCTTCACTTTTGAACCTGCCAGTGAAGACTATTGTGTGATGCCCTTCTAACTGTTCTTTAGAGAGGTATGATGCCTTGGCTGCTTTGACTGACTCAGGGTCTAGTTGATAAGCGAGCAGTTCCTGTAGTTTCTCCTTTTGGTTGAGCTTCTTCTTGGCCCTCTCCATTGCTTGCATGGCTCCTGTTCAGTGAATAGAGTGCAAAGTTAGCAGATTTGTTGGAATATCTCTGAACTGTCCTTTAGGCTGAAATGCTGACAATTTTGGTCCAATTTGCTTCAAATCAATTTTTGAACAAGCAAAGATGCATAAAAACATGCAAGGAACAAAATTGTAAAGTCAAAACAAATATTTGCAACCAAAGTAAATAATCGCAATTATTTACAGCAACAGCTGAGAAAATTTTTCAACTTTTTGCAAACTTGGCTTCATAGGCTTGAAGTATATACCAAATACATGCTCTGAGTGAAATATGGGCTCATTTGGATGCATAGGGTGAAAATGGTACCAGATTTTGGCTTTAGGTCTCTGAAACAATAGATATAAAGAAAATTTGAGATTTTGGGCTCCAAATTGGTTCAAATTTGGTTTGCGGGCGGAACACATTATGTACTTTGGATGTATGATGGCATGACCAGAAATTAAATAATCGCGATTATTAACTTTTCTTCCAAAATTGACAATTTTTTGGTACAAACTCGTTCTAGGCATTGTATAGACCCTGTACATGAGATATAAGGTGATTTGGATCAGCAATGTGGTCCATGACCCAAAATTTGGCTTGCAAAGACTTCTTTGCGTTTTTTGACAAATTTTCAAGTAATGGGTGGTCATTTTGGCTCATACTTGATTTTTGGCATGTAATAGGTGTGGACACATGATAGGTGAGGTGAGGTGACAATTTCCAAGCAAAATTGATGCAAAAGTCAATAATTGTGATTATGTACAACAGTGACAATTTCCTTGCAAAACTCACAAATTTTGACCTAGACATATTCCATACACCTAATACAAGTCCTAAATTGAATTTTGTCAAGTTTGGTCATGCCGGCATCACTTTGTGCTTTGTCGACTCTGAAATCATCATTTTTTGTGACTACACTACTTGTTGGGTTGGTCGGTCAACTTTGAGGCTTTGGACTTGTCCACAACATAGTCGTGAAGTAATCTGTCCAATTTTGGCTCATTTGGAGTCAATTTGACCCCGTAGTCGAATTTAACGCTTTGTAACCTTCGAGGTGCTTTCTGCTTTTCGAGGACTTTGCTTGATGGATTTCACCAAACCAATCATATACATTGTATATGGACCTCATAACCAAGCCATCTGTGGAGTCAGATCGAAATTCTGGCATTTGCCAAAAATCTAGTTTTTCTACTGGGGACCCCCTAGACCCCTGTCGAATGGTCAATTGATGATATAGAAAGGCTCTATTATGTTAGGGCATGCTATGGCTCAAATCCCATCTGATTTGGTCAAGCTGGCAGGCCGCTATGGTCAATTTTTGGTCGTAGGTCTTCGTGCACTGCTCGATTTCTAGGGTTTTTTCTAGGGCTTTAGACTAGCTACCGGCCGTACAAAATGGATCATCGATGAGTAAAGAAATTACCCCTCATGTCTCATGTGAGACGGCACTGAAAATGGTCAAATGTGGGCTCCAAAAAAGTCGCGCGGAAGAGGCCGAAATCTCTCTCTGCAAAGGTTGCAAGTGGAAATGAGGTGGTTTTAGCCTACCTTGGATATTTATACCCGGACAACCCGAACCAATTTTTCCTAGATTCCTTCGTTAGTCCTACTAGGCCGTAAAATCTATGTTAGACGCAAAAATTTCCCTGATCGAATTCTTGTTGCTCATTTTGCAAGAATTTTGCAAAAGTAGGCCTCGCTGCCTAATTTAGGCTTCTCGCTTCCATCTTCTGATTTCATTGAAAGTTTTTGTGCTTTTCTGCCTTGTCTTTCTAATCACCATCGTGTATTTTATTTTTCCATATGAGCTTCCCTGCTATTTATTATTAAATTTTTGACCTGTTTATTTGAAAAAATCAAAGAAAATAGCAAAATGCTCTAAAAAAGTAAAGTAAAAATCCAATAATTAAGAGAACCCGTTGAAAAACATAGCTTTATTGGTTTTTGTTGGATTTTTTCTTTTTTTAAGCCTCATTATCAATAAAAATGATGAAAAATACCCAAAAAAGGACTATTTTTTATGATTTTTTGATAGTATATACACAATTTACAGTCATCGGGAAGATATTATCATTGAATTTTCCCTTGATGATGAATTATAAGGGAATTATTAGGTAATTTTGCAAAAAATCACACGTTAACATCAGACTTTTTTCTCCCTCTTCAAACATTACCCTTAATTACTTGATACTTAGTACCCTTCCACCCCTCCTAGATGGCGTACTCCGGGACAATTGTGTGCATGGGTTGAACAATTGTGTCTATGCATAGCCGTGGTTGGCTCTACCATGCTATGAAGATCAATGCAATTCAAACCAATATGTTGTGCAAGAGCTGGGTCTTGAGTAATTAACTCAAGGGTTTTCGATGTCGAGGTTTGCTGCTGATGTCTTCCAAAGATAAAATCTTGTGGCTTGTGTGCTCTCTGTTTGATTGTACCATCAGGATGCTTCAGCACACTGATTGCTTGAGCTCTTGGTAGCACTTTTGACTGTTGTCGAGGTTTTTCTTGCCATTGGTAGCTTGGTCGGCTTGGTGCTGCATGGTGTGGTGGAGTCTTTTTGAGACTTAACTCGCCATTGCTTGATTTTTTTTGCGGTTTGGGAAGAAGATAAGTGCTCCTTTTTCTTCCAAACCATTTCCATGTTAGGTTCCTTGCTCAAAGATGCTTGTCTATGTGTTTTTACCCTTGGAACCTTCTTTTGTTTTGTCGGTGAAGTTTTAGGCACCCAGATCTGAATCGGTTTATCCTTAAGTTGTGCTTTTGGTACCCAAATTTGCCTCACTCCTTGCATGCTACTTGTAGCATTTTATTGTTGAGGGGATGGAGAAGATTGACTACTTTGTGGTATGGTATTCTGATTGCTTCTTTTCCATTCCTCCTTGCTTGGTGCAATTGAAACAATGAGTTGCCCTCCTTTAGGTGATAGCTTTAGCTGATTTGTATCCCAATCTGGTACTGCTTTGTATGTTTGCATCCAGGGAATTCCAAGAATCATCGTCTCATTCATGTGTTCATCTAAGCATACAAACTGATGAGGACATGAACATCCATGTACTATCACGTTCAAGTTGACTACTCCCAATGTTGGAGTTGTGTTCTTGTTGCATCCTTTGATTGTCGCTATTCCTGCCATTAATGCTTGAATTGTTGCCTTCTTGTATATGGAATAACTGACTGCATTTACTCTAGCTTCTGTGTCGACCAAAGCATTGGTTCTATGATTGTTGAGTTGTGCTTTGATGCGCAGGTCCATTCCATCTAACCAGTCATCATCTGTTGAAACTGCGTCTTTAGGTAATTTCCATTGTCAATCATCTATTTCCAGAGTGTTGATGGGAATCGGTATCTATTGATTCTTGAGAGCAGCTTTCTGCTTGAGTACTGAAGTCGATCTTTCTCTTGTGCTTTATCAATAACCTGTTGTCATTTAATCTTCCTTTGCTTGGCTGCATGCATTATTTCTAGCAATTCATTGGTTAGTGGCAAATTGTATTTCTTTAAACGACATCCACTAATCCAATTAGCCATTGGTTCACCCTCTAGGGTGGACAACTTTACTGCTCCACTTGGAGATACATCTTCAATGATAAACGGTCCGTTTCCCAAAACTATTTTTGTTTCCGCTTTTGTGCATAGATATGAGCTACAGCAGTTATCCTTTGCTCATCTAGCTTTTCCAAATCTTCAAGTCTTTCTGACAATTCATGTTCAATCCACTCAAGATTCTGTGCTACCCTTAATGTCGGCAATAGAAATTCTATTGGAAGTATGGCATCAAGACCATAAAAAAGGTTAAAGGGTGTAGCATTTATAGCTGTTTTGAATGAAACTCGATAAGCCCATAGAGCAGCATGGAGATTCATTCCCAGTCTGTCCTTCCTGAACTAACCACTTTAGTCATCACCGAGATAATAATTGTATTCATATGCTCAACTTGTCTGTTTGCTTGTGGGTGATAGGGAGCTGATTTTTTATGGATGACCATAAACTCATTAAGCAAATACTTGATTACCTCATTGAGGAAATGAGTTCCCTGATCACTAACAATCTCTATTGGCAGTCCATATCTTGTGAATACATACTCATATAAGAATGCAACAATGGTTCTGGCATCATTCTTTTGAGTTGCTTTAGCCTCGGCCCACTTGGTCAAATAGTCCATAGCTACAATGATATATTGTCATAATAATCAATATATAATTCTCCTAAATGATTTTCTCATGTTAAACTGATCATTTAATATGGGAAAGTGCCAAGGGAGAAAAAGCTAGAATATTGGTTAAGCTAGCAGACCGGCCACAGTAGGGATCCAAAGGAGGGAAAATAGGGATCCAAAGGGGGGGCCATCTGCAAAAGAGCCATGTGAATCAATGGGCTAAAAAGACCCTAAGGTTCAGCCCATTAAGACTTCCAAAATGCTAAGGTTCCAAAATTCAAAGGTTATGTCCAAAGGTCAATCCTAGGGGAAATTGGAGGCTTTGTGTGTGACCAAAAAGTCTTTTCAAATCCCTACATAGGAGGGGGTGAGCCTTGGGAGTAGGGGATGAGAGAGAAAGTCACACACACACACACACACACACACACACACACACACACACACACACACACACACACAGGCTCCCTTTACACAAAGGGAATTAGGGACACATGTCAGCTCCCTAGCCCAGATGCCCACAAGGTGTGCCCAATTCCTATTGGATGGCCTTAGAGGTGGACCAATGAGAATTATACTAGAGTAAATCTAGTTTAATTAATTTAAAAACACTTAATAAAAGAACCAATGAGAATTAAGTCTCCTAGAAGACTATTGGACAGTCTCCCAAGGGGTCCAATGAGCATTCAGGAGCCCAATGGCTTGCCTGATTCCTATTCGCCAGGAGGCGCCAGGAGGCAAAGGGGTCCAATGAGAGTTTAGTTTAATTATTAAATTAACTAAAGCTCTCACAAAAGGGGAAAGGGGGACACATGTCAAAAGGCTATCACTTATGCTGCTTAATAATCATCGGCTTGACTTGGGGAGGGCCAATGGGGAGATAGCAAGGGTATATAGCAAGAGGGCTCGCCCAAGAGAGAGAGGGGGCTGATGTCTGCAAGGCATTATCACACACACACTCTCACACAGCTTATGTGAGAAGTAAATAAGACTATCTCTTCCCAAGCTTTAATGGAGAGCTCATCACCTACTCCAAGCTTGTGAGATAGAAGCCTACATTGACACTCTCTTGGCATGTGGATGCAAATCCAACCAAGAGCCAAGCTTCAATGCATACTCATCTCCTCTACCAAGCTAATTACTAAGCTAAGCTATGCTAATATGAGTGATTATGTGAGGAGATGTACATCTTTCTCGTAAGATACTCCTTCTTCCTCTCAATCTACTCTCATACCCTGCTAGCTCTCACCATCTTCGAAGGTGTGTGAGGTCTTGGGTCTGAGAACGGGGATGATTAAAGTTGTGTTTGCTAAGTGTTTTGCTTAGTGCATGAATCTTTCATCTTCATTGCACTAGCTAGTCTTGAAGGAACACAAAGAATTGTATTGTACAATGTCTCTCTTGATGGGAGAAACCATAATACAAAGCTTTTTGGAGGGGGGACCGGCTCCATGCAAATCCGGTCCTCAATTGTTGTCAATTGCTTAATTTCTCTCTCTTTTGAAAGTATTGTTCATGCTATCTAACTAGGTGTTATGCTTTTTGTTGCTCTCTCCACCCAAGCACTCTTGTAATTCTCATTAGGAATCTATTCTAATGAAATGCCCACTATGTTCATGCTAATTTCCGCTACACACAAGTTTTTAGGCCATTAAATGTTAAATATATTGAGCTTGGGTTCTATAAGTAGGTGGTTGTATTGGTCCAATAAAACCTATACACCATTTTGCGAAAGCTCTAGCCCCCATCATTGGTCTTAAGGGCATGCTATCTACTCGTGTTGGCATTTTTTCTCGTTGACAAACATCACACCTTCGAACATATTCTTTGGCATCTGCAAAAAGTATTGACCACCATATGCCTGCCATCAAGATTGCTCTTGCGGTGGTCTCACTAGAAAAGTGACCTCCAACTAATCCAGCATATGCTTGTTCTATAACTGGAATATACTCGTTTTCAGTTGCACAAAGACGCAAATGTTGATATTTACCTCTCTGATACAATTGGTTCCCAATAAGAGCATAGTCTGTTGCTTCCGTTTCAATTGCTTTTTGATGGCATTTACTCATATCCTTAGAAAATGTTTAGCTTGATAAGTAAGTAACCAGATAATTACTCCACTTAGGAACAGGTGACATTTGAAACAATGTTACATGAGGTATCATGGGTGTTTTTTTTTAACATTGAGGGAAATCCTTTACAAAAGATCGAACATCTCTCCTCATAGTCGGCCAAAATACTCCAAGTCTCAAGATTCGTTGCATAGTTTGGTCTTCCGCAAAGTGAAGTCCTACTATGGTAACATGTGCTTGACTTAGGTACTATTCTTTTTCTTCAGGATTAATGCATAAAAGCAATATCCCATCCAAATTTCTTTTGTATAGCCTACCAGCTAGTAATTGATACATAGCCGATTGCTCGATTAATCTGGTCGTGATAGGTCCACTTATCAATGAGACAATAGTCGTAGACGAGGCACAGTTGGACATAGCCAAACTAGTCTCTTATTTTCATTTGGTTATGTACAGGATGTTGCCTTGGAGGGCTTGTGGTTGTCTTAGCTATTATCTATTGTTTAGTTCTTTTTCAGTGTTCAGTTCATTGTTCATGGCTGAGTTCTATTTTCATGTTCTACATTGTCTATTGGTTTTGAGCTAGCTTGTGAGTCTACATGCATACTGCATTAGCACCCCACCACTAGAGGGCATTGTGCACCATTTCCATCTACAAGTAGGTGATATTTTCAAGAACTTGTTGAATGCACAGGTCCTTCTATGTCAACTTACTGCCAAGAGATAAGACACCAACTGTGGCGTATTTGGGATGTTTAAAGTGCTCCATGAAAACAAAGCATCTAGGTGGAATTAGGCGCTTGGAATTTTCCCAAGAAATCAATGCCAACAAATCCATCCTTGTACACCCTCCTCACTATCTCACAAGGAAGTGAGTGGAGAATCCAGTGTTCGAGAAAAGTGTGCCTCAACTTAGCCTTGAGCCGATTGAAAAATCAAAGCAGCCAGTTGATGCGAAAGGAAGAAGGAGAATATCCTGTTGAAAAATTTAAGAGAATAGTGTAAAATTATTAAAAAATGGCCGATTAGTTTGAAAAATGTCCTCTTTCAACTCACCCAAAAGGAGTTTTGTATTTTTTTGAAATCGGTTGCAATGTTTGTGAATTTTTTTAGAAAGTATAGTTAAATTATACAAAATGCCGATTAGTTTGAAAAATGTCCTCTTTCAATTCATCCTAAAGGGAAATTTGTATGTTTGTGAAATCAATTTTAATCACTAAAATGGACGATGTAGGAGAGAGAGAGAGAGAGAGAGAGAGAGAGAGAGAGAGAGAGAGAGAGAGAGAGAGAGAGAGAGAGAGAGAGAGAGAGAGAGAGAGAGAGAGAGAGAGAGAGAGAGAGAGAGAGAGAGAGAGAGAGACTTGATAGAGGTCTGGACTCGGTTGATGCTAGCGTATTTTTTGTAGCGATCTTCAAAAACTAATTCCGGAATAGGGATGCTAAATCCTTCAAAAATTATTAAAAACATCGTCCTAAAACAATCTGTGTCAACGTGGACTGTTTCAAGAGTTTTTTTAAATTTTTGAAACATCTGCAGCAGACGCACGTGCAAGAAAGAGAGCATTTTGAAAAATGTATAAAAATATTAATAATAAACTTTGAGATTAACAACATACTTTAAGTTACATGTCATTCCGTACCTGCATAATTTGAAGCACAAAAGTACAATATTGAAATTTAATTACAAATAAAGCCAAAATTTTGAATGAGTTCTCTGTACAATTGAGAGTTTTTTGTGCCATATTAGCATTAGTAAAAGAGGACTACAAAAAAAGTATCAATCTATGTCCTCCTCGTCCTCGTCCTCCTCATCCAGAGGTACATAAGTTTGATCGCTCTGACTCTACAACAACCAAAACCAAATTGGATAAATCAATAACTCAAAATGATTACTACAATATTTCTAAACCGTACTTACTGCTTGTAAAGATTCAATCATAGATTTGAATTGTTACGAGAGAAATTATTTTACTACAACAACCATCACCAAGTATCGAACACTATGTGTCTCTTTTGATACTTGACCATCTCTCTAGTAGAACAGGCCCAACTGATATTTTTAAGAGTTAAAAATATCTAGTTTGCCTTGATTGATCCACTATGGAAATGGTGTGAGTTAGACAAGAACATCAGTGTTGTACCTTTCACCTCATATCGTCTCTTATTTTGGAGACTTCATAGCATTTCTCCTCGAAGCTTTTACCAAAAGATCCATGACCTCACAAGACAGATGAAATTTGGCATTAACGGATGTGTGGAGGAAAAAACTTGCACATAGTAATTTTTGAATATGAAGTAAGATGCATTCATGCTTGGGATGTGTAACATTTAATGCACTAGTAACTTGTGTGTAGTGGAAATTGATAGCATAGTGAGCATTTCATTAAGAACAAGTTCCTAATCAGCATACAGAGAGTGCTTAATTTGAGAAAGCAACATAGCAATTTACACCTAGCTAATTTGGCATTGACAATACTTGAAAAGAGAGATAAATAGAACAATTGACAACAGTTGAGGATCGGATTTACATGGAGCCGGTCCCCCCTCCATAAAGGCTTTGTATTATAGCTTCTCCCATCAAAGGAGACTTTTGTACAATACAATCTTTGTGTTCCTTGATAACACTAGTTGGTGTAATGAAAATGGAAGCTTCATACACCAAATTATGCTTGAAAAACACACCTAGTGTCCCTAGCCTCAGTCCCAAGTCCTCACACACCTTCAAAAATGGTGAGCTAGCGGGGAATGAGGATAGATTGAGAGGAAGAAGATGTATCTGGCAAGAAAGAAGTATTCTCCTCACATAATCACTCTAATAGAATAGCTTAGCTTAGTAATTAGCATGGTAGAGGAGATGAGCATGCCATTGAAGCTTGGCTCTTGGTTGGATTTTCATTCCATAGCCAGCAATTGTTTGTGTAGGCCTCTACTTCTCAATGCTTGGAGAAGGAGATGGAGTTCTTGCTCAACACATAACTTGAGTGTATGTGTGTGTGTGTGTGTGTGTGTGTGTAGCAAAGTGTGTAAGACTATAAAAATGCCAAGCTTTCTCTCTCTTGGTTGACCCCTCTTGCTTTTTGCTCATGCTGGACTCTCATTGGCTCTTGCAAAGCTTAGCCAATCACAAATTAGAAGCATGATTGATAGCCTTGTGGCATGTGTCCCTCTTTCCCCTTTTGTGAGATATTTAGGAAACTAAATAATTCATCTAAACTCTCATTGGACCTTTTTGTCCTCTAGCCAATAGGAATCAGGCAATCCATTGGGATGTTGGATGCTCATTGGACCCCTCGGTAGACTGTCCAATAGTCTTCTAGGAATATTAATTTCTATTGGTTCTTTTATCAAGCATTTGTGAATTGATTAGACTAAATTTATTCTAGCCTAATTCTCAATTTTCCACCTCTATGGCCATCCAATAGGATTTGAGGGGAGATTGGGAGCAACTGGGCTAGGAGCCTGACATGTGTTCAGTATTCTCTTTGTGTAAAGGGGAAGCTTTGGAAAGTGTGAGTGTGTGTGTGTGTGTGTGTGTTTCTCTCTCATCCCCTACAATAAGGGCTCGCCCCCTCTTTCCTAGGGATGTGGGAAGACTTTTTAGTCTTCCCATGACCATCCAATATTTCCCCTACTTTGGCCTTTGGACAATACAATTAAAATTAGGAGCTTTAGCCTATGGAAGCCTTAATGGGGTTGAGCCTTAGGTCTTTTAAGCCCCATTGAAGAACGTTTCTCTTTTGCAAGTTTTCCCCCTTTGGATCCCTATTTTCCCCCTTTGGATCCCTATTTTTCCTCTTTTGGATCCCTGAGAGAGACTGGTCTAGCAGCCTTACCAATATTCTAGTTTTTACTCCCCTAGTACTCCCCCATAATAAATGATTAGTTTAACATGAGAAAATCATTTGGGAGTATTAAATATTAGTTTTATAACATTACATTGGACTAAAAATTTGAAAGGGACCGTAGTATCTTTTTGCTAACTTAGCATGGTACTTTTGGTGTCCTGTAGGATTCTTGCCCGTTGTGTGCTTTAATCGAGCCTTGGGAAACTTAAGCAAGACCCAATCATTTTGTTTAAAGGTTAGGGCTCTTTCGTGCTTATCAGCAGTAGCCTTTTTCCTTTGCTGAGAGAGGATATAGAATCCTTGATCTTTTGGAAAGATTCTTGCAGGTCTGAGCTATATTCATCTGCAGCGAAGATCTTCCCATCTACCTTAAGTAGCAGGGGACTTTTTGATCTTCCCTCTATCACCTGAAAAGGTGTTTTTCCTATGGAAGTATGTACAGTATTACTGTAGGCAGACTCCACTAAGGGTAAGTAATTCTCTCATTAGGACTTTTGATCTACTTCTATGACATAAGATTTTAGTAATTCAAGAATGGTTAGGTTAGCTATTTCACTTTGGCCATCCATTTAGGGATGATAGGTTGTTAGCAGCAAGCTAACACGGAGACCATTTTTCAGAGTTCACTTTGTAAAACATTTATTATTTTGATAAATTCGGAATATTGTAACTCCTATTTTCTCAAATAAACTCTGTAATTAATGAGCCGGGGCTACAAGCTTCCAGATTGTATCAGCCAGTCATTACCGAAGGATCCCTAACTCCGAGCAAGATTTTCCGAGCAATCTCTAAACCGAGCAAAAGAGCAAGATACAATAACAAAAAAGCAAGGAGCTCTCTTAATTTTTAGCACACAAACCAAGGGAGCGGGTAGAGGTTTTATTTTTCACGTGATTTCAATATTTTGTTGTAGCTTATATATATACAATCACTAATAAGTAGACACTAAGCTAGAAATGCCCAAATTTGAAATTTTGTGACATGTCAATAGAAAGATATATAGTGCTATTACAATGAAGTTTCTGCTATTACAATGTATGAAACTTCAGGACAATTGTCTATGAGTTGCAAGTCCTCTAATATGCAAGTCTAATGAGCTAGTGATGGCTATAAAATAGAAATCTTTGTTATGGACTATAATAGGATAAGGACTAAAATAAACAATTATAAAGATACTGCAATTTTGCACAAGCATGAGTCTTACAAATACTTTTAATTGTGTCCATTCCAGAAACCTCTTTCTCAATTTTAGACCAATTTGAATTGTGTAAAGCTAGAAACCTCTTTCTTAGAGTATGGTAGAACGCACCCATCAAAAATAATATTTTTTTCTATTTTCACAAATGTAGGGCCCATGGAAAATAGCTATAAAGAATTTTTTTATTATTAGAACACAAGGCTAGATCCACACTAGCAAAAACAAAATGGTTTTGACATATTCTCCTATAAAAAAGAGCTCCTCATTCTCTTAGTTTTTCTATTTTTTTCGACATCATAACTTTCTATTGGATTGACACAACTAGGTTTGGTATGGGCGCAAGATTGTTGTTTCTACTAATAGGGTGAGTAATTTTGTCACAAGCAGCCATCATTCCTCCCCGTATTAATCCCACATTGTGAAGTATGGCAACATCATGTGCTTCTATTTGTTTTGTCTTTGCTTAGCTAGTTAGGTTTGACATTGGAGATAGGGGGAATATTGGCCTTTGTAGCCCTCATACACAAATGCCAGTTGTTTGCAAACTTAGCTAGGTGCATTAATTGTGTGTGAGGGCTACAAAAGCCGATAGTCCTAGTCCTACCTCTATTGGGTTGATGTTTGGAAAAGGTCTACCTCAGCTCAACCTTGAGTTGATTGAAAATCAAGATTACTAGACTACAAACATTGACAAAGGGAATAAAAATAAATAAAATATATAATTTTCTTCAAAAATCCTAATTTGTAAATTTTTACTTGTACTTCTGGTTTGCATGTTTACAAGGAGGAAGCTCACCCGAAAGAGAATAACCTACTTTCTTGAACATGACCCTCTCAAATAAAACCGCATGGACACATACCAATAAGAGTGTTTTCAGATGGTGTCCCAGCCAAGGCTTGTTGCCAAAAACACACTTTTGTAATTGAAGAAAATAAGGGCATATTAAAAACTAATCAACTATTAGGTCAAAATTTGAAGCATTTCATGTTGTAATTCCAACTCGTAGGTGTCTACTTTTAGCTTGAACTTTCCTCCAATTTGGAGGTTGATCAAGGGCTCAAGATGCACAACCTTACCATGCGTGTAGAGTAGGTAAACAATCTTTGATTTGAATCGAGCTTTTGTTTGATGCCTTCGTCATATTTGCAGGAGTAGGTCATCTGTAGGCTGGTTTCAAAGAGAAGGGACCATCATAGTGATTATGGGGCACCACCCATGCACATAGTGCTTTCCCATCTACTAACACTAGCAAGAGACATCATCTGCTAGGAGATATAGTTGTGGACTAATTTTGTATCCCTCTGGATTTTTCCCTCTCTTACGACCTATGCCCCTTAGGATTCTTCACCCTTTGTGCCAGTTGTGCCCCTTTGGATTGTTTATTCTTTACCATGTGCCCCTTAGGGCACCACTTGCACCGCCTTCATGAAGCTAGTGCAGATTCTTCATGAAGCCTAATATCATTCCAAAACCATAACACCTCCTATCTTCAAAGCTCACTGTGTTGAGATATATTGTGTTATCACGATCACTATGGAAATGAATAATCTGCATGATAGTGTAAATCTTTCAAAATCTTCTTGGTGGATCAGCATGCGGCATACAGCCTGGCAAGTCACCTACTGTTGCACTTCTTTGAGTGTCATGTTGGAGACTCTCTCTATCTCTCTCTAGCACCACGTGTTGGTGTGTGTCCTTAAAGTTAGTTCAAGGCACATGAGAAAACACACACACACACACACACACACTCAATCTCTCTCTCTCTCTCTCTCAAAAACAAATCGCACCAATACTTATATAAGCAAGACAAAAAGTTCTTGAACAATCAAAGTACAAAGTCACCCATGATTCCAATTTCCAACACTAGCAAAGAAGTGGAAGTCGTGATCTGTCAAAGGCAGCTTCCTCAACTTAGGAATGTCTTATGACAGTAGTTGGTTGTGGCAACAAAGGCCACAAAATTGGAACGTTTTGGGTGTGCCCCCCATGGATGAAGAAAAACATTGATTTACTGCACTAGGTCAATAAAGCAGAATCGTCATCGGCGGGTGCAGCCTTCTTGGATTGTGGGTTGCCCTCATTAGGTTGATGAGGGATAGGGGAGGTGGCATTGTTGTTGTTGTCAAGCTTGTCATCCACGTTGTAATCGGGATCAAGAGATTTCTTGACCCCTGCCATGCCTGCTTCAGCCATGGATTGAAAGCCAACTCATCAGCTACGGCTGTCCATACACAAACCAAATCTCCCACCCATAGCAGTGTCGACCCAAGTCCACCACCTTCCCCATCCTTATCCTTCTTGTTATTGCCTTTTTTTTGTTGATATGCATACTCTCTCTCGCTTATCTCTCTATCTCTATCTCTATCATACACAAAGGATTAACGGCTTGGAGGATTACAATGTACATTCATTGATGTGGTCAAAGAATCTCAAGCAACGAAGAGGACAAGGAGGGTTAGCATGTATGGTTAAGAAAGGATTGGAAGATTTTGTATCAATTGTGAAAGATGACAAGTACAAACGTTATGTATGGCTTAAAATTATGACACCAAAAAGAGCACCCATTTTTGTAGCCGGTTGCTACATTCTTCATCATGATTCTCCCTTTTATGCTTGCATGGATAGAGATCAACCATTTTCTGATTTGGAAGAGGACATTGCTTATTTCAAAGGTGAAGGTGATGTTATTGTATTTGGGGATATGAATGCTCGCACAAAAACATTGTAACATGATACTCAACAATTTGATATGCCATACATTTCAAGGGAGTTGGAGGAAGTTCACTTGTATGATCGTACTTCAATGGATGAGAAAGAGCCGGATCACTATGGAAAGTTACTTTTACACATGTGTAATAGCACGGGTATGCTCATTACCAATGGTGTATCTTTGTGGAGTGGAACCAATGGATTTACATGTAGGAGACATAATGGGGATAGTGTGATTGACTATATGCTACTCTCTGAAGCCATCATGTATCGCATAAAGAGTTTTATGTTTGGTCAATGGACCCCGGAATCCGACCATCGCACCTTATGTATTGACCTTTCATGTGGAGAAGAAACTAAGCATGATAATCTCAGCCAAAGGAAAGAGAAGTTATCACTATGTATGGATTTCAAATGGGCACCAATGTACATTGAAATGGTTGAGCAAAAATTATGGATGACAAATCTTCAATGTGATGCACCATTGGAAACTAAATGGGAAGCTTTCAAGAAAGCTATTTGTTCTTGTGCGGAAGAATGCTTTGCCATAAAGCATCTCCATGGTATCAACAAAGATAGATCACGCAAAAGGTGGTTTGATAAAGAATGTCAAGATGCTCGAAAGTCCTTGATAAAGCTTGATGCAACTATGGACAAAGACAACTATCAAAGTCATTTGCATACATACAAGGCATTGATTCAAAAGAAGAGAAGAAGATGGGAAGTAAAGCAACAAGAATTTCAAGTCCAAGAAAAGGCACATGCATGTGGAAGATTTTGGAGAAACTTGAGAGGCAAGCGGGTTGAGAATTTTGGTAACTTAAGTCTAGTGGATATGTACACACATTGTAGGCAATTATATGAGCAAGCAAATACTAAAAAAATGCCATTTCATGGTTCACTCCCATGTATGCCGTCTTTTTTTACTATTGAGGATGTATGCGGTGGGCTTGAAAAGTTGGCCACTCGCAAAGCGGGAGATCTTCAAGGTATCAAGCCGGAGATGATCAAATGGACGGGAGATTTTACCCATCAGTGGATGTGTGATATGTTCAACCTTGCACTTCAACATGGTATGCCTTATGATTGGAGTACTAATTGGGTTAAGCCTTTGCATAAAGGAGGGGATGTAAAGAATGTAAGCAACTACCGGACTATAATAATTGGGTCTCTTATGGCAAAGTTGTTTGGGTGCATAATGGAGATGAAATTGAGTGATTGGGCTGAAGAGAATGACAAGCGTGCAAAGGGACAAGCGGGTTTTTTTCGATGCCATAGCACCATTGATCATCTTGTCACTCTTCGTGTTCTCATGGAGGAAAGTCGGTTGAAAGGCAAGCGATTGTATTGTTGTTTTGTGGACTTTAAGAAAGCTTTTGATATGATTCCACGTAACAATTTGTGGAGAAGGATGGAAGAACTCCAAGTGCCAAGTGAGTTTATGCTTCCGGTTTCTCGAATCTATGAGAAGGTGATTTGTCAATTGCGCATGGGAAGAGAAATTTCAGAAATTTTTGTAAGCACTATTGGGGTTAAACAAGGATGTCCATTGTCACCAACTCTCTTTGGTCTATGCATCGATCAATTGGAACAAATGGTACTTGACTTTATACAAGAAGAAGGCATTGAAGAGGTCACTATTTGCAATGCGGTAATCATGCTTTTGTTGTATGCGGATGATGTAGTGCTTCTAGCACACACTTTAGAAGATGCACAAAAGCTTATGGTTGTCCTTGAGAACTTTTGCTTGCATAGTGGGCTGATTGTAAATGAATCCAAAACAAAGGTTATGCTTGTGAAAACCAACCATAAGGAGAAGCCATGCATTGTGTACAACAACGAGACACTTGAAGTTGTTGAGAGCTTTAAGTACCTTGGCCTTGAGGTTCCATCCAATCACAAGTAGCATGAATGTGCTATGCGTCATTTGGAAGTGGGAAAGAGAGCATATTATGCATTTGAGAACGTGTGTAATGCGAAAAACATCAAGTGTTGGGTTCTCAAGAAGTATCTTTTTGATGCATTGGTGACACCGGTTCTTCTTTATGGAGTTGAAGTGTGGGGCGGGAGCATCTCAAAGTCTACTTGGAAAGAGTTTGAGAATGTCCAAAAGCGTTTTCTTACAAAATTTCTCCAAGTTAAGACACAAACACCATATATGCTCCTACTTCTTGAGTTGGGATCTCTTCCAATTGAGGTTATGGGCATGGAAAGGGTTGTGGAGTACATGATAAAGATGCGTCAAAACCCCTCACATCGACTTCCTACAATTGCATGGGAAGCAAGCAAAAAAGTTCAAAAGACGCATAAAAGCAAGATCTTGAGCACGGGATGGATGCAAGACATAAAGAAGTGGTTTGGGAGATGGGATGCATTACACTTGCTACATGATGCTTCAATTGACTCTCAAGTGAATGAAGCTTTTCTACAACGCCAATGTATTACGGCTTGGGAGAAATCCGGTGGGTCACGCTTCATACATTACACCACCTATATTGCCCCCAACTACAAAACCATGTTCTTCGCTAAGAGAGGAAACCGTACTTACACTTACATGCTTGAGCCTATTCCCTTGTCCACGATACGCACTATCGCAGCAATTCGGCTTAGCTCCCATTTCCTTCGATGTGAGATAGGGCGTTGGGGCAATGGAGAAGAGTCAAATCGATTGTGCACATTATGCTCACTGCAAGTTCGAGAGTCTGAGTACCACACACTACTAGAGTGCTCAGCTATTGATCACATCCGAACTTGCTTCTCTCACATTTTCAGCCATAACTTAGACCTACACACTTTCCTCTCCCAGCCAAAGTGTGGGCTCTCCATTGCGACTCTCATCACTACAATTTTGGAGCATCGAGAGTCACTCATCAGCCATACACATACTACATCACATGTAACTTTGGTCCCATAGGTCATATTTGACCTCCGAGGACGATAATAAAATCTCTCTCTCTCTCTCTCTCTCTCTCTCGCTTATATCCTACACAAATGAGCCATTGGCAAGCTCCGTTTGGCAGAAAAGTGCAGCCTAGCCCAGCTTACCCCACCACACCCCTGTCTTTCCATGATGGGCTATGTGTATGACTCCATGCATCGGAATGAAGACCAACCGTACAGGTGTTGATTAGTTCCAGGCCAATGCTCTTGCATGTAGCTAAATGCGATAAGGGCTTTCTGATGGCAATCTTTGACGCCGAAAGGTCCAATCAGAATCAGACTCATTTGTTGCAGGCGACGAACCATCAAACTGGAGGTCCACAACTTGAAAAAGCAAGTGAAGGGCATAGTCTCGTTGCATGACCACATAGAGAATCCCCCCATAGGGCCGGCAGTCGCCGATCGTGACTAAGTGTGGGGCCTTCCAGCTTTGGAAGGGCCTCTTAGCCGAGAAATTCATGCCCAAAATCTCATTGTTGCGTATCTACAGACCAACAGATTTGCAATTGCTTACACACATCGATTAAGAGGAAACAGAAGGGTTTGGGGTGCATTGTTGTGGACTCGATTATCTTCCTAACCTGGAGCCGCTATCAGCAAGGCTCTGCACAGCATTGCACCGCCGCTATCAGCAAGGTTGCTCCGCACTGCTCTACATCCATGTGGGCTGCTCTGCACCACCGCTATCAGCACGACATCATCTCTATCATGTTCTCTCTCTCTCTCTCTCTCTCTCTCTCTCAAACACCAATTGACTTTGGGTTGATTGTTTTATTGATCAACAGCGATACATACACTCTGGTCATGTTAAACAAGTAAGTGGCTCCATATATAGACAGCGAAGGTTGGCAGTGATCAAGTGGATGGAGTGATCAAGCGTAGGGTTTACGCACACACGGCAATAAAATCTTCAAAATTCCAGTCATTGAAGAGGTCACGCCGTATTGCATGGCATCGTGTGAGACGGGGTGCATCAGAAGCAGTAAAGCTTTGCGCTGAGACAGGGACCACTTTGGCACTTCGGCAAAATGAGGTGGGTTCACGTTGGATAGGCTATCTCCGGGTTGCCCAACAGCAGGACACTTCAGCATCTGATCGAACGGAGTAGTTTCTCATCATCTCCCAGGAGGGTGTGTCCATATCAGGGCAAGCAAGGACTGCAGAGTCAAGACTCATATAATGGGCTGTCCTCTAAACCTGAAGGAACAGAAGAACCGAAGAAGGAGACAAGTATGCCTCCCCGCGTTTTCGTCAGCAGCTTCCACAGAAAGCTCTCTCTCTCTCTCTCTCTCTCTCTCTCTCTCTCTCTAGCACCGCGCGCCGGCGCACGCACTTTACAGCAGTTCAAGGCAGTGCTCAAAGAAAACCTTTTTCCAAAAACTTCGTGTAACAACAGAAACCTGTAAAATTTAAATTGATAAAATTTGAAGGCTTTACACCGAATTACTCTTCTTTTTCAATTTTGTAGGTTTTCTCATCTTCAAATATAAACAGGTAAATTTCAAGATTTGTAGGTGAAATTACACTAAACCTAGGTTTTATCGAGCACTGGATCAAGGTAGGTTCTTTCTCTCTCTTTCTCTCTCTGTCAAGGGCAGGTTCAACTCTCTCTCTCTCTCTCTCTCTCTCTCTCTCTCTCTCTTTGTGGCAAAAGAGCACTGGTACAAGGCAGGTTCTCTCTCTCTCTCTCTCTCTCTCTCTCTCTCTCTCTCTCTCTCGCACTTTACGGCAGTTCAAGGGTAGGTTGAACTCTCATCGTCGAATAGATCTTTAAGTTTCCTACGACATTAAAATTCTCTTCTTCTCGGTTGTGTGTGGGCTACTAAAAAGAGGAAAATGGTTTAGCTTTTCAATCACCCAAATGTGGTAGATTGGTTATGCCATTTCCCACTTGAATAACAGGTATTGAGTTCCACTCTCCTCATCGGATAGATATTTAAGGTCTCTTGGGATAGTTTCCTACGACGTTTTTAAAATTCTCATCTTCTTCTTCTCTCTCTTTTTAGGTAAAACCATCTCCATTCAAAATTCGAGGAAAAATTCCGCCAGTAACCTTTGCCTCTCAAAACTGACAAAGTTAGAATCTCCATAGAGAAACTAGTAAAAATTTGTTGATTTGCATGAGCAGCAATGTTTCGGAAAAATGTGTCTCAGCTTAATATCGTGTCGTTTTCAATTTAAAAAATGATGATTGAGAGTCAGAGGAAAAGGAGAAATTTCGCCCCAAGATAGAGAAAAATAGTACAAAAAACCAAAAAGATAACGTAATTTGCTAAAATTTCCTCTTGGCAAAATCAAGAAAAGGAACTTTGTATGTTTGGGAAAATGATTTTTCTTGAACACTGATGAGCAGCTACAAGCCTAAATATGGTGCCTATGGCCGTTAAGTCCCTAATAGCTTTGCGAGAGAGTCACCCATTCATCCTTAATTGATCTTACAGGATGGATGGGATAATAAGTTTGTACTTTGGAACCTAAAAAAAAAGCTTATCATAAGTAACCTCATCAAACAAAACCATAATATTGTGGATCTTCTCCTTTTGTTTTTCCTTGCTCCATTTCTTCTTCTTCTGCTTGCCCAATGCCGCCTTCTTTGTTCTTTCTCTCTCTCTACCACTGTGCGTCGGCGTGCACCCTTGAAGGTACTTTAGATGGTGTAGTTTAGATGGCAGTCTGCTGTTGTGGCAAAACTGTTTCTGAATACAAACTACCACGAGAGCCTCTCTGCCTCTCTCTCTCTCTCTCTCTCTCTCTCTCTCTCTCTCTCTCCACGTGTGCCAGCGTGCACCCTTGAAGGCAGTTTAGATGGAATCCATGTGTCGCGACAAAAATGCTGCTGAATACAAACTGCTAGGGAAGATGGGCTGCAACACGAGTGTACTAGGAAGTTGGCAACGCATGTGGATCTCGCCAACTCTGAGTGCAAGGAGAGTCAATTCCAGACGAGGTTCCCTATCCATGCATTCCGCCAATGTTGGAGTAAATCCATTGAGGAAATTTAAACTACATTTTTTGCAAGTTAACTACATTTTCTTAAACTCTTCAAGTGGATTTTCTCCTTCTCTATTATAAGGCTAAGTTGAGGACATTTTTCTCGAGCAATACATTCCACCCTCTTGTTCACACTACTCGCTCGAACTATAGGTTGCTCGGAAAACTTTGCTCGGTGTTTGGTAAAACTCGTCATTACCCAGCTTTGGTAGAACTCCAGATTATTAGTTTTGACCACCCAAAAACCTTGGCTAAGGTATAAAAGCCAATTTTTGTAAGTTTTTTATAAGTTTTGGATAAGAAATACACAGCGTGAGCTAACGGCGCTCACTCCTCTCCTTCTCGCGCTTCCTACTCCCTCGCCGGTTGTCACATTGCGATTGTGTTTGTTGCATTGCAACCGCAGGTAAGAGCTCTACGCATTGACGTAAGCAGTTCATAGTATTTCGTAGCTTTTGGCGTCATCAACCCGCAGCCTAATTTCTTCATAATTAGAGATTTACATGTTCAAATCAAAAACTAAGCATAGGCGGAATATTGGGGCATCATTGCTAAGCATTTAGATGCATTCTGGGTCGAAAACGACTAGGTCAAAAATCCATTGTTGTTAATAGTTGCGATTTTGGAACTTCACCTAAAGTGGAATTTGAGACCATAAGCATGTGTGCTTAGGTTTTACAAACTTGTCCTAGAAGTTTCATTACGTTTGGATGTCATCTGATGCTGTAACGGATGTGATTTGTTTGTCAATTGAGCGATCGATTTTGGTGATTTCAGTCACTTGAGTGTAGCTTGAGTTAGATGCAAGTTGTTAGTTGTTTTTCGAGAGATTGATAACCTCTTGTAGCCTCTATGTACTAGTCGAGTCAGCTTCATCCCATGGTTTGACAAATTAATCGTGGTTCTCTCTAATACTGCAATAAGATAGGATGGTGAGGTTAGACATGCGTCCCACATTTGGCACCGTTGTCGAGGATCGAAGAGACGTAAACTAGGAAAAAACACGAGCGTCTTGTGTAGTTGTCCTTTAACTTCCTCTAAGTTCACCTAGAGTGCAAAACTTTCTTTTAGAAATCGTATAGCTTAAGATTGTCGTCTTTTGCTGTGTAGAGGTAGCTTGGAAGTTATCGTACTTGTTGAGTGCCTTTAGGATTCCAGGATTGTAGAAGTAGATTAGGATTTTGAGAATGATTGGTAGACGAGACAAGTCTTAAGATCAGTGCTCAAAAAAACATAAAACACAAGAAAACGAGTGTTTGTGGACACTTTCCACAACCCCATTGCATGATAATCTAGAGTAGGGTAAGTAGGATCCAAGGTGGATTTCAGAACATTGCTCTCTCTGAAAGAATCAAGTGTGAGTTGTTATTGAAAGTTGGAAAATTTCTGGTCTACGGCTAGAAATAGCTCGAAAATACTTGAAACCACTCAATCCGACTGGAGAGTAAGCCTAAAAGTTGTCTGAACCAGTTGGTAAGCTCAAAGACACTTCGAGGTAAAAAGTTTCAAGAATTGGCCAAAACTCAGACTATT
This sequence comes from Adiantum capillus-veneris, assembly GCF_014529385.1. Lineage (NCBI taxonomy): Eukaryota > Viridiplantae > Streptophyta > Polypodiopsida > Polypodiales > Pteridaceae > Adiantum > Adiantum capillus-veneris. The sequence continues at coordinate 5,486,444 of NC_140949.1, forward strand.
TATTTTTTCTTGACATTTTAGGCCAATTTAAGTTTTGACTTGATTCATAGGCTTAAAATAGCTCATATAAGGACTGTCTTTAAAAAAATTGCAAAAAAAGTGTTCAATTCAAGCCTGAAGTTAATAATCGCAATTATTAACTTTCATACCAATGACTCATTGCATGTGTACAAACAAATTTTGTAAAGGCCCAAGAGATTTGGATCACTAAGCTAGCAAAAAATTGGGTAAAAACTAAAGTTTGTACTGACTTTTTGAATCTTGAGTGTGAATTGGGAAAAAATTTGTCCAACCTTGTTGAAAAATGATTCATAGGCTTATATTGATGTGATAAACATGTGTACATGCTCAGTTGACCAAAAAGATGCAAAAATTTATCAAAAGTAAATAATCGTGATTATTTACATCTGCCCACTTTTTCAACTTTTTTGACCAAATCAGCATATCACTAGTTTTACCATGTTGTAATAAGCTCACAAACCAAATTTGGTAAGAATTGGATCACTGGATTGAAAATTGTGACTAAAATTGCAAAGTTAATCTGCGGACAGATAATCGATGACCATTTAACCAAAAATCGTCCAAACTTGATGAAACTTAGCTAGTGACCTTAACTTAAGGTGCTTAACAGATCTGTGTCAAAGTTGGGATAAAAAGTTGTAAAATTATAGCTGGAGTAAATAATCGTGATTATTTACATTTGCCTCAAAACTTGATGATTTTGCAAATTTGAGTATACCACAAGGTCAAGCACATCAAGTAGACCTCACAAATCAATTTTGGTGGAATTTGGATCCCAAAAGTGAAACTTAAGCTAGATTCTCGAAATCAGAGTCTACGGACACAAAACAATTGATAAACTTGATCAGATTTTGTCCAAACTTGTTGAAACTTGTCCAGGGACTCTAACAAGTTATATACTTGCCAAACCAATCAAAAAAGTGCAAAAAAGTAACAAAAGTAAATAATCGCGATTATTTACTTTTTCTATCCAGAGACATCAATTTTGACTTTTGAGCTTATGCAGTGTTAGACCAACATAATATAAAGCCAGAGGGAAATTTTGGGTTCAATCGAATCAAAATTGGTACAGATACACTCAGTTTCTAGGTTGCAGATCAAACCTTTGATTTTTTGCTAAGTTGAATTTGAAAGTCAGTTCGACTCCCATAGCTTGATTTGAAGTGATACACAGAGACCAATCATGAGGGTTAGCAAAAACTCTATTGTCTTTATAGAAGAATACCTAACTTAATTAAATTCGTACAGGAATCAGGTTGCAGACAGGGAATCACTGGCTTGACAAAAAGTTGCAATCGAATCAAGTGGAAATTGATGACAAGTCAATCCAAAGGTGAGTACTCTATCCAGGGCTTCATAAGTCTATATGAACCTTAGATCTAGTCGTGTAATAGGAAATCACCGAAGAAATCGTGAATCAAGGCACTTCCTTGCACACAATTCCTGAAGAAGTCTCAGACACTTTTTCAAATTAAACATCCGAAATGGCTTCTTACTCGACTCACTCAGAAACCGCAACGACAGTGCGCTATAAGCATATACTCTCTTTTTACAAGACTAACCGTCATGGAGCCCAGGTTTACTTGGACCCTAACGAGGAGTATGCTATTCGTATTGATGACCATGGTATTGAGTTTGAAGAAGAGATTAGGGCAAACAAACAAGGAAAAATGTACATGGATCAAAACGGAACTCAGTATTTACAAGTCAAAAACCTTGACGTGATAGACAAATGGGGATTAGAAGTAAACACCATAATTCCAGATATGTCAGCAAAAGAAGCACCACCAACTTTAGAATTCGAGGGATACGATCAAGTAGACTTGAAGCCTTTGAAACGGCTTAGTATGGATAATCCTAGGATCGGGGTCTATTGTTGGGAAGATAGAAATATAAAGGATCTTTTGTGGACTTCGCATGCCAAACCAAGACAATTAACGTCCATGAAGATCATCTATATCTGCAAGATCAAAGATAAGGGATCAGTGGACCTACCAACCTACCTGTTTAGGGATTGTTATAGCAACAACTTTGTTATGATGACTCCTGAGGAGGTAGAACAAACAAAATACCAAGGGTATTCCATACGGGATTGGATATTGGGTCAAGGACAAGAAACAATACCAAGAGATGAACACTGTGAGAGATCATCTGAGAGTAATGTAAAGAAACCAGAAACCACCTCATCAAGTAGAAAACCGGGTGACACTAAGGCCAATCTAGGGCTACATGAGTCACTATTTCCAACAGACTAGTTTGAAGGACTCAAAACAGGACCAACTGCCAGAAGACCGGGAGGTGAACCAAACAGACACGTCAGACCAGCTGATTTTCAAAAATGGGTCAAAAAATACAGTGGATCGGGGGATCCATATGACCACTTAGCAAGCAAGTGCTAAGAGTAGAGCGTATATTCGATTTTCATACTCAATTCCAAGGGTTTGGAATGGCATTAGAAGGAAAAGCATTGATATGGTTCCAAAACATTCCACCAAGGTCAATCATGGACTTGAACACCTTAGCTCAAGGATTTGTAGCTGTTTATTCCAAAAGGGGAATCAAACATAATACGGTAGCTCAAATCTGCAGCTTTAAACAGAAACATGGTGAGTCTGTTAGGGATTGTGCAACTCAAATGAAACAATACATTGCCAGATGCCCAAAGCTGGAGATACTTGCAGAAGAACGACTTGTATCTTTGTTTTTGGAGGGACTCCTAAATAAAGAACTTCATGCTATACTCTATAGTAAAAAGCATACAATCCTAGAAGTGTGTGTGTATTAGATGCTATTGGCTTTGGAGACAATTGTGAAATTTTCAATGAAGAATATGTCCCTAAGGATAACCAAAGCGAGAAAACATCATCCACTAAACCAGCACAAGTGGGGACAGCTGCTACAGCACCACTCTCAGCCATAGAAGATGTGCTTAAAAGGATGAACGACATGATGAACAACATGCAAAAAGCACCAATGAGGGGACCAAGACAAGCGATACCTCCATAGGGACAACCAATTAGGCCAAAAAAATGGTGTGCAACCGAGGGTAAATGGACCAACCATGAGACCCACGAGTGCTACTTCAAACCAAAGTATGATCGGAATGTTCAGTACGTGCCCATGAGACCACAAGGACAACCCATGTACAGATACCAGCCTAATATTTCCCAAGCTCAAAGACAACCAATGGGTATGGAAAGACCTCAACCTGTGTTGGGACAACAACCTCCATATCCAGGACATAATGCAGTGCCTATAAAGTACATGCACTCTGAAGGAGTCATAGATGAACAAGAATTAGTGCCTGTTACACGCTATGCAGAGCCTAGTCCATCTATAGTAATGGTGGAAGGAGATTGGTATAATCCACATCCACCACCAATGGAAGAAATAGTGACTTATGCTCCACCAGAGCTTGCACCAATGTATTATGTAGCTAGTCAAGGTGTCAGACCTACCATGGTAAGACCCATGATGAAGCCAAGAACAGGAAACTGTCATAACTGTGGTGCTGATGATCATTGGAAAAATGAATGTCCAGAGACTGACAAAAATCTCAAACCGATTGAAGCCTATTGCATACATGTTGCAAAAAGGGAGGACACTTTCCGGAAGATTGTCATAAAGATCCTTTGAACAAGGGTAAAACAATAGTAAATGTAGTCCAAGTGATACCTAGTAGCTCATCAGAGAGTGAACCGATTGTTCCAATCAAGGTAATCACTAGAGCCCAGGCCAAGAAAAAGAAACACAACTCCTCTGATGATTTGGAAAATACAAAAGTTTCCTCTCAAAGAACCAAAAGAAGCAGAAGCAAAAGATACGAGATGAGAAAACAAAAACAACGGGTAGAAATTGAGGAGAAAGCAAAGAAGTTATTCCAAGAAAAGTTGAAAGAAATTGGAAGTGAATTCAAGGAAACAACTATGAAATCGGGAGGATCCATTCTGGTTGATAAAATTTTTGAGCCTATTAATGCCGCCTTAGAAGCCTACCAAGCACGACTTAAAGCAGGCCAAAACATGGAAAACAAGTGGAAAAACTATCCTTCTCTAGACATGGAAGCAGCTAAGCTGGAAGCTTATCAAAACTATGTTGGAAAAACAAAAACCCAAGCTTGAAAGTATCGCAAAACCTGAAGAGCTTGTGATAAAAGAAACAAAAGAAAAATTCGAGGTGACAGTAGAACCCCTCCTTGAAACAAACGAACCAGAACTTATAGTGCCTGACAGCGAAGATGCCTTAGACAGAATTCCATTTCATAGAGGAAGACTAGCCAGGACACTTATGGGAAAAAGTGAGAGAGATCAATGATGGGAGCCTAACTCTGAAGGCAGCTCCTATAGAGGAAGTCTGGCTGGATAACCTACCTTCTGATATGAACATGGATTTACAATCTTTGTACGGGGATTGAGGATCAGAAGCTTCAAGAATGTCAAAACCATTGACCTTGAGAACATTACCTTCTTACTTGGGAGATAACAAAGATGAATCCATCGTGTGCAAGACCACTCAAGTAAAAAGAGATGAACAGACCCTAGAAGTAGACAACATTCATTCAATCATGTCTACACCCATGCAATGTACTCTTACCTTGGGAGAACTGTTAAAACTCATACCATACTTATGGACTGATTTACAGAAAACCCTAGAGAAGGTGGGGATAATGGGATTAATCTCAAAGAATTTGGAAATTTTGAAAAATGAAATGGAAAACAAAAAAATTCTGTAACATTTTAATGGCCTAATAACTTATGTGTAGCGGAAATTAGCATGAACATAGTGGGCATTTCATTAGAATAGATTCCTAATGAGAATTACAAGAGTGCTTGGGTGGAGAGAGCAACAAAAAGCATAACACCTAGTTCGATAGCATCAACAATACTTTCAAAACAGAGAGAAATTAAGCTATTGACAACAGTTGAGGACCGGATTTGCATAAAGCCGGTCCCCCCTCCAAAAGGCTTTGTATTATGGTTTCTCCCATCAAGAGAGACATTGTACAATACAATTCTTTGTGTTCCTTCAAGACTAGCTAGTGCAATGAAGATGAAAGCTTCATGCACTAAGCAAAACACTTAGCAAACACAACTTTAATTATCCCCGTTCTCAGACCCAAGACCTCACACACCTTCGAAGATGGTGAGAGCTAGCAGGGTATGAGAGTAGATTGAGAGGAAGAAGGAGTATCTTACGAGAAATATGTACATCTCCTCACATAATCACTCATATTAGCATAGCTTTAGCTTAGTAATTAGCTTGGTAGAGGAGATGAGCATGCATTGAATCTTGGCTCTTGGTTGGATTTGCATCCACATGCCAAGAGTGTGTTGATGTAGGCTTCTATCTCACAAGCTTCGAGTAGGTGATGAGCTCTCCATTAAAGCTTGGGAAGAGATAGTCTTCTCTTTCTTCACACATGAGATTGTGTGAGTGTGTGTGTGTGTGTGATAATGCCTTGCAAAAATCAGCCCCCTCTCTCTCTTGGGCGAGCCCCCTTGCTATTTGCTCTTGCAGGCTCCCTATTGGACAATGCCAAGCTCAGCCAATGGCTATTAAGCAGCATAAGTGATAGCCTTCTGACATGTGTCCCCCTTTCCCCTTTTGTGAGAGCTTAATCAATTAAACTTAATTGATTTAAGTGAATTAAATCCCCATTGGACCTTTCCCCATTTTGACCAATAGGAATTAAGTAGCCCATTGGGCTGCTCAATTCCTATTGGACCCCTTCTCATGCTGTCCAATAATCATCCAGGAGACTTAATTTTCATTGGTTCTTTTTATTAAGTTTTTTAAAATTAATTAGGCTAAATTTACTCTAGCCTAATTCTCATTGGTCCACTTCAAGGGTCATCCAATAGGAATTGAGCACATTTTGGGAGCAACTAGCTTAGGCATCTGACATGTGTCCTTCATTCCCTTTGTGTAAAGAGGGATTGTGTGTGTGTGTATGTGTGTGTGTGGCTTTCTCTCTCATCCCCTACCTTTAGGGCGCGCCCCCTCATGTGTAGGGATGTGTGTTGACTTTGGAGAGCACACAAACCACCCAATTCATCCTAAGCTTTAACCCTTTGGACACAACCTTTGAATTTTGGAACCTTAGCATTTTGGAAGTCTTAATGGGCTGAACCTTAGGGTCTTTTTAGCCCATTGTTGCACATGGCTCTTTTGCAGATGGCCCCCCCTTTGGATCCCTATTTTCCCTCCTTTGGATCCCTACTGTGGCCGGTCTGCTAGCTTAACCATATTCTAGATTTTTCTCCCCTAGCACTTCCCCACATTAAATGATCAGTTTAATATGAGAAAATCATTTAGGAGAATTAGATATTGATTATTATGACATTACCTCTCTCTTGAAATCATAGTTGTCCTCGACTATGGTGTAGAGAAGATAAAGCATATTCATGAGTCCTTTTCTTAGCGGGTAGAGGATCCCTATGTTACCCTACAACATCATTCCACAATGGATGACTAGTCCATTTGGCGCTTGAGAGCCTGAGGCTGCCGCAAGCATGTCTGCACATTAGTCCTATCAGTCTTCCATAGTAGAGTGACAAGCTCTACTTGGTGTTTGGGAGACGCCGTCTTCGCAAACTTGATCTAAGCATGCATACTACGTCATTTTTGTGCACAATTAAAAAAAAAAAGAGTCTTATAAGACAAAAACTTGGTTCATTTTGTACATTTGCTTACCCTTGGGAAGCATTGTAAGCATTGACAAGGTTTAGGTTATCCTTTAATTGTATGCCTTGCATCCATCTAGCATCTTCAAAAGGATAATTCTTAAACTTAATAAGATATCGTCGGATAGTCTTACCGCCTCTTAGTACCTTGTCTTCATGTCAGAGAATGGACTCGGGCTGCAGCACCTCCTCTTGGTCCTCGATCTCCGGTGGGTCTTCAATAGTTGGTTCTTGAGGTGGCTCTCCTTTGCAAGGCTTTAATAGGCTCACATGGAAAGCATTGTGTATGAGCCAATGATTGGGCAACTTGAGTTGATAGGCCATCTCATTGATTGGCCTAAGAATCTGGAAGGGACCATAGTACCTTTTTGCTAGTTTAGCATAGTACTTTTTGGTGGCCCGTAGGATTCTTGCCCGTCATGTGCCTTAATCAAGCCTTGGGAAACTTTAATAAGACCCAATAATTTTCTTTAAAGGCTTGGGCTCTTCTGTGCTTGTCAGCAGCAGCCTTTTGCCTTTGCTGTGAGATAGAGATAGCATCCTTAATCTTTTGAAAAGATTCTTGTAAGTCTCGGCTATCATCTGCAGCGAAGATCTTCCCATGTACCTTAAGTAGCAAGGGACTTTTTGATCTTCCCTCAATTACCTCGAAAGGTGCTTTTCCCGTGGAAGTATGTACAGTGTTATTGTAAGCATACTCCACTAAGGGTAAGTACTTCTCCCATTGGGATCTTTGATCTACTTCCATTACATAGGCTTTTAGTAGATCGAGAATGGTTAGGCTAGCTATTTCACTTTGGCCATCTGATTGTGGATGATAGGCCGAAGAGAAGTTTAGCCTTGTCCCTAAATTCTCAAAGAGACCCTTCCAGAAATTACTGGTCATTCTAGGATCTCTATCCGACACTATGGACATTGGCAAGCCTGGTACTTGAAAATTTGTGAAATGAAGAGGGTTGCCATTTGATGGGCTTTGATAGTCTTTTTGACAGATATAAAATGAGCTTGTTTACTGAATCTGTCTATTATCGTCCATATTGAATCTGTCTACTATTGTTTACTGAATCTGTCTACTATCGTCCATATTCCCGTATTCCCATGGATAGACTTAGGCAATCCAAAGATAAAATCCATGGATATGCTCTCCCATCGTGAATTAGGGATTGGCAAGGGTTGAAGCAATCCAAGTTGATTCCATCTATCAAATTTTGTCTTTTGGCATACCACACATTTAGAAACATACTCTTGTATGTTCACTTTCATGGTAGGCCAATAGAAATATGTTTCAATTCCCTTTAAGGTAGACTGAATCCCTCTATGCCCCGCATAAGGTGGAGCATGAGATTCATACATTACTTTCTCACGTAGTGAGTTAGTAACGCATAGTCTATTTCCATAGAGAAGATAACCATCTTGTAAAGTAAATGGTTCTTCTTTCTTCACTAATGCAAGGGCTGAAATCACATCTCTAAAATCGGGATCAATAGCATACTCATCTATCATTGAAGATAGATCATTGTGAGTTTCTATGGAAACCGCATTCACTCTCGGCCGTCTTGAGAGTGCATCAGCTACTTGATTATGCTTGCCAGCAATGTGAGCAATATGAAAATGAAATTGCAAAAGGAAATTTGCCCACCTCATTTGTTTGTCGGAGAGCTTGGTATGCGTCATGAAGTACTTAAGACTTTGGTGATCCGTTCGCAGAATGAAAGGAGTCCCCAATAAATAGTGCTTCCATGAGTCTAAGGCGTGTAGAACTGCAAGGAGTTCCTTTTCATATATGCCTAGAGCTTGCTCAACAGGGTCGAGCCTTCGACTCTCATAGCCTATGGCGTGCCCTTCTTGGAGCAAAACAGCTCCAAGGCAATCACCACAAGCATCACATTGGACCTCAAATGGTTTTGAGAGATCCGATAGTGTAAGCACAGGTTGAGAGATAAGCTTTTCTTTAAGCTTTTCGAAAGCATTGTTCTCCTTAGCAGACCATGTATACCTAACGCTTTTCTTTGTTAGGTCATGTAATGGTCCCACAATTTGTGTATGAAGCATCTATAGTATACACACATACCTATAAAGCTTCTTAGTTCATGAAGATTCCTTGGTTTAGGCCATCCTTTTATTACCTCTAACTTTGATGGATCCATTTGGATGCCATCTTGAGAGATAATGTGAACTAAATACTGTATCTCTTGCAAGAAAAATTCACTTTTCTTTCGATTAACATAAAGTTTATTCTCTCTCAAAACTTGAAATATTACCTGGAGGTGTTGCTTGTGTCCATCTAATGAATTAGAGTAGATGATAATATCATCAAAGAACACTCCACTGAAGGTTCGATGAGGCCTGAACAGCTTCTCCATCAAGCGGTTGAATGTGGCTGGTGCATTGGTCAAGCCAAAAGGCATGACAATGTATTTGTAAAGACCAAATGTGGTGTGAAATGCGGTCTTTACAATGTCTTGATCAACTATCCTTATGTGATGATAGCCACTTTTTAGGTCAATCCTACTGAAGTAGGTCGATCCTTGTAGCTTATCAAATAGGTCTTCTACCCGTGGAACGGGAAACCTATTTTTGATAGTGATCCTATTTAGTGCTCTATAGTCGACACACATTCGATATGTGTCGTCTTTCTTTTACACTAATAGCACCGGTGAGCAGAATGGAGATGAGCTAGGCCTAACCATGCCCTTCTCAACTAACTCATGCACTTGCCACATAATCTCCTCTTGTTGAGCTTGAGAAACTCTATAAGGAGGTTTGTTAGGCGGTGAACTTCCTGGAAGAATTTCAATTGCATGGTCATCATTACCTCGTTTAGGAGGTAGCTCACAAGGGATGTCGTCAATAAAAACATCTTGAAACCCCTTGAGAAAATTGGATAACTCTAATTCCTTTTGGTTGCTTTTATTTTCTTTTGCTAAAGCATTAGGTTCATTTTGAAAATCTTTAACAAAAATCATGTACACGGAAATAGAGCTCTTTATTGACTTGTTGAAAGCTGGTGTATGTACAATGGGGATAGTGTTACCCATTTCCTTAGCATCTATATACATGTCTTTTTCCCTGAACTTAAAGGAGATTCTCCTTTCAAGAAATTTAACATTGGCAGCCAGGCGGTCAAACCATGGTGCCCCTAGGATTACATCCTCATGCTTGAGAGGAGCGATAAAGAAGTCCTATTTGTCCACATAGTCTTGGACATGAAGCCTCAATTTCCCGATTAAGGGAGTGACTGAAGCTTCTTGCCCCTTGAAGGCACTATCTGCGATCTCCCATCTCGTAGGATTGTATGCCTAGCTTGGTGGCCAACTCTATAGATATAAAATTGTGAGTAGAACCAGGGTCAAAGAGAATAAAAGCATCATGTTCTCTTACCTTTCCCCAAGCATGTCATAGAGGAGATCCTTTGTGATGAGTTTTGTGAGTCTCCTCCTCTTGGATTTCAACCAAGGAAGCTCTAGGAGGATCTTGGCGGTTGTTCTTTTGGGGACAAGCGTTGTACGCATGCCCTTGTTCGCCGCACTTGAAACACCGGTTATCCTTGCGATAACGCTCAAGCTCTTCAGGAGAGAGTTTGTTCTTACCTTTGTAAACTCCCTTCTCTTTAGCTTTGTTGGAGTTGCCCTTAGGAGACTTTTGGACATTGTCCTTCCCCTTAGGCTCGTTGGAACCCTTGTTTTCCGGGGGCTTATTATTTATTTTAGCCCCCGTTTGGAAATTGATTCAAGAGGCCACCATAGTATGGTGTATTACCGCCGATATGGTACGTGGCCTTTGGGAGTTGACATACTCCGCCATTTCTTCGGTTAAGCCCGCACAAAATTGTTGCTTTTGTTCTCCAAAATCCAACTTTTTAAAGACAGTGGCTTTGAGTTGTAGGTCCCAAAACTTGTCTACATATTTGTGGATGGATTCATTGGGAGAGAGCTTTAAGCTTCGCCATTCGGTGAGTACTTTGTCTTTGGCATCGGTGGCCAAAAATTGCTTCATAATGGAAGCTCTTAAAGCTTTCCATGTTCGTGGAGTTTCACCGTTGGCTCGTAGGCTAGACCACCATTGCCTGGCGGACTTTTGAAAGTGCATAGCTACATGGCGTAGCTTAGAGGACTCTGTGAAGCCCTCATCTCCAAACGCCACATCGAATTGCTGGATAAAGGCCAAGACTTTGTCCGTAGCACCAAAGGTACCATCATAGGTAAGGAAAGAGATGCTCTTCCCTCCCTCTTTGAATTTCTTCAATTTGGATGACCTCTTCCATGCGGCATAGGATTTCCTATGGCCTCTTTTTTTTTATGGTTCAAAGGTTGCACCATCACTTTCTTCAGAAGGTGAAGAATTTGAAGAAGGTGGAGAAGAGGGTGACCTCTTTCTCGCCTTTTTCTTGTCTTGATCTTCGTCGTCTTCACCATCACTTTAATAAGAGGAAGAGGATGAAGAAGATGGAGAAGAGGGTGTCCTCTTTCTCGCCTTTTTCTTCTCTTGCTTTTTATCATCCCTCTTTGAATTATGGCGTGGAGAAGAGTGTGATGGTCTTCTCCGCTTTGGTGGTGATGGAGAGCGTTTAGCCGGCCGTATTTGTGGAGCCATCTCCGCCGAGGTGGCGGGAGACTCACTTCTTTCTCGTTCCTTCGATGGAGGCTCTTGAGTTCTCCTTTGGGAAGGAGATGCATCATCAAGAAGTAAATTATTGAGCCCTTCGTAGGGATTCTCTTCTTCTTCCCGAATCGGAGACAAGGAGGCTTCCTAGGTGTTCTCTCGTCATGGTGATGAGCTTGGAGAATCCTGTGAGCACGGAGCTGCCGTTGCACTTCACTTTGGAGATATGGATTGCCCATGGCTTGTTGAAGCCTAGAAACAAGATAGTTAACAAGCATTGAAGCATCAATAGTAGCTTGCTCATGAGCAAAATCAAAGTTATCAACATTAATTTCACTCTCTTTACTATTGTCAGCCATTCTAACAACTTTTAGGTGTAAACATTTTAGGTGTACTTTGGCACTTAAAGCCCTAGTTGCTACTCCTCTTTACCCCTTTAGAAAAAGCACTCAAGCTACTGTACCCGTGGCTCGAATACCATTAATTGTAAGGAATAGAAGAGAGGGTCTTTCGACACCAAAACAGCACCGGCTCCTGTCAAGCCTCTAATAGCTCACAAGAGGTTAAGCCGTAGGCAAGCCCCGTAGGACTCCACTATTAAAACCATAGCTCTCGATGGTGATGCCCCGTTAACTGCACAAAGGCAGGCGCACTGCAAGGCTGAAAATTCCCTATTCTACTTACTCACATGCAATTAATAATACCAACCATTTATAGCTAGCTTGAGGACCTCCCTTCTTGCGCAAGAAAAGAGAAACCTTGTGCTTTGATACCAATGTAACATTTTAATGGCCTAATAACTTATGTGTAGCAGAAATTAGCATGAACATAGTGGGCATTTCATTAGAATAGATTCCTAATGAGAATTACAAGAGTGCTTGGGTGGAGAGAGCAACAAAAGCATAACACCTAGTTAGATAGCATCAACAATACTTTCAAAACAGAGAGAAATTAAGCTATTGACAACAATTGAGGACCGGATTTGCATGGAGCCAGTCCCCCCTCCAAAAGGCTTTGTATTATGGTTTCTCCCATCAAGAGAGACGTTGTACAATACAATTCTTTGTGTTCCTTCAAGACTAGCTAGTGCAATGAAGATGAAAGCTTCATGCACTAAGCAAAACACTTAGCAAACACAACTTTGATTATCCCCGTTCTCAGACCCAAGACCTCAAACACCTTCGAAGATGGTGAGAGCTAGCAGGGTATGAGAGTAGATTGAGAGGAAGAAGGAGTATCTTACGAGAAAGATGTACATCTCCTCACATAATCACTCATATTAGCATAGCTTTAGCTTAGTAATTATCTTGGTAGAGGAGACGAGCATGCATTGAAGATTGGCTCTTGGTTGGATTTGCATCCACATGCCAAGAGTGTGTTGATGTAGGCTTCTATCTCACAAGCTTCGAGTAGGTGATGAGCTCTCCATTAAAGCTTGGGAAGAGATAGTCTTCTCTTTCTTCACACATGAGATTGTGTGAGTGTGTGTGTGATAATGCCTTGCAAAAATCAGCCCCCTCTCTCTCTTGGGCGAGCCCCCTTGCTATTTGCTCTTGCAGGCTCCCTATTGGACAATGCCAAGCTCAGCCAATGGCTATTAAGCAGCATAAGTGATAGCCTTCTGACATGTGTCCCCCTTTCCCCTTTTGTGAGAGCTTAATCAATTAAACTTAATTGATTTAAGTGAATTAAATCCCCATTGGAACTTTCCCCATTCTGACCAATAGGAATTAAGTAGCCCATTGGGCTGCTCAATTCCTATTGGACCCCTTCTGAGGCTGTCCAATAATCATCCAGGAGACTTAATTTTCATTGGTTCTTTTTATTAAGTTTTTTAAAATTAATTAGGCTAAATTTACTCTAGCCTAATTCTCATTGGTCCACTTCAAGGGTCATCCAATAGGAATTGAGCACATTTTGGGAGCAACTAGCTTAGGCATCTGACATGTGTCCTTCATTCCCTTTGTGTAAAGAGGGCTTGTGTGTGTGTGTATGTGTGTGTGTGGCTTTCTCTCTCATCCCCTACCTTTAGGGCGCGCCCCCTCATGTGTAGGGATGTGTGTTGACTTTGGAGAGCACACAAACCACCCAATTCATCCTAAGCTTTAACCCTTTGGACACAACCTTTGAATTTTGGAACCTTAGCATTTTGGAAGTCTTAATGGGCTGAACCTTAGGGTCTTTTTAGCCCATTGTTGCACATGGCTCTTTTGCAGATGGCCCCCCCTTTGGATCCCTATTTTCCCTCCTTTGGATCCCTACTGTGGCCGGTCTGCTAGCTTAACCAATATTCTATCTTTTTCTCCCCTGGCACTTCCCCACATTAAATGATCAGTTTAATATGAGAAAATCATTTAGGAGAATTAGATATTGATTATTATGACAGATTCGATCAGTTCCCATGAACAAAGTCGGAGAATATTATGAAGGGGAAGAAGGAAACACCACCCTTCCAATGAAATATAATGACATTGAAACCATGGCGATACTGGATAGTGGAGCTGGCATAGCCATAGCCACTTAAGCAGTATGGGAATCTTGGGGATAGCCAGCCATTAGACAAACTCAAATGAAATTGCAATTGGCTGACGGACACATTGAGAGACCATTAGGGCTGCTTGAAAAAGTGATGGTCAATTCCTGTGGAATTGAATATCAACACACTTTTGCCATAGTAGACTTTGGGAAAAAATTCAACTATGAAATCGTATTGAGAAGACCTTTCATGCGACAGGTACAGCTTATCCAAGATTGGGGAAACAATTATCTGTACTTGAAGCAAGTGGGATCTATAACACGAGTAAATCTAAAAGATCACATCTATAGAGATGGCTTGAAAACACTCATCCAAGAGTTTGATTCACTCTCTTCGGCTGAAACTAAACTCCCATCCTGGTTAAACAAAGACACTCCCATTTAAATGTGTGGAGCTTCAAAAAAGGGAAGCTTAAGACGAGAAGAATGTATCCTAGAAAGGTACTGCATAGATGAAGCCTATGTACCTGAACCCTTTCCAAAGCATTTGTTTGAGCCATTCGAGTGGACTCAAATTTTAGTGACAATGGATGTATGTGTGAATACGTCTATGCCTACTCAATTTTGCAATGAGGATGGATACGACATAATTCTCATCCAAATGATTTCAATCCTCAACATTGAAGACAAAGATGAGGAACCCAAGGACTTAATGAAAGCTCAACAAGTCTTTTCAAACCTCTATTACGATGCAACTAATGAGTTAGATGAACACTCAGATACCTCAGAAGGTTCGGGGTCAAAAAAAGAGCATATGAGGAGGCGAGGAAAAGTTTTTTGACTTTCTAAACCAGAAATCAAGAAGACAAAAATGGTATAGACAAAAAAACGACACCAGAATTGTGAAAACACGACTATGCCATCGGTCTCCAGTAAAACACAATTCCTGATGCAGATAGATGCTAATGATTGTGTCAAGGACAAAATAACTGACAGATATCATTCAACCAAAAACTCAAAAATGTCTCAAACATCGAGAAAAACAAGGAAGGATACTCAAGAAAAATCACAGGATAAGAAACCACTCATGACCAAAATCAAGCGGAAAAAGAAATATCAAGAGTTGAAAAAAGCTCTAACAGATTCAATATAGCTTGAGATTAGAATGAAGATTGTGTCAAAAACCAAGATACTGGCATTTTGGCAATTGATGGCCAGGAAAATTCAGAGTCAACTATTCTAAACCTTTTTCATGTACAACCAGTACCAGAGCCAGTCAAGGGGTCACAATAGTCTTAGCATGACAAAACCATGTCAAAGCAGAATTAGTAAAGTGTCAGATCCATTATTAGTTTTTATGGGGGAAAGAGTCAGTGGGACTACATGTGATAATCATTGAATGGAACATGGGGAGTATTAGCCAATGCATGTGTGCCACGTCGTTGACGGTGCACAAAACTCCAGGAATGATAAGTAGTGGATCTTTTATGGCGTGAACGCGTATAACAATAAGGTGAGTGGGAATTCTTCCTCATAAATCTCCTGCATGGCACCTGCCTACTGTTATACATTCGCCATTGTCGAGCTCTGAGGATTCTTCACTACAACCACAAACTTCCTTGTCCGAAGCATCTGTTGATCACTGTATATCCTTACCAGACACACCTAACTACGACTTTGACTATCCAAGTAAGTCTCCTTCCTCTACAGACTTATCGTCTTCCTCTACAGACTTTGACTCCTTCCTCTACAGACTTATCATCTTCACAGGGCATGGGTAGAAGAAAAATGTTGGAAAAGATGCAAGATACCATAGACAAAACTTCGGCTCTCATCACCTCTATTAAAGCTTCTCTACCACTTATTCCCCATAGCAAGATACAGTGGTATGTGTTTACTGAGCAAGCCAAAGCATTGTTGCGACTGTGGGATTTTCATATAGTGGTACAAGCCACAAGAATAGATTTTGACACGGCTATAATCAAGCAGGTTCTTGATTCCTTCAATGTCGATGAGGGCAGTGTTGTAGTAAATGGTATGAAAGTGTCATCCACTCTTGACAGCATTTCTTATGCTTTCAAAATGCCAAATGAGTTGAAGCCAACCATAGCAACTACAGAACAGATAAGTTCAGCTCTCAGGGAAGATGAAGGAGCCAAGAAAAAAACAAAAGGCTAGTGCACAAGGGGCTCTAGTAGCTCGCTTTTGTCAAGGTTTAAGAGAACCAATTAGTTCGGGATTTGAAGCCCTCAAACCTACAACTGTACAAGATGCTCTACTACGAGCTAAACCTCTGATGAAGGAACAAGGGATAACAAGAATAATTGAACGGGATCAGAGGCTCAACGAGAGACAAGCACAAAGGGCTTATGTCGCAAATGCGCAAGATTCTCTATGCTTCAATGTTCGATGATTTGAATGTGGAGAATTGGGACATTATCAAAACTCTTGTCCACAACTGAATAATGGAGCAGTAGTAGCAAGTGAAGTAGATTAGGGACATCACCCTTTTATACATAATGATGGTCGTTAGTAATTAGAATAGGAGTATCCTCACTTTTCCTCGAGATGAGGACATCTCGAATCCCTAAGTTGTAGAGATTGTAATGTACCCAACATTTTTCAATAAAAGTATTTCATTTACTTTGCATATATTTGAGGTTTTCATTTTATTAAGTCAAAGAGCATTATAATGGAACGATAAAAAAAAAAATCGGACCTTAGAACTATTAGTTATGACCCTTATTCACTTGAAAACAATAAGGTTGATGGGAGACTCAAGCCTCAAGATTGTATCTAAAGATAAGAATTGACTCTTTTGGAAAGAGAGAGTAATTTTAGGAAAGGCAGAGTAATTTTAGGAAAGGAGAAGTATTTTTAGGAAAGAAAGAGGAGGGAGTTAAGTTTAGAGTTCTTGTATTGGGAGCAAAGCTTCTTGTAAAATTGGAGAACCGAAATCGCGCATTGGATTCCGTGTCCGCAAAGAAAAAAAAAAGATTTTTTTTTGGAAAACGCGAACGTATGCAAACTTAGCCCTCTATTCTTAGCTGGCCTTGAGAGCCTATATAAAGACCCCTCTCCCCTCACTTTGAAGGGACATACACACACTCTCAAAAGCGGAGCCTCTCTTGCCTTGACGCCGGAGTTACCTTATCTCTTTCAACCTCTCTCCCTCAAGCTCTTACCTTCAAACCATCTCCATCTCCAAGTCTTTCTCTACTATCTCGTGTTGCCCTTCGGATTCTTGAGTTCTCTTTCTCTCTTTCCCTCTTCTCTACATCGATACAATGGCCCCGAAGCGAGTGATTCGAAGTTCAAAGGATGCTCATGTCAATCCACCTCCAAGGAAGGTGCAAAGGAAGGCATCAACTACTCCAAATGTTTCTCAAGCAAAGATATTGTTGCGGAAGAAGTCGAAGTTGTCCAGCCTCAAACACTGGAGATAATTGAACATGTCATCAATCCGGTAAGATGAATTTATAGTTCTGCATTGCTAGTCATGATGACTTGGGAAGCTAAGCATAGGGAACCCTTTAAACTGTCCAAGAAACGTGATTCTATCACAAAAAACAATCATATGTTTTCATAGATTAGTGAAAGAACTGTTTGATAAATTGCCATTGTTTGTTAAATTGTTTTTTCTTAATAAATTGTTATTATTTGATAAGTGGTTACTGATTGATATGAAGAATATGTTGATCATGTTTGATGAATCATTTAAAGAGAAAAATTGTTAAAAGAATATCTTTTGTTCCTCACGGGTAGCGATATGATTCTGCGGTTAACAGAGATTAAGCTGAGATTATTGACTATCTTTTGTTCCTCGTGGTTAGCGGGATGCCTCGGGGGTAGTGAGATGCCTGGCGGTTAGCAAGATGCCTCGCGGATAGTGGGATGCCTTGCCGTTAGCGAGATGGGAAGGGTGTACAATTCGCGGTTAGCAAATAAATCCTTTGCAAAGGCTCTATTGGTTAGACAAAGGAAGTCCGCGGGTAGCGGCAAACTCATGAGAAATTGAAAAAGTTATTTTTGTTGAAATATAGGGCTGTCTTCATTAGGTCTTGTTTGAATGTTTTGGTATTTTTTGAAGGGCTGTATAAAAGAACCTGTGTTTGGAATTAATTAAGGAACATTGTTTGTATATGTTAAACAGTGTGATAAAAAGTGTGAGTGTGGGGTGGAAAGTGGGAGCTGCCTCAGGTTGCTAGTTCAGGATGGGTGGTTTCGATTAGTTGAGAAACTCTCCACTCCCTCTTATTAACAGAAGTGAAATTAGAGACTCATTGTGCCAAGAGTCAAGATGAACCAAATCTACGTGACACAAGATTACTATTTAGTTTAGATTAAGTCTCATATCATATCTATGGTTTATGGGTGGCGGCCGTGCCTTTTAAACGTGGGGAAAAAGGCGTTGTTTATGGATTCCAAATATGTCAATGGGATTTCATCTTTATGTTAGGAAATAGATTCATTAGAATCCTAGATTTATTGACCTGGCTTGTGACGTATGACCCTTATATTAACCACGTAAACGATGGAGAGAGGACTTCCTCTCTTTTGTTGCTCGTATCTCTAATTTGTGAAAATAGAGTAGGGTGTCGTCAACGGAAAAGGAGAATGAAGGAAGGCCATCTATCAAGTCGCCCCAATCTTCTCGGGATTGGGGATCTGACATTTGCTTTGGTCATTCTCTCACGAATCCACTCTACATTAATGAGATCTGGGAAACATGCAAGGTGTCTAGGCACTGGGGGTGCTCTCCTTCCTCCATGTACTTGTTTCCATGCTTCTCTCTCTTACAAATGACTTGCCTTTTCCGTTGTCCACAAGTTCACCCACTTGGTCATAACCTTTGCTTTAATCCTTGTTACCAATAATGTGGTCCCACAAGGTGTGGGTTACATTCTTGAATATGTGTACGGGATCCAAGAGGTGTTGTATTTTTAAGTCCTTCCAATATGGAAGCCTTAAAAATATGGAATACATTGACATACCTTTTGGTGGAGTACTCGGAGCCGGATTGTTGTTGTAGTGCTCTTCCCAAATAGCTTCCCAATTTGCAATCATGAGCTTTAGATGCGTCTTCCCATTTGTTAGAGCCTTGTACTTGCTATGACCTTGGAGTAAGAAAAGATGATTGTTTGGATAGATTACCTTGCACAAGGCATCCGGCCTCTCCATCACTAATGATGGTCCGCAAGTGGGACATGCATTGTGGCCCAATTTGGACAACCCTGCATACATATCATATCGTAGAGAGAAGCTTCAAACTAGAGGGAGAGAAATAGAGAGAGAAGGGAAAGTTAGATACCAAAAATCTCTCCAAGCCCAATATAGGCGTGGATAGTCCACAATAGGATTTCCCTCACAATGGCTTCTCTCCCCCCCCATTTGGAACTAAGAAATCTACAACAGGGATGCCTCTCCATAACTCCTCGATGAGGGGCTCGAGGTAGATATCAATATTCACCACTTTGTACTTCCCTAGAACAAGCAAGGAAAGAAGTATATTGCCCTTCTTGATTGTCTCCCATGGTGGAATATTGTAGACTATCACCACATGCCAAGTGATCCATGAAGAGACTTAGTACCAAAGAGGTTGACACCATTACTTGTCACTAACCCAAGACTCAAGTGTCGAGGCTCCAACCCAAACTCTAGCCATTGAATTTCAATGTGCCTCCATGCAGGTAAATTGGTAGGGACACACATCATTCCATCATTTTGAGTGGTGGTTGGCATGCCACTCGAGAAGCTCCACGGTAGATATTATTTTAAACATGTGTTGAATGCAAGGGATTAATGGAAAATATCTCAATACCTTGTGAGGTAGGTGCGCCCCACTCACTCGGATCTTGTAGCGTGATTCCCTACACACGGGACATGAGGTAGCATTTGTGTGCTCATTGTGGTATAGTATGCAATCATCGACGCACCTGTGGATACGCTCATACTCCATGCCAAGTGCAGTGACATACGATCTATTTCATCGGAAATCTAGAGGCATGTGATGATCTTTTGGCAACATTTTCTCCATCAAACTACAACAAAAAAGTGTATTAATACAATTGAAATCATGAACCATGAAGCGAGAGATGTATGAAAAGCCATATAACGAACTTACCCAAGGAGTGTATCTACACTTGAATTGCTCCAACTAATTTTTGCTAGCAAGTTGAGGACTCCTAGTGATTCTCGAAGCACCAAGTATTGTGCACCATTGTAAAGAGATGTTTGGGCACTTGTCAACAATCTTTCCTCCATTGTCGTTGCCCATCGAGTGCATGGCTGAGAATCCTCCTCGCACACGTTGTGTTCATGAGCGAGTAACTCATCACACATGTCAAACATGTGCTCATCCTCTACCTCAAAGTGCTCTAGAGATGCCAGAGGAGGAGCTATCAAAGTAGAGCTAGTGGCAGGGTCACCATGCACCACGCCTAATATTAGGGAAAATTTGGACTCTCAAAGGGGCCCTATAAGGAGGTTTGACTTTGCCTCTCTTGTTCAAAGTGGGCAACCCGGTGAAGTACATAAACACTTTGATGAAACCCTATCAACCCACATATCATAAGAAAGATCTTAGAAAGTAGGTTCTAAATCCCCAAACTTTGATAAATTTGGAGATGATTTGTAGAAGTTATGACCTCCCCACTGAAGCTGAAATGTGGACAGAGATTCCATTTATAAGATGCAATTGTCACATCAAAAAATGGAATCTTCTAGAATATAAAGAATCTGATGGCATGCTATATATCAGTGGATAGATCTCAATGAGTACATTCCAAATCCAAAAGGTCCAACAAGTTTTGATTTCATTTGTAAACATTTTATCGTGCGCCCGTTTTGGACAAGAGGGAGAAAGTCAAAGTCCTCATAGGGCCCATTTGAGAGTCAAAAATTTTCCTAAAGTTCGCCCAATAGCTCTTGTCATTGTTGTTTGGCCTTGCACACCGGCGGACCACCACCAAACATAGACCAATGGGGTACCTCCTCAAGCAAGGGATGAGTGGCACTCTCATCTCTCCGAGCACTTTTTTGAGGATGCCAAAGCCCTTCATTCTCCACGTGCTCCAAAGCAATGCGCATCAAGTGAGGCATTGCCCTTTTTCACTTGGTGCAAGGATAAGAGAGTTTTTCATTGAGCCATCGATCATGTTCAGGGCCATTCAAAGGGCCACAATCATCCCAGTCGTCGTACACACGCGCAAAAGAGAGAATATAACTCAAAAAAATTATATTTAGCCATACATATCCTCAAAAATAAACAATTAATTAGAGAAAATAATATCAATTATACTTTTCAACAAAAAGAGAGAAATTACCAAAAATATAGAGAGAATAACGTGCAATGAGTGCTTCAATTTTCTCAAATAAAGTGCAATCAATATTTATACTAAATGGCTTTATTTTAAAATGAAAATAGTACAAAAAGAATAGAATATTTATATGAAAAAACCTCTAAAAGTGCTACAAATAAACATATGCTAATTATGCATGTTAGTATAAAATATTCAATACTATCAATTCAAAAAAAGAAAAGAATTATTAGAAAAACAAAAGACTACGTATGAAATTATGGTGATCTAAGGGTAGAGGGAGGTGGTTTGTATCCCCCCCCTACTTTGGGTACGTTTGTATCCATTTGAAATGACACAACCCAGTACTATCTACGATAATATACACAGTAGTGAAGGTGATAATATTAGCGATAATATCTACACTTGTTGTAAACACATGGTAATAATTCTTGTTGTTGGCATGTGATTAGTTCGTAGGTGTTGGTGTGAGATTGCTTGTTTTCTTGGTGTATGATTAACAGAGAGAGAGAGAGAGAGAGAGAGAGAGAGGGAGAATGAGAGATTAGGAATGATTTAATGGTTATTGTTAAATAAGTCCTAATATAGAGAGAGGAGAAATGTTTAATATTAGAGTAGTGTCAAAATAGTGTAAGCTAGAGTGAGAAATGTTAAAATAGGTAAGGAGCCTCCCTTTCAATTTATCAAATTTCTTCTGAGTTATCATCTCTTCAACTACATGCTTTGGAACAAGACGACTGTAATGCACACCGGCACTAGAACCTACTCCATCATTGGAACCTACTCCGTTCGAGTTTGGATGTAGCAAAGTCCTGCAAAGAAAGCACCATGCATCATGATCAGTATAAGAAAGTGTAAATCATATATATAATACAAAAGCAGAACCAAACTTCAAGCTACCTTAAAGCTCATATTCATTTTTTTAGGCTACCACTACCAATCTTCATATTCTCTATGTTACATAGATCTCGTTTTCTTTTTCGACTCCCAAGCACGGTATCTTTCACACACAAACTTGTGATCTTCTTCTCAAGGATTTGGATTTTCTCTCTGTTTGATGAAATCTTTTGAGCGCATGCTTCATTAAGTTTCTTCAGCTGCATGTTCTCCATGGCTAGAAGGTTTATTTGCTTTTCCGCATTTAATCCTTGCATTTCCAAATGTTCAGTGTATCCAAGTAGCCCATCCTTGCCATCGCTTGTGAAATGTAAAAGGTTAGTAATATTAGCAAAGGGAGGTGGTGCATTTGTTGTAGGATCCTTTGGGTAAATAGACCCATCGGTCCACAAATCCAAATGATGTTCCTTGTTAGGAAAATAAGTGTTGTCCATTCCTATGACTAACGAAATATCTCAAATTTTGGCAGCGAAGGCATGGAAGCTCGCGTTGGAAATCACTATAGTCTCATGTTTAGAGTTCCTATAGCTTATGTTTTTGGAGGGAACGCTTGTAAGTTGGTGTTTCAAATCATTAGTCTCATACGTTTATTTCGATTCTTGACAAGAGAAACAAGGATAAGAAAAGCAGACGGCGGCTACCAAACAATGAATGTCATTTTGATTGTTTGTTGGTGCAAAAATACGTCACCTAAAATATACTATCTAACATTTTCATTTTCTCTCTCTAAGATGACGTGGAACTTCTTACAGGGCCTAAAAGCGAGTCCAAATTTTTTGAGGATGCCAAAGCCCTTCGTTCTCCATGTACTCCAAAGCAATGCGCCTCAAGTGAGGCATTGCCCTTTTGCACTTGGCACAAGGATAAGGGAGTTTTTCCTTGAGCCATCGATCACGTTCAAAGCCGTTCAAAGGGTCACAATCATCCCATTTGTCATACACACGCGCAAAAGAGAGAATATAACTCAAAAAAATTATATTTAGCCATACATGTCCTAAAAAATAAACAATTAATTAGAGAAAATAAATCAATTATAACTTCTATAAAAAGAGAGAAATTACCAAAAATATAGAGAGAATAAACATGCAATGAGTGCTACAAATTTTTTAAATAAAGTGCAATCAATATTTATACTAAATGGCTTAATTTTAAATTCCAAATAATACAAAAAGAATAAATTTTTTATATGAAAAAACCTCTAAAAATGCTACAAATAAACATATGCTAATTATTTAAGTGCATGTTAGTATAAAATATTCAACACTATCAATTCAAAAAAAGAAAAGAATAACAAAAGGCTATGTATGGAATTATGGTGATCTACGGGTAAAGGAAGTGTTTTGTATCCCCCCCCCCCACACCTTGGGTACATTTGTATCCGTTTGAAATGACACAACATGGTAATATCTGCGATAATATGCACGGTAATGAACGTGGTAATATTAGCGATAATATCTGTAGTGGTTGTGAACACACGGTAATATTTCTTGTTGTTGGCATGTGATCAGCTTGTAGGTGTTGTTGTGAGATTGCTTTTTTGCTTGGTGTATGATTAACACACACACACACACACACACACACACACACACAGAGGGAGAGAGAGAGAGAGAGAGAGAGAGAGATTAAGAATAATTTAATGGTTATTGTTAAATAAGTCCTAATGTAGAGAGAGGAGAAATTTTTACTGTTAGAGTAGTGTCAAAATAGTGTAAGTTAGAGTGAGAAATGTTAAAATAGTATTAAACTAGTGTAAGATAGAGAATGGAAAGCGGGACAGATAAAAAGAAAGAGATAGAGAGGATATAGGGAAAGAGAAAGAGGAGATAGAGGGAGTGAAGGGGGAGAGAGAGAGAGAGAGAGAGAGAGAGAGAGAGAGAGAGAGAGAGAGAGAGAGTATGAATTTAGGTATGTAGTTGTTTCCCAGCTCATATGCACAAACGGCTCATGGACAAGGAGATAAAGGACAATGGTTGTAAGCAAAGCCACCGTTTTGTGGTGTGCGCAGTGCGAGTTTGCTTTCGCTTCTATATAGTACTTTGAAAAAGAACTTCTTTGCATGAAAACGATGGTATTTAGAAATGACTTTTTACTCTCTTCTCCATACTTTCTCTATCTTTCTCTCTTTCTTCCTATCTATCTCTCTCTGTATCCCTCTTTTTCTCCCCATGGACGAAGCATTAGATTGGAAAGCACAGTAATCCCTTGAATAAGGAGCTATTGTGAAGAGATGCTGCACAAGAAGCACAATAAATAAGCTCTTCGTAAAAGCACTCTACAGAAGCGAGAGCACTCTTGCACTGCGCACAACACAAAACGATGGCTACATTTACAGCCATAGCTCTTTATCTCTACTCAAAACGATGGCTACATTTATGTAATTGTATATACTTAAATAATAAAGTTTACACAAAATGATGGCTACATTTACGTAATTGTATATACTTCAATTATACTTAATTGTAGAGAGTATGTAATTGTATATACTTAAATTATAGGAAGGTGTGTATCTATATATTTGTTTATGCATGTATGTAGACACTAAGTACGGGAGCATAGCACCTGAAGGTTAAATGCTTTCTCTTGGATATAGTCCTTTTTTAATTATGGCGTTGCACTGATTGATCCACTCATGCATGGATTACAACAATGTACCTTTGGTTTTGCCACGGTTGAGGTTGTGATGATATCTAAAGAGGTGCCACTTGACCTTTGGTGGTGAGATCAAGGAAAGAAATTAAGATTATTTGTGGCTAGCTTTTTATGACTATGAGTGTTATAGGTTTCTCTTTGTTATTTGCAGGCATGGCCATCCTACACCTACTCTACTCAGGTTCCTCCACCGGTGGTAGATCCATGCCTACAACAGGCACTCTCTTTACGAGACCAATACCTCCATTTGAGGAAGGATTGTTTGGCTGCTACACTCCGTAGCAGCTTGTGAGTTACGGTATTTTTCCGCAATCCATGCCATGGGGAGTCAGGGAAGGACTCCTTACATCCAGAGCCTTGCACCGACGACACCTTAATCTATGGTCCCTTTTTATTGTCCTACTCCCCTTCTATCACACGGTCCCACTCCCATGGCATCATACGGTCCCATGCTACTCCATTCCACTCCTGATTTTCCCGAGCTCCAAGCACAAAGATAGATGGAGTGGCGGGGGATCTTGTGGCTTCTCTTGTTTTGATAGTGGGGGGGGAGGGGACAGAGTCCCCTATTTCAGAGTGTGCCACCCCAAATGTAGAGAACAAGGATATTGATGCACCCATTTCTTACACACATATACGCCACTATAGGGTAAAGTATGGTGGGGAGGTGGACTTCGGTACAACATAGAGCATGGTGTTTTGGCGCCAAAGTTTAGATTCTTATACATTCAACATATAGGAATTGTTTTGTAAAGTTTAGAAACAAGCTGTCCAATCATGCATGCTACATTGAGGGCGTGTTGCATGCTAGATTTCCAAATGCCCCCAATCCATTTTTCAGAACAATGGTTGGAGGACTACATAAAAATTCTTTTGAGAAACAAGCAATCCAGTGTATGGTGCTCAGCGGCTAACCAAGTTAGAGATCCAGACAAGAGCTATCACGGTGGCAACATGGCGGATGCAGAGTGGGAGTGGGCAATACAAGAAAAGAGCGATCAGGCAACAACGGGATCATCCTACAGACAATAATGTGAAGCTCGAGTTAGACAAACTCCCACACACTATGGCTTGAGAGGCAAAGCATCTTGGAAGTATAAATGTGCAAGTTTGGTTAAATTACAACCTAAATTGATGATTAAAAATATTTTAGTTAATGATTTTTTTGTTACTGCTAACTTGGGAGAATAACACTTTTAGTGAACCAACCAAAGAGATGGTCATGTTTTGGGAGAGGCATACAGAATTTGAAACTTGGAGATGGTTATTGAATCACATCTCTCGCGAGCAATTGGACTTAGTGGTTGGATCTCTATACAAGTGGTAAGTTTAAACAAATAATATTGTATCAGTTGTTTTGAGTTGTTGATTTGTTTAATTTGATTTGGGTTAATGTAGAGTCAGTGCAATCAAACATACATGCATATGGATGACAATGAAGAGGAGGAGGATTAGATAAAAAATTATTTGTCTAAACTCCCATAAAGTCCCAATGTGGCACAACATATATATAACTATTTTCATTTTATTTGTAACTTTTTTATATACTTGATCTTCTACACATTAAATTCTCAAGGTAAAGTATATTCAGTTTTAATTTTTTGTTTTTTTTGTATATTCGTTTAAAAATCAGTTGATGTTTCATATGTTTTATGCATGTAAAAAATAAAGCTGCTCATTTTGGGTGGCCCAAATGAGCACCTTTATTTTTTAATAGGCGTGTAGCGACAATAGCCGCGATAATAGTCGCGGGTATATTCCTGCATCTATTACTGCCTATATTGCTGTTAAACCACTACCACGTCAGCTTCTACCGTTATTGCCGCACACAATATTTTCTCTTTTTATTTTCCTTTATTAGCCCACGACAATGCCAACTGTTTTGTAATTTTCCTCTTATAGTGAGCCACATGCCTTCAAGATGCATGCATAGGTGATTGCATGTGGAGTGAGGCCCTCTCTTCACATATGGTGAAAATAGACTAGAGCTTTTTGGCCCTGCCCCTATGTAGCAAATCTTGCAATCAATGCATTCCAAGAGTCCACACTCAGGATAGGAAGCTCCTCAAGCATTGGTGTAGAGCCACATACCTTCAAGATGTAAGCATAGCCTTCAGGACAAAAGTATAACTCATTGAATTTTGAGAGATACACTTGCTTTGCATCATCTTGAAGCACTATAGAGATTTATGTCCTTGCTTTTGTTGTGCACATCTCACAATCAGTGTGTTCCTAGAGGTGATATTCCGCACAAGAAGCATATCAGTGTCTTGCACCTGCATGCCAGACTCTAGTCTTATTGGGAATAGTTTGAGAGTGGCAATCAGACTGGGGGATAGCCATGTAGAAAAGAGCATAGATGAAGCCCCTCAAGAATGTGTGATTTTTGGGAAATTGGGCTTCACTAAAGCACACCAAAAAATTCTCTCTCTATTTTTGTGGATGACGCATCAACAACTTTAGCTAATAAGCATGGTGAAGAAGTATTACAAGTGCAGGAGGAGGAATAAGGCCAAAATAATAACATTAACTTATCTGACTAATTGCGTTAAAATTAACACTACTTTGTGCTTTCTCAAGTGCTCCACATTTGCCATACATATCAACCCCAAGATGTGCACAATCAGCGCATTCCAAGAGGTGACATTTTGGATAGGAAGCTCCTCACACACTTTTTGTGCTTTCTCAAGCTCACCACATTTGGCATACATATTGACCAAGACAGTACCAAACATGATATCTTTTTCAACAACCTTTGATTAACACTATAATCCTACAATCAATGCATTTTAAGAGGTGATATTTCGGACAGGAATCTCCTCAAGCACTTTTTGTGCTTTCAAGGATGCACCCTACCGATACCTCACTATGAAAATCTCTGATTGTTTACTACGGCCTTTTACCACATTTTGTAGAGAGAGAGAGTGCAAAATCAGCTGGAGAGGGAAGAGAGAGGAGGGCGCAATGGGTTTTTTTCATTTCAAATATTACCACAATTTTTTTTTGCGCTTATTACCGTGACATTTTCCTATGTTATTGCTACAAAAATAACCGTGTTTATTCTTGAAACCCGCTTTAGAGCCTAAACATTCAAATTTTGGCTTAAACATTAAATTTCATGTTTCCCTTTGTTTTGGTATTTCCCTCCCCATTAAACATTCTTTTCCATGCTTTTCTCTCATGCAAACACCTTGCCTTTTTCATTTTCCACAAGTCCACCCACTTGGTCATAACCTTTGCATTGAGAATACAAAAGTTATTGACCACTTGGGATAGATTCATATCCATGTTAAATAATTTTCCCTTTCCAGTTGGCAAGTGTGAAGTCATTCTTGCATCCTTCTTGTCTGACCACATGCGAGACATTGCGGGATCAACTTGTGCCAAATACTCTAAGATGTAACAAATGCCCCTTGCACGATCCACCCTTCAACCATACATGCCTCTGGTTGAGACTGTAGCTACACAAAATCTTTGAGAGTCTTTAAAAACCTATGTAAAAAGAACATCCATCATGCGTGCACTACTCCGCATTTAGCGATCTCCTCAACCACGTGAACCAAGAGGTGGAATTGACTAAGAAGAACCCATCAAGGAAATGCATCCTCAATGGCTCACACAATTTCTGTTGCAAGTGTTTGAGAAACAAGGATAGCATTTGTTTCAGTTTCCTTGGAGCTCACAAATTTGCAAGATAACACACAAGAACACAAAGTGCTAGTTGAGGTTATTGTGTACATAAAAAAGTGTAGATAATATTTTGGAGTCTTGTGGTGTACCTTACTAGCTCTCCAAGTTCAAAAATAGCACCCCTCACGTTCTTGTCCTGGCATATGCACATACTCACCGACAAAATGAACTACAATGTAAAATTGAGGAAGGTAAAGTGAGAGAAAGTCATACACACAAATCATATATGTCCTAAAAAATAAACAATAGAGAGAATAGAAAGCGAAAGTTACCTGAAGCATCTTGTGCCAATCATGGGACTTCAACCCATACAATTGAACGCTTCCACTTTTATTCATTTTAAAGAAAGATCCATTAGAGAACTCATGTATCTTGTTGGTGTGTGAATAGACGCAATGGTACCCTTCACAAGGTCCAATTTTTCTTTGGCTAGCATCCATGGCGATTTAGGAAGCACAATCTTCCCATTGGGCGCATGGCGTGGAGTAGCAGAGGTGGGGAGATGTTTCAAGACCCTCAAATCCTCCCTCGCTCCCAATGAGTCCTTCTTGCCAATAATATGGTCCCACAGGGTGTGGGCTACATTCTTGAATATGTGCATGGGATCCAAGAGGTGCTGTTTTTTTAAGTCCTTCATTAGGAAAAGTTTGGACTAAAAAATGGGCCTTGTAAGAATTGATGATGTGGCATAGCTTTCAAAAGGTGGGGATCGGTAAATTTTTTGCAAATAAGATCCAAACTTGTCGGAGGTTGGATATTTAGAATCTACTCTTCAAATGCTATCTATTGATATATAGCATGCATGTATCAGACATTGCCTTCATGTAGATCTAGAAAAAGGTGATTTTAGATTACCGTAACGGTAACAAAACCTGGCTGATTGAAAAAAAATGGCATAACTTTCATAGAAGTCATCCAAACTTTTCGGACCTTGGCTCTTTAAAATCCATTTTTCAAGAACTTTCCAATGATAGGTCATATCATGGGGTTCTAAGCAATATTTAGAGGGGTCTACCGGGTTGCTTTCTTTTGTACAACTTTGATGATGTGGCACTCTTAAAAGGCCCAAAAATGAGTTCAAAATTTTCCTTGATGCCAATATGGAAGGCTTAAAAATATGGAATACCTTGACATACATTTTGGTGGATTACTCAATGCTTGATTAGTTTTGTAGTCTATTCCCAAATAGTTGCCCAATTTGCCATTGTGAGCTTTAGAGGCATCTTTCTATTTGTTGGTGTAATGGAAATGGCCTATAAACATTGAGAATAGCGAAATTAACAAAACTGTAGTGAGCATTTTTATGAGACTACTTTGGGAAAATAGAGGGTGAACTTGATTAGAGGTAGCAACATAACCATTATACTTAATTGACTTGGCATGAACAATACTTTGCAAGAGAGAGAATTAGAGAACTTGACAACAATTGAGGATTGGATTTATGTGAATCCAGTCCCCACTCCAAAAGGCTTTATTAAATATTATAGTTTCTCCCATAAAGAGAGACTTGGTACAATACAAGCTTTGTGTTCCTTGAAACCTTGATAGTGGAATGAAGATAGAGAACTTCATGCACCACAATTATTCCCGTAACTTGGCTAAATGAATGTTTTAACTTGTCCTTGGCCTTAGTCCCAAGACCTTAAACACCTTCAAAGGTGGAGAGAGATAGAAGGGAATGAGGGTAGGGAAGAGGAAGAAGAAGCATTCTTACAAGAAAGAAATAGTTCCTCACTTATCATCGCTCTTGTTGCTTAGCATAGCATAGTAGCATAGTAATGATGATGAAGAAGATGGAAATATTAAGCATTGAAGCATGGCTCTTGGTTGGATTTGCATTTCATAGCCAAGAGTGTTGGTTTAGGCTCTCAACTTCTCAACAAGCTTGGAGAAGGACATGAAGTTCTTGCACTTATCACTTCACACAATGAAGTGTGTGTGAGTGTGTGGGAGAGAGTATACCCCTCAAGCTATCCCCCAAGTTTCTTGGGTTGACCCCCTCTTTTTGCCCTTGATTGAATCTCATTGGCTCTCCCAAGCCTAGCCAATCACAAGCCTTGGTCACAACTAGCAATAGAGGTAGTCCTTGGACAAGTGTCCTCCTTTCCCTTTTGAGAGAGAGGACTTGATAAATGCTTAAACAATTAATTTAATTAGCTAAAATATTATGACCCCTTTAGAGGCCAACAAATAGGCTTTAGGCACCTTATGAGGGAAACATGGGGAGGAGCTTGACATGTGTCCTTGTTGCCTCTTTAGACTTGGCTTATATTGAGTGGGTGTGTGTGTGTTATCTTTCATGCCCCTACTTGTAGGAATCACCCCCCCTTTTGTAGGGATATGATTTGACTTTTTGGAACACCTTAAGCCCCTCAAGCACCTTAGTCATGAAGCACATTAAGCACCTTATTTGTGAAGCACCTCAAGCACCTTAGTCACCAAGCACGACAAGCACCTCAAGCTTGGGGCGAGTTCCCACCTTAAGCACAGTCCTAGCTTGCCTAAGTTTCTAAGTCTAAGGACTTTTAACACTAACCTTTGGAGGTCTTTAATGAAGCTAACCCTAAGGTCTTTCAAGCTCCATTAGCGAGCATTTCTCTTTGACACACCATAACTCATTTGGACCCATTGACTTTGGTCCCATATTGAGATAGATCCATAAGCACATGTCTATATTCTAACTCTTGTTCCCATTTATTCTCCCACATTAAATGATCAGTTTAATATAAGAAAATCATTTTGGTTAGCTAGATATTATATTTTATGACATTGCCACTCTCTTAAATCATAGTCGTCCTCGACTATGAGGTAGAGGAGATAAAGCCTTAGTCATTAGTCTATGTTTCTTAGTGGGTAGAGGATCCATTTTTACCCTACGACATCATTCCAAGATGGATGACTAATTCATTTGGGGCTTGGGAGACTTATCTTCTGCAAGCATGTCTGCTCTTTAGTCTGTAACATTTTAATGGCCTAATAACTTATGTGTAGCGGAAATTAGCATGAACATAGTGGGCATTTCATTAGAATAGATTCCTAATGAGAATTACAAGAGTGCTTGGGTGGAGAAAGAAACTAAAAGCATAACACCTAGTTAGATAGCATCAACAATACTTTCAAAAGAGAGAGAAATTAAGCTATTGACAACAGTTGAGGACCGGATTTGCATGGAGTGGGTCCCCCCCTCCAAAAGGCTTTGTATTATGGTTTCTCCCATCAAGAGAGACATTGTAAAATACAATTCTTTGTGTTCCTTCAAGACTAGCTAGTACAATGAAGATGAAATCTTCATGCACTAAGAAAAACACTTAGAAAACACAACTTTAATTATCCCCGTTCTGAGACCCAAGACCTCACACATTAGGAAATTTTGGAGGTCATTTGGAGGGCCATATGAAGAGAGAGAAAAATAGAGCGCGTCCAATGAGCATGAAGGCTACGTTACGTAGAAAAGCACCTGGAAAAACTCAAAAAATAGGAAAATAGCATAAAACTTTCACGAAACTAGGATTGTAGCATAGTAATTTCCTTACTTTTACCGAGCTTTTAGGTGCTTGCGTGTGGTCCCACTTTTGATATTCTCTCATGGTCATTAACGTACTGGAGGGTGACCATTAAGCCCGCACAAGATATTGGAATTTTAAAACACTTTCCCTCCATTAGAATGCTTTCAAAGTGAATCTCCCTCCACTAAAGCTTTTCTCTGAGAGTTATGGCATCCACGTCTTCTCGCCCAAGAGCCTCAAGGTGTTTACTGTCTCTCACACCAACAAACAACAACGGCACTTTGCCTAGAAGGCCAAGTAGTAGCATATCCTCAATTACAATACCAGCTTCAATAAGTGCAGACAACCAATGGGTTGGACAAAGGATAAACAAAGGTTCATGGGTCCTCATGCAACCAAGAAGACCCAAGAGGTTTAGTGGTATCAACGTTTACCGCTCAGCATGGAAGGCCAGGGTGTTGGATTTCAAAGTTGAGATCGGCAAAAGATCTGTAAAGGAAGTTCTTGTTCAGCATGTGTTTACCCATCCAGAGGTGATAGCAAACGGTGGAAATGTATCAAATATACATCAACCACGTTGCAATTGTAAGTACTCTTGACATGTGAACTTACTGATACTCTCATTATAACTTTTCTTATATATTTTGCAATGTTTCTCCCGCTTGTTATGAGTAATGTCTCTACTCTTCACAACTCAATTACATTAGATTTGTCATTTGTACTTATTGATACTCTTAGTTTAACTCTTCTTATATATATTGCAGATGTTTATCCCTCTTCTTATGAGCAATGGGAGCCTGTGGAGTGCATAATAGGCCTCTTCCATGTTGTACATGCCCATATTGGTTCTCTACAGTATTCAGAGAGGAGCAGCAAAAGATTGGCTGATGAGGGAATCTTTTTTTATGACCACTTTTACCAACTCAGCTCAGGCAATAAGAATGGCATGTTGGTGAAACTACCTCTACCGACCGATTGGAACACTGTGGACTGGCCAGTTCCCGAGGAAACAATGGTGGAGGCAATGCGAAGTAAGCTCTACAAGGATATACAAAGGTCTCTGCGTAGCTCTGTTCCTACCAAACTGGTTCGAATTGCAAACTTTTGTCCTGTTGCACTCTTCATAGAGCTGTTTCATAGCTACAACATCAGAGTTACAAAAACTATGTTCATGTGCAAGTCATTTCAGCAGTCATCCTGTGACAAACTTCTTGACAAAGGATGGTATGCAAAGGAAGAGATTGGTTTACGGTGCGAGGTCGCGCTTGATACTCTAGTTGTCAAGTACATGATTGCAAGCCAATCACTATTACTCTCATTTTGGTATATGCGATCACAAATGCTAAACGGTAAGTACATTCCTATGGACCAAGTTTCTGTAGGTTTGGAAGATAATCCTACTGTGGATGTGGAAGTGATTGATAAAGAGAATGGCCTACTATTGGTGGTTACAATAAGGGAGCTATGCAGTCTTCAGCATTTGCGAAATGACATCATTGAAGAGTCAATGGACAAGGAACTATCAGATTTTTCCTTTTTCTTAGCTGGCTGTAAGGTGATGCGGCGAAGAGAAAAAGATATTTTGTGCAAAGAGTTGGATGGTCGGGTTGAAGTAGTGTCAATGTAACAGATATTCTTGTAAACCCAAGTGTATACAAATGACTTTCAAGACATGAAGTTTATTGATCTCATTTTTCAATTGTGCCCTGTGAAAAAGTGTGCTTGAAATACATTTGTTTACCACGTCAAATCTCTCTCTATCTCTCTCTCTCTCTCTCTCTCTGTCTATATATTATATATATATATATATATATATATATATATATATATATATATATATATATATATATATATATATATATATATATATATATGTTAGACAAGACAAAGACAGATAGAAGAATCATCTTAATTCATTAGAAAGTACAAACTCGTCCGTGAACAATGGACTGAGATACAATTTCTGTAAGTATGGAATCAGAATGTCTTCAAGGTAAAAATCGAAGGAATGCCCCTCGAAAGAAGGTGGTGAGATAGTTGTTCCCGGCGGATTTAGTTCTCCCTTTTCGGGAGTATCATCAATTAGTAGTGTATTAGTTGCATCAAAGGGTACACCGATTTGGCTAAACGGTTTGTACAAAAGAGGTAATCCTGGTTTTTTAGGGTGGTAGTGGCCCTCAACAGTAACGCATTTTCTTTGATCATACAAAAAGGCAAAATCTGACGTGTGAGCTTGGCATACACTGCAAACTATTGCAACTAGTGGCGATAAGTTTTGCCTTTGCATTGAAGACCATATGCCAACTCTGAAGCGCGGAAGAAGAAACTCAATAAACTCCTTGGTTCCTGGACGAACCACGACTCGACAAGTTCCCATCCGAAACGTTTGCAAATCCTCAAAGGGTCCTCTGTCACCGAGAGGCACCCGCATCAGCAGCAATCCATTGATGTCCAAGATAATCAACCTCTGTAAAAGTTGACAAGTACATATAAGTAGTTAGAAGCTGAACATATTTTGCCATACTTGAATAGACATTACCGGAACAACCGTATCTACAGATAGCAAGGGTCCATACTGGGTCTCTGTAGTGTTCATGTCATTGTTGCTCTCCTCCGCTTTATCTTCATAGTCATCATTCAAATCTTCATCAGGGGTCTCCCCCATGGCCCTTTCTGCCTGATTCAAGGTTGATCGGCTTGCCTCATACATCCTTTCCTGATCCATATCATTTTGCTCGTCCCGAGGCCTGCTTTCCTCATCCATATCCTTTTGCTCATCTATAGGCCTGCTTTCCTCATCTTCGGTTTCAGCCATAGGCTCTTTTGGCTGTTCCACAGGCTGACTTGCCTCTTTTATTGTCTCCTCCGGTTGAACCTTAGCTGCTTCCATATGCTCATTTGTCCTTTCCTCATCCTCGACTCTTTGATCTTCTGCTGATATGACACCCTCGGCCCGATGCGATTCCACTGTATCGGATGTAGGGGTTTGTCGTGGTGGCACGTCATGTTTTGTAAGATCAATAGTGCGCTCATCCAAGCCGCTATCTTCAAGCTCTCTAGGGCTAGACATAGTAAGCAGGTGTTGTATTAAACTTACCCGGTATCTTTGCAAATAATCATATGTGTAGTTTTTTAAAGCACTCTGCAAAATTGAAAGACCACATGATGAGAATTCTTTTATAGACTAAACCAAAACTAACTGAATGCATTGCAAAATGGGTACCTTAGTCATGAAAGGTTTTAATGCAAAGTAGCTTTGCAGGACATATTCTGCATGGAGAAGACATCTCCAGCCGCAAGAATTCCCATCGTTTGATTTGGGACAGGTACTTCTTTGATTGTGGCCTTGTATAGTTCATACCTTCCACATAGCTTGCCATAGGCAAGCAACAACCTCTTTATACAACTGCATTAGGCAATGTCAAGATGTTAGCATGAGGCTTCAAATTTACATGGATATCTATAATAAACACTTTCTGACACAAAACACTTACAACCTAATTTCAGGGTGGGTTCCTTTTATTGAATTGAACACCCACACTGCTGGTTGGTCAACATCAAGGCATATGAGACTCCAGTGATGGTTGTTCTCATATGGTAAGATGATCACAGTAACTTCCAGCATAGCACAGTGGCGGAACCAGCTCTCAAAGGTCCC
Organism: Adiantum capillus-veneris; assembly: GCF_014529385.1. Lineage (NCBI taxonomy): Eukaryota > Viridiplantae > Streptophyta > Polypodiopsida > Polypodiales > Pteridaceae > Adiantum > Adiantum capillus-veneris. The sequence goes on from NC_140949.1 coordinate 5,521,944, forward strand.
AGATGGACTATTCTTTTGTATAATAATTACAGACATTTGTGGATCAAGGAGAAACACCTCTGTGTGAGTGTGCAGTGGGAGTTGACTTTTGATCAGGCTGCAGAGACTCTACCTGAGTTAGCAAACCTATTATCTGAGTTTTCAAAGCTAGCAAGATAGTAACACTTACTTAAGACAAGCATAGATAATTGTGTCTGAAATCTGAGCATCTGGATTCTGCAATAAATCAATGTCCACCTTTTCCAGAGCTAGGCTTCTGGTTCCATCTACAAATGGTATCTCTGCAAGCAAACCATTCTTCATTGAAAGCAGAGTTTCTTGATTCATTGCCTCTATAGACAGGGTCACATTGCACTCTGTTTGTTTCTGGGACACCTCTGCTACTTTTGCTTTCTCCTGAAGCTCTGCTTCCCTCATTTCCTCTGTTTGGCGAGCAATAGTCTCTGCCTTTGCCCTTGTATTCACATCATGTGTGACATCTACAACTGTGAGCTGAGGCACTAGCTCCGGGGGGTATAACAAAATTTCTCTCATTTTCTTATCCTTGCAGACATTGG
>NC_140949.1:5525000-5715000 GCF_014529385.1 Adiantum capillus-veneris
AACCTTGCAGGCTCAGTTGCTTAATGTATCTGCCAAAAGAACTGTTGACTTTTGTCAGGACATATCTGAGGAAAAGTTTCTTGGTGAAGACCAATCAGAGAGGTCACCAGGGCAAGAAGATTCCTCACCCGACAAGGGTGTGGTGCCCTGTAAGGTACATCTCAAGAAAAATACCAGAAAGAGAAATATAGACTTCTCAGATGATGCAGATGTGCTAGAAAGTACAAAATGTAAAGAAAAGGAGGATGTGTCTTCTCTGGAAGACCCAGCTGCAACTGATGAGAGGCTGTTTGATTTTGCAGCATCTTGTGGTGCTGGGGACAAGTATGATCTAATTCATTCTATGTTTAATCCAAAGTTTGACATTGAAGACCTATTAGCTCAGCACAGTAATTTCTTGCAGTCCTACAGACATAAGTTTGAGGTGATGGTGCAGGTAGGAAGGGTTGTTCTGCCTACTATGACTCTTGTGCATTTAAATGACTGTGGTGGAAAGGGACAGGGAGTGAAGAAGTATAGGGAATTACCACCCTCTTGCCGACATTCAGTCTGCCCTTTGTAGCAAAAAGAATGCAAACTCATTCAGGAAGCCTTTGGCTTTATGATTTACCTCAACAGCTTGTTTGGATTCCTCATGCAGAATCCTGATGAGGTGTTAGAGGAGCAGGATGCAGCACCAGAAGAGGAATGCGAGGAGACAACTCATATGCAAGAAGTTGAGGAGGTTGAAGACACAGTCGACCTTGAGGTTGAGGCAATTGAAGTACAAAGAAGTAAGATGCTCTCTGTGAAAACCACAGAAATCAAACTTCCATTGGATGTCAGTAACTTCACTGAGAAGCATGCTCAGATGATGTTGCCAGCTGTGCCTGAGTTCAGGATTGGAGACAGGACCTATATCTTCTTACATGATGTGCAAAGTGTGTTTTATTTAAGGGAGGATTTCTCCCTGGGTATTATTTCCAGAGTCCAAGAGGAGAGGAGTGGATTTGTTTCAGAGGATAGTAGTGATGATGAGGCAATGGAAACATCCAGCAATCCAATGGAATGCCTTCGAAGATGCTTTGAGAAAGCTGAAAAATACAAGGAGACACTACCTGATGAAGCCACCTTCCAAGCAATAAGACAAAGCCTAAGACCATCGAAAAGTAACAAAGAAGTGGAGGATTGGTTTAACCATTCAGGTCAGGGGTCAACTACATCTGTAGACCTGTGGCAAGAAAACCTCTTTCTGCAGGATGAGAGCTTCATGGTATCTCTCTCTCTCTCTCTCTCTCTCTCTCTCTCTCTCTCTCTCTCTCTCTCTCTCTCTCTCTCTCTCTCTCTCTCTCTCTCTCTCTCTCTGTTTGTGTCATTTCTGACATTGTATGTGCAGTCTTGGATTGCTGACAAGGATGACTTCCTTCGGCGCCGGACAAGAGAGTATCGAGGAAGGGATGCGGCCCTAGCACAGTACCTTTCAAAGCTCTGCGAGTCGCCGATAGTAGTTTTTCACAATTCCATGTCACAAGAGGGTTCAATAGCAACTTACACATTCAAGACACTATCACGCTTCTTGGGTGGACCGGTGCTGCCCAAAAGTGCAGATAAAGTCATTCTTGTTGACAAAGTGTTTGCTAGAGATTGTTTTGGTTACTGCCCAGGCTATACAGGTGGTCGGGCAGCGTATTACTACACCTACACAGCAATGGCACTAGCTCTTGGTAGACAAAACCCAGATGAACTTTTAGAGTATGGCAAACATCTCATGATTCGTTACAAGGGTGACGTGCCAAAAAACAAAATTGAACCTGCAAAATCTTGATACACTTCAAGTACCAATTGTATAAGATCATGTATTACATAAATTTTTTACAATGCCATCCACTCAGAGTATCTTTCTCCACTTGTGATTCACATACACCATTGTCTCTCTCCACCTTCGTTGACTTTCACGAGCTCCGGAGTTGTTGTATGCCATTGATCTTTTAGCTTTTTGTTGTTGTAAATGTCTGATGGCTTGTGCTGTTGCTGAATTTGCCAAGACTTCTTTTGCCTGCATTCGATGAATGATTCTACGATAGAACCATTCAAATAGTTCTCTCAAACTGTTAGCCTTGATTCGAGAGCCACCATGTCGTGTGTGCCTGAAATAAGCATTTCTCGCCATGTAATGAGACTTTTCCATCCCTTGGGTATTCCATATTGCCGGGTTCCCATACTTCTGTATAAAATATGGCAAATGATTGAAGATGATGTGCTGGATATGAAAACAGATTAGTTAGAATGTTTTACACTCACATATTTGCACATAAGAGAGAAAGAAATACATGATAATACCATGTAGTGAGTAATCTGGGTGTCTGTCCATGCTGTCTTGAATGATTTTTTCAGAAGGTTGAGATTTTCCTTGAACTTGTTCATATCACCTTGTGACCAGTCATCTTTGTCGCACATCAAAAATTGGATGTCTATTGATCGCCAAACCTCAGCCTTCACGTTACGAGTAGTTGGTTCGTGGTCTTTGACTGCAATATGTAGCTTTTTCCAGCTCTGATACTCTACCTTGCTAACATAAGATGTGTTATATATTTTTCCATGTTTTGTTAGCTTTGGATCTCTTGTACCTTGGGGCTTAGATAAAAACCTCCGTGCCTTCACCCCACCGATGGATGGTTTGCATGGGACATCCTTCTCAGCAGTTGATCTCTTTTCATCCCGCTGGATTTTCACATTGCCACCATGAAGCCCCATATCCGACAGTACCATTTCTAAGCACTGCAAGGCTACTTGTCGTTCTGCAGAGTTCTTAATCTTCCAAGCAAACCCGATGTATAAGTAGACCAATTTCTCTACAATTCTACAAAGGGCATGCATTGTACAAATGTGAACATTCACAAGTGGTATTTTCAAAACTGGTCGAAAAGCAGGATCCTCAATGTGACGTGTTGGAGCTTTTCTCCACCACTTTGGGTTCATGACCTTTGCAGGCTCCATGCAGAACAAACACGGTGACTTTGCCATTGCACCCATTCCACAATTATACATGCACTTTAATGTTTTAAGGTCACCTGCAAGATGCCACTGAACTTGAAAGTCTCCCCTTCCATCTAGACGTAGTACCTCTCCCTGGTTAGTCTGTCGATCAATCAGCTCCGGAATATTAGTTCGATGGAACACCCAATATAGAATCTCATGATCTTCTTTCTTTACCTGCAACACAAAATAAATGAGACTTAAGTAGATCTGAATATTTGAGCTTACTTGAGAATATCGCTTACCTCAAACGCACCAAGCCACCATATGTTAGATTCTGATTGAACACTAAAATATAAAGGATCATCACTGGGACACTTTGAGAGGGCTCTATTCATTAAAGTAATAGTAACACGCTCTAGCTTTGTCTCTTTAACAAGCTCACACTCATCCAGTTTTAACACAAAATGTAATAGTCCACGTGACTCTTCAAATGTGATGTTGTAAAACTCCACCATTCTCTTCTGTAGTATCCGCAGGTCCATAAAAATATTGTTGAACTCATCATATGCCATGTTGGCTCCATGGCCACTGTAAGTTGCTTTAATATGAAAGGGCTGTCCAAGATAGTCTCCCTGTGCCTCGTTAAGCTGAAGCCTCTCTTTCCAAACACTTGAGGCTGATGGTAGAAGTTTGGATTTTATACCCTTCCTAACAAAGATGGATGAGACAGACTTTTGGATAGCCGAATATCCTCTTTTGCTTACACCAAGTGAATCAAGTGTGCCTTGTATCTCTTTTGCAGGCACTGAGTTCTCTGAAATAAAGCGGTCCACTACATTTCTTTGTAGAACCTTAAACTTCTTGTCATGTACTATATCTGCTGCCAGGCTTCTACTTATAAGTGGCTTCAATCTCTTTCCTATATTGGCTTTGGGGTCAATGTTTTCCTTGTCAGGATAGATTGAGTCTCTACATGAAGACAATGCATAAGTAAATAACAGAAAATTTGCTTCACTAACACTATTTAGGCACATGAAAACAATGCATAACAAGAAAAAACAAAGAGATTACTTAACTAAGACAATGTAGCCAACCAAGAAGCATCACCTTAATGCTCGGATTCTTTTCTTGAGACCTCCTGATGCAACCTGCAATGTTTCAAGATTGCGCAATTTCTTCTTTCGGATACGACCACCCAAGATGGTGTCCTTCATTTGACAACTTCGCACCTTTTCTTTCAGTTCTTGTACCTCTGTTTTATGTTGCAAAATGGTAACCTGATCTGTAGAATGTAAATGTGAAAGGCGAACAATCTCACATTGTTGAGCTTGGAGAATGCTCTTGTAAGTTCCAGCTTCTCTTGTAAGTGATTTACAATAACCCAGAAGGCCGTTTTCTCCATCACCTGCAAAGGTCAATAAGCTTGTAGGATTGACAAACGGTGGAGACGCATTAGTTATTGGATTCTTAGGGTAGAGAGAGCCTCTCGTCCAGATATCTATGTGTTTAGCTCCTTGAGCTCTGAGCGTGTCTATGGAGGTGGGAGGTATATGTGTGTTTGTTTTACTGCGCTTAATCAATGGTTGGTACTCATTGTCCAAATCAATGTGAAGGTGATATTTGGCTCGTTTGTGGGTAACATTTGTGCCATTTGAGGAGTGCGCCATTAGCCAAATGTGCAGGTTTAATGGAAAGTGAATAGCGGCTGCGGATTCGTCCCTCCATGTTAGCCTCATTCCCTCCGTATTGACGTTGTTCATTCAATACAACTAAAAAGAGTATTATCCCTCAATCACTACGAACGAATGTTCAGAGGGGTAAGGAATCTACTTAAAGTACACTTTTTGAAGTTTTACTATGAAAGACCCAGCTCTTTTATTTGTCATTTTTTCTAGAAAGAGAGTGCAAAAAATACATTTTCTTAGAAGGCCCTCCAAATGACCTCCGAAATTTCCTAATTGCACCTTCGAAGATGGTGAGAGCTAGCAGGGTATGATAGTAGATTGAGAGGAAGAAGGAGTATCTTACGAGAAAGATGTACATCTCCTCACATAATCACTCATATTAGCATAGCTTTAGCTTAGTAATTATCTTGGTAGAGGAGAAGAGCATGCATTGAAGCTTGGCTCTTGGTTGGATTTGCATCCACATGCCAAGAGTGTGTTGATGTAGGCTTCTATCTCACAAGCTTGGAGTAGGTGATGAGCTCTCCATTAAAGCTTGTGAAGAGATAGTCTTCTCTTTCTTCACACATGAGATTGTGTGAGTGTGTGTGTGATAATGCCTTGCAAAAATCAGCCCCCTCTCTCTCTTGGGCGAGCCCCCTTGCTATTTGCTCTTGCAAGCTCCCTATTGGACAATGCCAAGCTTAGCCAATGGCTATTAAGCAGCATAAGTGATAGCCTTCTGACATGTGTCCCCCTTTCCCCTTTTGTGAGAGATTAATCAATTAAACTTAGTTGATTTAAGTGAATTAAATCCCCATTGGACCTTTCCCCATTCTGACCAATAGGAATTAAGTAGCCCATTGGGCTGCTCAATTCCTATTGGACCCCTTCTCAGGGTGTCCAATAATCATCCAGGAGACTTAATTTTCATTGGTTCTTTTTATTAAGTGTTTTAAAATTAATTAGGCTAAATTTACTCTAGCCTAATTCTCATTGGTCCACTTCAAGGGTCATCCAATAGGAATTGAGCACATTTTGGGAGCAACTAGCTTAGGTATCTGACATGTGTCCTTCATTCCCTTTGTGTAAAGGGGGCTTGTGTGTGTGTGTGTGTGTGTGTGTGTGTGTGTGGCTTTCTCTCTCATCCCCTACCTTTAGGGCTCGCCCCCTCATGTGTAGGGATGTGTGTTGACTTTGGAGAGCACACAAACCACCCAATTCATCCTAAGATTTAACCCTTTGGACACAACCTTTGAATTTTGGAACCTTAGCATTTTGGAAGTCTTAATGGGCTGAACCTTAGGGTCTTTTTAGCCCATTGTTGCACATGGATCTTTTGAAGATGTCCCCCCCTTTGGATCCCTATTTTCCCTCCTTGGGATCCCTACTGTGGCCGATCTGCTAGCTTAACCAATATTCTAGCTTTTTCTCCCCTGGCACTTCCCCACATTAAATGATCAGTTTAATATGAGAAAATCTTTTAGGAGAATTAGATATTGATTATTATGACACTACCTCTCTCTTGAAATCATAGTGGTCCTCGACTATGGTGTACAAAAGATAAAGCATATTCATGAGTCCATTTCTTAGCGGGTAGAGGATCCCTATGTTACCCTACGACATCATTTCACAATGGATGACTAGTCCATTTGGCGCTTGAGAGCCTGAGGCTGCCGCAAGCATGTTTGCACATTAGTCCTATCAGTCTTCCATAGTGGAGTGACAAGCTCTACTTGGTGTTTGGGAGATGTCGTCTCCGCAAACTTGATCTAAGCATGCATACTACTTCATTTTTGTGCACAATAAAAAAAAGAGAGTCTTATAAGACAAAAACTTGGTTCATTTTTAACATTTTGTACATTTGCTTTCTCTTGGGAAGCATTGACAAGGTTTAGGTTATCCTTTAATTGTATGCCTTGCATCCATCTAGCATCTTCAAAAGGATAATTCTTAAACTTAATAAGATATCGTCGGATAGTCTTATCGCCTCTTAGTACCTTGTCTTCATGTCGGAGAATGGACTCGGGCTGCAGCACCTCCTCTTGGTCCTCGATCTCCAGTGGGTCTTCAATAGTTGGTTCTTGAGGTGGATCTCCTTTGTAAGGCTTTAATAGGCTCACATGGAAAGCATTGTGTATGAGCCAATGATTGGGCAACTTGAGTTGATAGGCCATCTCATTGATTGGCCTAAGAATCTGGAAGGGACCATAGTACCTTTTTGCCAGTTTAGCATAGTACTTTTGGTGGCCCGTAGGATTCTTGCCCGTCATGTGCCTTGATCGAGCCTTGGGAAACTTTAATAAGACCCAATCATTTTCTTTAAAGGCTTGGGCTCTTCTGTGCTTGTCAGCAGCAGCCTTTTGACTTTGCTGTGAGATAGAGATAGCATCCTTAATCTTTTGAAAAGATTCTTGTAGGTCTCGGCTATACTCATCTGTAGCAAAGATCTTCCCATGTACCTTAAGTAGCAAGGGACTTTTTGATCTTCCCTCAATTACCTCGAAAGGTGCTTTTCCCGTGGAAGTATGTACAATGTTATTGTAAGCATACTACAGTTAGGGTAAGTAATTCTCCCTTTGGGATCTTTGATCTACTTCCGTTACATAGGCTTTTAGTAGATCGAGAATGGTTAGGTTAGCTATTTCACTTTGGCCATCCGTTTGTGGATGATAGGCCGAAGAGAAGTTTAGCCTTGTCCCTAAATTCTCAAAGAGACCCTTCCAGAAATTACTGGTCATTCTAGGATCTCTATCCGACACTATGGACATTGGCAAGCCATGGTACTTGAAAATTTGTGACATGAAGAGGGTTGCCATTTGATGGGCTTCAATAGTCTTTTTGACAGGTATAAAATGAGCTTGTTTACTGAACCTGTCTACTATCGTCCATATTCCCGTATTCCCATGGATAGACTTAGGCAATACAAAGATAAAATCCATGGATATGCTCTCCCATGGTGAATTAGGGATTGGCAAGGGTTGAAGCAATCCAAGTTGCTTCCCTCTATCAAATTTTGTATTTTGGCATACCACACATTTAGAAACATACTCTTGTATGTTCACTTTCATGGTAGGCCAATAGAAATATGTTTCAATTCCCTTTAAGGTAGACTGAATCCCTCTATGCCCCGCATAAGGTGGAGCATGAGATTCATACATTACTTTCCCACGTAGCGAGTTAGTAACGCATAGTCTATTCCCATAGAGAAGATAACCATCTTGTAAAGTAAATGGTTCTTCTTTCTTCCCTAATGCAAGGACTGAAATCACATCTCTAAAATCGGGATCAATAGCATACTCATCTATCATTGAAGATAGATCATTGTGAGTTGCTATGGAAACCGCATTCACTCTGGGCCGTCTTGAGAGTGCATCAGCTACTTGATTATGCTTGCCAGCAATGTGAGCAATATGAAAATGAAATTGCGAAAGGAAATTTGCCCACCTCATTTGTTTGTAGGAGAGCTTGGTCTGCGTCATGAAGTACTTAAGACTTTGGTGATCCGTTCGCAGAATGAAAGGAGTCCCTAATAAATAGTGCTTCCATGAGCCTAGAGCTTGCTCAACAGGGTCGAGCCTTCGACTCTCATAGCCTATGGCGTGCCCTTCTTGGAGCAAAACAGCTCCAAGGAAATCACCACAAGCATCACATTGGACCTCAAATGGTTTTGAGAGATCCAGTAGTGTAAGCACATGTTGAGAGATAAGCTTTTCTTTAAGCTTTTCGAAAGCATTGTTCTCCTTAGCAGACCATGTATACCTAACGCTTTTCTTTGTTAGGTCATGTAATGGTCCCGCAATTTGTGAGAACTTTTCTATGAAGCGTCTATAGTATGCACACATACCTATAAAGCTTCTTAGTTCATGAAGATTCCTTGGTTTAGGCCATCCTTTTATCACCTCTAACTTTGATGGATCCATTTGGATGCCATCTTGAGAGATAATGTGACCTAAATACTGAATCTCTTGCAAGAAAAAATCACTTTTCTTTCGATTAACATAAAGTTTATTTTCTCTCAAAAGTTGAAATATTACCTGGAGGTGTTGCTTGTGTTCGTCTAATGAATTAGAGTAGAGGATAATATCATCAAAGAACACTCTAGTGAAGGTTCGATGAGGCCTGAACAGCTTCTCCATCAAGCAGTTGAATGTGGCTGGTGCATTGGTCAAGCCAAAAGGCATGACAATGTATTCGTAAAGACCAAATGTGGTGCGAAATGCGGTCTTTACAATGTCTGATCAACTATCCTTATTTGATGATAGCCACTTTTTAGGTCAATCCTTGTAGCTTATCAAATAGGTCTTCTACCCGTGGAACGGGAAACCTATTTTTGATAGTGATCCTATTTAGTGCTCTATAGTCGACACACATTCGATATGTGCCGTCTTTATTTTGCACTAATAGCACCGGTGAGCAAAATGGAGATGAGCTAGGCCTAACCATGCCCTTCTCAACTAACTCATGCACTTGCCGCATAATCTCCTCTTGTTGAGCTTGAGAAACTCTATAAGGAGGTTTGTTAGGCGGTGAACTTCCTGGAGTTCAATTGCATGGTCACCATTACCTCGTTTAGGAGGTAGCTCACAAGGGATGTCGTCAATAAAAACATCTTGAAACCCCTTGAGAAAATTGGATAACTCTAATTCCTTTTGGTTGCTTTTATTTTCTTTTGCTAAAGCATTAGGTTCATTTTGAAAATCTTTAACAAAAATCATGTACACGGAAATAGAGCTCTTTATTGACTTGTTGAAAGCAGGTGTATGTACAATGGGGATAGTGTTACCCATTTCCTTAGCATCTATATACATGTATTTTTCCCTGAACTTAAAGCAGATTCTCCTTTCAGGAAATTTAACATCGGCAGCCAAGCGGTCAAACCATGGTGCCCCTAGGATTACATCCTCATGCTTAAGAGGAGAGATAAAGAAGTCCTCTTTGTCCACATAGCCTTGGACATGAAGCCTCAATTTCCTGATTAAGAGAGTGACTGAAGCTTCTTGCCCCTTGAAGGCACTGTCTGCGGGTAGGACATCTCCCATCTCGTAGGATTGTATGCCTAGCTTGGTGGCCAACTCTATAGATATAAAATTGTGAGTAGAACCAGGGTCAAAGAGAATAAAAGCATCATGTTCTCTTACCTTTCCCCAAGCATGGCATAGAGGAGATCCTTTGTGATGAGTTTGGTGAGTCTCCTCCTCTTGGATTTCAACCAAGGAAGCTCTAGGAGGATCTTGGCGGTTGTTCTTTTGGGGACAAGCGTGGTACACATGCCCTTGTTCGCCGCACTTGAAACACCTTTGTAAGCTCCGTTCTCCTTAGATTTGTTGGAGTTGCCCTTAGGAGACTTTTGGACATTGTCCTTCCCCTTAGGCTCATTGGAACCCTTGTTTTCCGGGGGCTTATTATTTCTTTTAGCCCCCGTTTGGAAATTGATTCGAGAGGCCACCATAGTATGGTGTATTACCGCCGATATGGTACGTGGCCTTTGGGAGTTGACATACTCCGCCATTTCTTCGGTTAAGCCCACACAAAATTGTTGCTTTTGTTCTCCAAAATCCAACTTTTTAAAGACAGTGGCTTTGAGTTGTAGGTCCCAAAACTTGTCTACATATTTGTGGATGGATTCATTGGGAGAGAGCTTTAAGCTTTGCCATTCGGTGAGTACTTTGTCTTTGGCATCGTTGGCCAAAAACTGCTTCATAATGGAAGCTCTTAAAGCTTTCCATGTGCGTGGAGCTTCACCCTATTGGCTGGTAGGCTAGACCACCATTGCCTGGCGGACTTTTGAAAGTGCATAGCTACATGGCGTAGCTTAGAGGACTCCGTGAAGCCCTCATCTCCAACGCCGCATCGAATTGTTGGATAAAGGCCAAGACTTTGTCCGTAGCACCAAAGGTACCATCATAGGTAAGGAAAGAGATGCTCTTCCCTCCCTCTTTGAATTTCTCCAATTTGGACGACCTCTTCCATGCGGCATAGAATTTCCTATGGACTCTTCTTTTTGATGGTTCAAAGGTTGCACCATCACTTTCTTCAGAAGGTGAAGAATTTGAAGAAGGTGGAGAAGAGGGTGACCTCTTTCTCGCCTTTTTCTTGTCTTGATCTTCGTTGTCTTCACCATCACTTTCATAAGAGGAAGAGGATGAAGAAGATGGAGAAGAGGGTGTCCTCTTTCTCGCCTTTTTCTTCTCTTGCTTTTTATCATCCCTCTTGGAATTATGGCGTGGAGAAGAGTGTGATGGTCTTCTCCACTTTGGTGGTGATGGAGAGCGTTTAGCCCGATGTCTTCGTGGAGCCATCTCCGCCGAGGTGGCGGGAGACTCACTTCTTTCTCATTCCTTCGATGGAGGGTCTTGAGTTCTCCTTTAGGAAGGAGATGCATCATCAAGAAGTAAATTCTTGAGCCCTTCGTAGGGATTCTCTTCTTCTTCCCGAATCGGAGAGAGACCTCTTTTGGTAGTCTCACAAGGAGGCTTCCTAGGTGTTCTCTCGTCATGGTGATGAGCTTGGAGAATCCCGTGAGCACGGAGCTGCCGTTGCACTTCACTTTGGAGATATGGATTGCCCATGGCTTGTTGAAGCCTAGAAACAAGATAGTTAACAAGCATTGAAGCATCATTAGTAGCTTGCTCATGAGCAAAATCAAAGTTATCAACATTAATTTCACTCTCTTTACTATTGTCAGCCATTCTAACAACTTTTAGGTGTAAACTTTTTTGGTGTACTTTGGCACTTCGAGACCTAGTTGCTACTCCTCTTTACCCCTATAGAAAAAGCACTCAAGCTACTGTACCCGCGGTTCGAATACCATTAATTGCAAGGAATAGGAGAGGGTCTTTCGACACCAAAACAGCACCGACTCCTGTCAAGCTTCTAATAGCTCAATAGTGGTTAAGCCGTAGGCAAGCCCCGTAGGACTCCACTATTAAGACCATAGCTCTCGACAGTGATGCCCCGTTAACTGCACAAAGGCAAGTGCACTGCAAGGCTGAAAAATCCCTATTCTACTTACTCACAGACAATTAATAATACCAACCATTTATAGCTAGCTTGAGGACCTCCCTTCTTGAGGAAGAAAAGAGAAACCTTGTGCTCTGATACCAATGTAACATTTTAATGGCCTAATAACTTATGTGTAGCGGAAATTAGCATGAACATAGTGGGCATTTCATTAGAATAGATTCCTAATGAGAATTACAAGAGTGCTTGGGTGGAGAGAGCAACAAAAAGCATAACACCTAGTTAGATAGCATCAACAATACTTTCAAAAGAGAGAGAAATTAAGCTATTGACAACAGTTGAGGACCGGATTTTCATGGAGTGGGTCCCCCCCTCCAAAAGGCTTTGTATTATGGTTTTTCCCATCAAGAGAGACATTGTACAATACAATTCTTTGTGTTCCTTCAAGACTAGCTAGTACAATGAAGATGAAAGCTTCATGCACTAAGCAAAACACTCAGCAAACACAACTTTAATTATCCCCGTTCTGAGACCCAAGACCTCACACACCTTCGAAGATGTGAGAGCTAGCAGGGTATGAGAGTAGATTGAGAGGAAGAAGGAGTATCTTACGAGAAAGATGTACATCTCCTCACATAATCACTCATATTAGCATAGATTTAGCTTAGTAATTAGCTTGGTAGAGGAGACGAGCATGCATTGAAGCTTGGCTCTTGGTTGGATTTGCATCCACATGCCAAGAGTGTGTTGATGTAGGCTTCTATCTCACAAGCTTGGAGTAGGTGATGAGCTCTCCATTAAAGCTTGGGAAGAGATAGTCTTCTCTTTCTTCACACATGAGATTTTGTGAGTGTGTGTGTGATAATGCCTTGCAAAAATCAGCCCCCTCTCTCTCTTGGGTGAGCCCCCTTGCTATTTGCTGTTGCAGGCTCCCTATTGGACAATGCCAAGCTCAACCAATGGCTATTAAGCAACATAAGTGATAGCCTTCTGACGTGTGTCCCCCTTTCCCCTTTTGTGAGAGATTAATGAATTAAACGTAATTGATTTAAGTGAATTAAATCCCCATTGGACCTTTCCCCATTCTGACCAATAGGAATTAAGTAGCCTATTGGGCTGCTCAATTCCTATTGGACCCCTTCTCAGGCTGCTCAATAATCATCCATGAGACTTAATTTTCATTGGTTCTTTTTATTAAGTGTTTTAAAATTAATTAGGCTAAATTTACTCTAGCCTAATTCTCATTGGTCCACTTCAAGGGTCATCCAATAGGAATTGAGCACATTTCGGGAGCAATTAGCTTAGGCATTTGACATGTGTCCTTCATTCCCTTTGTGTAAAGGGGGCTTGTGTGTGTGTGTGTGGCTTTCTCTCTCATAACCTACCTTTAGGGCTCGCCCCCTCATGTGTAGGGATGTGTGTTGACTTTGGAGAGCACACAAACCACCCAATTCATCCTAAGCTTTAACCCTTTGGACACAACCTTTGAATTTTGGAACCTTAGCATTTTGGAAGTCTTAATGGGCTGAACCTTAGGGTCTTTTTAGCCCATTGTTGCACATGGATCTTTTGCAGATGTCCCCCCCTTTGGATCCCTATTTTCCCTCCTTTGGATCCCTACTATGGCCAGTCTGCTAGCTTAACCAATATTCTAGCTTTTTCTCCCTTGGCACTTCCCCACATTAAATGATCAGTTTAATATGAGAAAATCATTTAGGAGAATTAGATATTGATTATTATGATATAGTCCATATCATAGTTCCAAAGTAGAGTAGCAATATATACTTGGTGTTTGAGAGACGTCGTCAACACAAACATGATTCTAAGCATGCATACTACTTAAATTTGTGCACAATTACAAGAAAATTGGCCTTATAAGACAAAAACATTGATCATTTTAAAGAAACATTTACATTTTCTTACTGTAATGTAGCATTATAAGCATTGACAAGGTTCATACTATCCTTAACACTAGAATGGTAACAGGACACTTTTACGTCCTTGGACACTTTTGTGTCCTATTAAGTGACCATTTTGCTTGAATTATTTGAAGAGTATGAAAATGAATTTCTAGGTGCTATATATCCACAAAGTTGCCTTATGAGCTGAATAAAACTTAGCATTTTTTTGGAGTATCGATCTCACCATTAACCTTACTCTTGCACAACATTTTTAAACCTAAACTGTGTGAAAAAATGGGTCCTGTTTTTGGCTTTTTTTTTTGAATTTTTGGCAACTATACCACTCTAAAATTCATGTTTGTGAGGTTTAGATGGCTAGAGGTTAGGCCTTCACAGTTCTCAATATGTTTTGATGCTTGTAGGGAGAGCTAAGTGTTAAAATTGAAAGTTATGACCAATTTACAAGAATTGCATAATCCTGTTTTTTTTGGCCAAAATTAGCACTTTTATCATTTTTTTGGTGGCTTTCTTGATATCCAAATTCAATTTTGATTGTGTAAGTGTATTGTATAACATAAAGCTAATCTTCCTTTAGTTTTGGGGGACCTAATATGCTATATAGCATAGTATATGATGATGGTTGAGTTTTTTGATTGATTGCTGAAGAATACGATACATTTTAGAGTAGCAAGCATAAATTTCTCAATATTGCTAGTTTCTTAGGCCAATTGTGTGTAATTTTGTAGGTAGTAACCATATCTAATTATAGACTACAAACCTGGCTAGATATTGAGTAGTTTCCATGGGTTTCTAGAGGTCATAATGCTAAACCCAGTTTTTTCATGTTTTCTGTATTTAGCACTTTATCATTGCCCCCAAGCTTCCAAATCTAAGAGATCCATTATCCTTTTGACATGCTCCATGGATCCTTTTGAATCCAAAGGCCCAAAGTGAACCAAAAAAACATGTATATAGTATCTGTATTGAGCGTGACTATAGAAACTTTGATGATAGGTAGGCAGAATGGCTAAAATGCAACTTTTTTGTACCTATTTTTTTTGCCCAAAAACAAATTAGTTAGGTAAAATCAACCATATGTTTTGGTCACCAACCCATTGAAGTTAACGAGGCATTTTATCTCATGTCCTACAAAAATCCCCACTCTTATTTATATGCAATCAACCGTAAGAAATTGATGTTTTGGGCAAAATGCACTGGTCCATCAACTTTGGAGGCTTGTAGTGACCAAGTGATGAGAAAAATTACAAGTTTCTCATTTTTTCCATATGTAGTAGTTATTGAACTATAAGCTCATGAAAGGATTTTTCAAAATGAGTGGATCTACTATGGTTTTGGAAAATTTTCCCAAAACCCTGAAAGGACACTTTTATGTCCTGTTAGGTTACCATTCTAGTGTTAAGCTTTATTCCTTGCATCCATCTAGCATCTTGAAAAAGATAATTTTTGAACTTAATAAGATACCGTCGGATAATCTTACCATGTCATTGTACGTTGTTCTCATGTCAAAGGATAGATTCCAATTGTAGCACCTCTTCTTGATCTTTGATTTTTGGGGGGGTCTTCAATAATTGGGTTTGTTGGTGGCTCTCCTTTGTAGGGATTGAGTATGCTCACATGAAAAGCATTGTTTATGAGCCAATGGTTGGGTAACGTGAGTTGATAACCCATGTCATTGATTGGCTTCAATATATGAAAGGGTCCATAATATCTTTTTGATAGTTTAGCATAATGCTTTTGATGGCCCGTGGGATTTTTGCATGACGTTTGTCTCAATCGAGCCTTGGGAAACTTGAGTAAGACACAATCATTTTGTTTGAATGTTAAGGCCCTTTTGTGCTTATCAATAGCAGCTTTTCCCTTTGTTGAGAGATGGATATAGCCTCCTTAATCTTTTGGAAAGATTCTTGTAGGTCACGGCTATACTCATTGGTAGCGAAGATCTTCCGATGTACTTTAAGTAGCAATGGACTTTTTGGTCTCCCTCTATGATCTCAAAAGTTGCCTTTTCCGTAGTAGTATGGATAATATTATTGCATGCATACTCTACAACGGGTAAGTACTTCTCCCATTGTGAGCGTTGATCTACTTTCGTAACATAACTCTTTAGTAGTTCGAGAATTATAAGATTGGTTATCTCACTTTGGCCATCCGTTTGTGGGTTTCCAAAGAGAAATTCAATCTTGTACCTAGATTTTCAAAGAGACCCTTGTAGAAGTTACTAGTCATTCTAGGATCTCTATCTGACATGATGGATGTTGGCAATCCATGGTGTTTGACAATATGTGATATGAAGAGGGTTGCCATTTGGTGTGTTGTTATAGTCTTTTTTACAGGAATAAAGTATGCTTGCTTGCTAAACATGTCAACTATTGTCCATATTCCCATATTCCCATGGATAGACTTGGGTAATCCAAAGATAAAATCCATGGATATACTTTTCCATGGAGAATTAGGGATGGGCAATGTGGCTGGAGTAATCCAGGTTTCTTGCCTCTATCATACTTGGTCTTTTGGCATACCACACATTTTGAAACATACTCTTGTATGTCCACTTTCATGTTAGGCCAATAGGAGTACGTTTCTACTCCTCAAAGAGTAGGTTGAACCCCTCGATGCCCTGCATAGGGAGGAGCATGGGACTCATACATGACATTCTCACAAAGGGAGTGAGTAACACATAGCCAGTTTCCATGGATAAGATAAGCATCCTGCAAGGTGAATGGTTCCTATTTCTTCCCCAAGGCAAGGGTTGACATTATGTATTTAAAATGAGGGTCAATAGCGTACTCATCTATCACAAAAGATAGATCATTTGTGAGTTGCGATAGACATCACATTTACTCTTGGTCATCGTGATAGTGCATCGGCCACTTGATTATGCTTACGAGCAGTGTGAGCAATATGAAAATTAAATTGCAAAAGAAAATTTGTCCACCTCATTTGTTTGTTGGAGAGCTTGGTTTGTGTCATGAAGTACTTGAGACTTTGGTGGTCCCTTTGCAAAATAAATGGAGTCCCCAATAGATTGTGCTTCCATGTGTCTAGGCCATGTAGAACAGCTAAAAGCTCTTTTCATTATTTCCCAAGACCCGCTCATTGGTATTGAGCCTTCGGCTCTCATATGCTATGGCATGCCCTTCTTGAAGCAAAATTTCTCCAAGGAAATCACCACAAGAATCACATTGGACCTCAAATGGCTTTGAGAGACCCGGAAGCATAAGCATTGGTTGGGAGGTAAGATTCTCTTTGATCTTGTCAAAAGAATTTTTCTCTTTA
The DNA here is from genome assembly GCF_014529385.1 of Adiantum capillus-veneris. Classification (NCBI taxonomy): domain Eukaryota; kingdom Viridiplantae; phylum Streptophyta; class Polypodiopsida; order Polypodiales; family Pteridaceae; genus Adiantum; species Adiantum capillus-veneris. The sequence goes on from NC_140949.1 coordinate 5,541,784, forward strand.
GCATTCCATGAGTACTTAATGTTCTTCTTGGTTAAGTCATGTAATGGTCCTGCTATTTGAGAGAATTTTTCTATGAAGCGTCTATAGTATGCACACATATCAATAAAGCTTCATAGCTCATGTAGATTCCTTGGATTAGGCCATGCTTTTATTACCTCCAACTTTGATGGATCCATACGGATACCATCTTGAGAGATAATATGACCTAAGTATTTAATTTCTTGAAGGAGAAATTCACTCTTCTTTTGATTGATAAAAAACTTGTTCTCCCTCAAAGATTGAAAAACTACCTGGAGATGTTGCTTGTGCTCCTCCAAGGACTTGTGGTAGATGATGATATCATCAAAGGACACTCCAATAAAATTGTAGTGGGGTCTACAAATTCTCTCCATTAAACGATTGAGCATGGTTGGAGCATTTGTCAAACAGAAAGGCATGGCAAGATATTCATAAAGACCAAACGTTATACCAAAATGCGGTTTTTACGATATGTTCATTTAATATCCTTATTTGATGATAGCCACTTTTAAAGTCAATCCTATTGAATTAGGTCAAACCTTGTAGCTTATCAAAACGATATTCTACCCATGGTATGGGAAATCTATTTTTGATAGTGATACGATTTAGTGCTCGATAGTCCACACACATGCAATATGTACCATCATTCTTTTGCACTAAAAGGTCTGGAGAACAAAATGGAGAGAGCTAGGCCTCACCATCCCCTTTTCTACTAGCTCAAGTAATTGCCTCATAATCTCCTCTTGTTGAGCTTGAGAAACTCTATAAGGAGGCCTATTAGGCGGTGAGCTTCCAGATAGAAGCTCAATCATATGATCATCATCCCCTCCTTTTGGAGGTAGCTCCATAGGGATGTCATCAATAAATACATCTTGGAATCTATTTAGAAAATGAGACAAATCTAATTCTTCTTGATTCCTACCACTTTGTTTTGTTAAAACATTAGCATCATTTAGATACTCTTTGACAAAAATAATTTACGAGGAAACTGAGCTTTTCATTGACTTATCAAAAGCAGGTGAATTTACAAGTGGTATAGTACGATTGTAATCATTAGCATCTATATACATGCTCTTTTTCCTATTTGTTAATTAGATTCTCCTTTCAAATAACTTCATGTTGGCAGCCATGCGGTTCAACCATGGTGCCCCTACGATAACATCCTCATGTTGAAGAGGAGAGATGAAAAAGTCTTCTTTGTCAACGTAGCTGAGAGATACCCCTCCCCGGGGGTCTATGCACAAAATATACAATTTACACTTTTATAAAAAATTTGAATATACATCAGAGTTGCGAAAGCATTTGCATAGGGGAGGAGTTCTCAGCACCCGACCAAGCATGGAGTTTAGGTGATGAGCCGGACTCCATCCAAAGGTATCTAGAGACTAGTGCTACCCCTGAATGGGTGTTATGAAGACAAAAGTGTTTATGACAAAATAAATAGCATAGCACGAGACCCTATGTTGGGATCGACCGGTCCACCCATTCACTTCCGCTCTACTACGAACATAGAGAATTTCGCTTTGTCGGGAGAGAGTCAGAACACCTCCAACCTACCTGAGCCAAACATAAGCTGAGGTCGCTTCACCTCCCTCCATGAATTCAAGCTCTAAAAGGATCCCAAGCACCAGTAGGTGGTAGGGTATCAACACCAACCATACAAGTTTAGGCACCACGCCTCTTCGATGCCCAACACTGGGTGTTTAGGCAAAGCCATGGAAAAATCCCGAAGCGTTAGCCGTGTAGGAGGTCATTCAACCCCCGACGCACTAACCTTGTAGATGAGCCTAGCAAAAAGAAGAAGACCTAGGCAACACCCTTGATCCAGCAAAGCCCAAGGTCAATGACCCTTTAGTCTAAGGCTAAGCGATGTAGGTGATCCTAGTCTTGTAGCAACGCTGCCATGAGAAACATAACACATGAGTTCAATCACAATAGTACTTTCCATATGCACAAACAATCTTTTCCATGATGTTAGATTGTATAGGGTCTCTACCCTTACATGTTTGCCATAAACCATCCAAATCATCTTATGATCCAATCCCAAAACCATAAAACATAATCCAATTACATCATATGGGCGAGGACTCCACCCAACTTGGATGAGGCACGACCAATCCTGGATAACCACTTTAGGACATAACATGGCTGCAAAAATTTCAGTAGCATTTTGACAGTATAACCATATCCAGAAAAAAAAATTCAGCAGCATTTTGACAGCATAACCATATCCAGAAAAAAAAACCACAAGACACACTTGTTTACACCATAGAATATCAACCATAATCCATAAGGGAATCTCAGCCCTTAACCATGAATCATAATCACACCGAACCAACTCCCACATTTGGAGTTTGACACATCAATCGAAATCCACACACATGTGACCCTTAAGACGTGATTCTCTCATGCATAAAAAGAGTCATACTAGAAAATAATCATGATATAAAAATACAATTTTTACCACATCCAACCATGCAAAGTTGATGCATCACATTTGCACTTCACCTCCCTAGCACATAGAGCTAGTTTTGACCTAGGAAGGTGGAAAGCAATTACAACCATGCATATGAGACATACACATCAATCCATGAGTTCCCATACATCATATAATAACATTCCATCACCATAAACATGATGCAAAACAGCTCCGACCTTTAGGTCAACCATAAGCCATAACTTCACACATATACAAAAAACAAATTTTTGTCATTTTCGGGAGTATGAAAAACATGCAAATGAAAGTATTTGACCTCAAAAATATGCATCAAGCTCAACTCCATAATAAATACTATCACTTTATCACATCACTTCACCCATATGGTACTCATACCACGAACGGTAACCCCAAAAGAAAGTCACTTTATTCATATCTGCCTATGCGGTTCGGGATGTTTAACCAAATACTCTCACATAAGTTTATGACCATCTAATAGTCGAAATCAACTTACCAAAAAAACCGTTAAATGTATAAAAACAACTCGGTTAACTCACGACGTCATATGTTACCTCCCCTTGGTAGCACCCCTATGCGTGTAGGTAAAACCGGTTATAGAGCGATTAATAACTTGCATTTTTGAGATGATAATGGAGACCTAAATTCATTTATCATCAAGTTTCATCAAGCTTTTCAATTCGTTAACTGGGTTTTCCCATCCGGAGAAACTATATTGTGGTTCTCCAAGGAGCCTGGAGTCAAAACATTTGGTTGTGCAATGGATAACAAGCTGTTTTTTTGACCATACATTAGGAAATTTCGGAGGTCATTTGGAGGGCCTTCTAAGAAAAATAGAATTTTGACTTTCTCTCTCTAGAAAATAGGTGTGGTAAAAGCAATTGTAAACTTGGAATAACCATTTGAAAAGTGCACTTACAAGTAGATTCTTGCCACAATGTCATAACGATCGTGATGATTGAAGAATAAATCATTTTCAGTTGCATTTAATGAACGTCCTAGAATTGGAGGGAGTTTCCTGTACATGGAATGTATAACTAAAGGAAATAGGACGTATCCTTCAAACCTTCTCTCTCCTTACTCTCTCACTGTTTGTGCAATGACCTTAAAGAAATCCTCCCTTTCTTGCCCTGTTACATACATGGCTTCTTCTTCCACCCCCACAAATTTCCTCCTTAAAAGACCCTTCTATCAACTACACATTGACCTGGATCCCCAATATATGCTACTGTGTAAGCGAGGAAAAACTAACATCAAAGTGACACTGATCATGACAGATAGACTCAGACCAGAGGGAACAAAACACTTAGATATTTGGACAAAAGGCTCACTCTATCCATTGAATCCCATGACCAATGCTTTCCCTGCATTTTCAAATCCCACTAACTTATTGACCTTCGCAGGTAATGGAGAGAATGGATTGCTTGGATACTCTAAATCTCTAAACAACAAATCAGAAACTTATAAAGACATGGTGAAGCACCAAGCAATTGGGATTAAGAGACTTTAAAACTTGCATCATGAGGACCAAAGAATTGTAATGCAACGGACACAACAATCACAGGTCTTGCAAACAAAGGTATGGTCATTACAAAACAAAGAGCCAATGTTAGGCACTCGTGTGCGAAAGAAGAAACTACGGAATCTTGAAACATTGAAGGTAGGTTGTGGCGGCCTTAAGAAAAGAATCCAACCATTGAGGTGAGCATTGTAAACTGTCTAATTAGTTTAAACTAATCTAAGTTTTTGTTTATGTTAGTTATGATTTCTTTGTAGAGATTCCATCTATCCAGACAAAGAAAACATAGACCCAAAGGCCAATGTAGGAAAGCAGTTAAAGCCATTGATAACTAGTGGTCTTGCAAAAGGATATAATGCATGACAAAAAGTTTAAGATTTTGCAATAGGATGTTGTTGAAAGATTCATTTCAAAGAATGCAGTGCTTTCCAAGCATATACATGGTACATTGGACTCCTTGGAGTTAGTAAAAGAGGTTACTCAGCTATTCAACAATCTATCTCTTCCATGTTTGTGAAGAAGGGAATAAATTCTAAGCTTTTATCAACAATTGCAAGTGTTTGGAAGGAAAGACTACAACTCAATAATGAACAGACAGACTTCATTGGATGTCCATTTCATATTCAAGATATTTATAGCTCACAGGGAACTACTGTCACTTATGATGAGTACAACAATATCTTCATGGACCTCACTTTGTTGCAAACTAGAATGGTAGAGTTCTACAATATCACATTCGAAGAGACATGTGGCGTTCTACATTTTGTTTTGAAGCTAGATGAGTGTGAGATTATTAAAGAGAAGAAGCTAGAGCGAGTTACAATCACATTAATGAATAGCGCTCTTTTCAAATGTCCCACTGATGACCCTTCATACTTTAGTGTTCAATCAGAAACAAACATATGGTGGCTTGGTGCATTTCAGGTAATCCAGTTATCTCCAATTTTGTAGCTCTAGCAAGCTCTCTATTGTACCTAAATTTTAGATTTATTTTTCGTATCTCATAAGGATTAATCTTGCAGGTAAAGAAATAAGACCATGACATTTCATTTTGGATGGTTCCATCAAACCCCTATTCTAGATATCATTGATAGGCAAATGAATCAAGGAGAGGTATTGGCTGTAGATGGGAGAGGAGACTTTCAAGTTCAATGGCATCTTGCAGCTGACCTCAAAACACTGAAGTGTATGTATAATTGTGGAATGGGTGCCATGGAAAAGTCTCCATGCTTGTATTGCATGGAGCCAGCAAAAGTGATGGACCCAAAGTGGTGGCAAAAGGATCCTACTCGTCACAATCAAGACTCTAATTTTGGACCATTTCTGGATATACAACTTGTTAATGTCCATATTTGTACAATGCATGGTCTCTGCCAAATTGTAGAGAAGTTGGTATATCTGTACATTGGGTTTTCTTGGAAAATCAAAAAGTCATCTGAATGACAAGTCGTTCTAGAGCCTTTGGAACTAGTTTTGTCAGATATTGGTCTACATGGGGGCAATGTGAAAAAATAGCGGGACAAAAAAAGGTCAACCAATGAGAAAGATGTACCCTGCAAACCATCCATAGGTGGGGTCAAGGCACACTATTTTCTATCTAAACCTCAAGGTATGAAATATGTGAGGCTAAAAAAGTGAGGGAGAGTATATCACTCTACCTACATTAGCATAATTTGAGTATATGCACTGGAAAAAACTTCCTTTACTAAGTGAAAGACCTAGAGACAACAACTCGCAATGCAAAGGGTGATGTGTGGCGTTCCATGACACATCATTTCAAATGTGTGAGAATGATGATTGGTCACATGATAATCTCAACAAGTTTAAACAGAACTTTCAGTCTACTGAAAAAATCCTTCAAGACAGCATGGACTGACACTCAAATCACTCATTACATGGTAAATTCAAAGCACCTCAGATAGTCTTAGTACTAAGTTTGTGTTTAAATTTCTAATAAATTTCTTGTTTTGCAAACATTATTTTTAATCATTTGCCATATTTCATCCAAAAGTATGGGAATCCAAGTATATGGAACACCCAAGGCCTGGAGAAGTCTCATTACATGGCTACAAATACCTACTTCTGACACACACAGCATGGAGGCTCTCGAAATAAGGCAAATATTCTAAAGGATTTACTTCAATGGTTTTATCGCATAATCATTCATCACATGCAACAAAAGAAAGTATTGGCCTCTTCAACCCGTATAGGCAATCAGACATTTGTAACTTTAGAAAAGAAAGCGAGCAGACGCATTCAACAACTCAAGTGCTCTTTAAAGTCAAATCAGGTGGAGGAAGACAATGCAATATGCCAATCATCGGTGGAACAAGAGAGTTAGAGTTTAGATGTATCGGATGTACCACAAATGCTTGTAGAATTAAAATTCAATATGTACCATAACTATTTCAACATTTTGATGATTTGCAAATATCATTTGGAACCTCGCCCTTGTATTTGATCATTAGATGTTTGCCATACTCTAAGAGTTCAGTAGGGTTTTCTTTCCCTAAAGATAATGCCAGTGCTGTGTATGTGTAGTAAATATGCTTCACGGCCCCCAGTATATCCTGGAGAGTAACCAAAACATTCTCTCCCAAAACCTTGTCAATGAGGATAACTTTGTCAGCATTTTGTGGTAGCATTGGATCACCTAAGAAGCGAGATAATGTTTTGAAAGCATAGGTTGCAGTATTCCCCTCTTGTGACATTCTGTTGTGAAAGATTAGGATGGGTGCCTCACATAAACTAGGAAGATATTGTCCTAGAGCTGCATCCCTACCATGGAATTGTCTTCTTTGACGATGAAGAAAGTCTTCCTTTTCAACAATCCATGACTGTAAACAAAAGAAGTGTTTGTGTATGTGTGTGTGAGAGAGAGAGAGACAAAAATGTATGTGTGTGTGTGTGGGGGGGGGGGGGGGGGGGGTAGGATTTTATACCATGAAACTCTCATTTTGCAAAAAAAGCTCATCCTTCTAGAGGTTGAGTAATCCGGTTGACTCCTAGGCTGGTCGCTTAAACCAATCCTCCATATCGTGTTTACTAGTTGATGGCTTAAGATTATTTTGAATAGTTTGAAATGTGGCTTCATCAGGAAGGATTTCTTTATACTTTTTTTCCTTTTCAAAGCAGAGTTTAGGGTAGTCCAGTGGGTTACTGGAGATCTCCATTGCCTCATCATCACTACTATCATCTGAAACAAATCCATTCCTCTCCTCCTGATACTTGGAGATAGTGGCCATTGCAAAGTCCTCCCGCAAACAAAAAATACTTTGTATATCATGAAGGAAAATGTATGACCTATCTCCAAATTTAAACTCTGGCACTTCTGGTAGCATTAAGGTGGCTTGCCGCTCATTAAAACCTGACACATCTAGAGGTATCTTGATATCTGAGGTTTTCATTGAGAGAAGATTTCTTTGTTTCGCCTCTTTTGCTTCTTCTTCAAGATCAATGGTCTCCTCTATCTCCGTCACTTCAATGTATTCCTCATTCTTTTCATCTTTTTCATATTCTAGTAAATTTTGTTCCTCCATGACCTCCTTAGGATCTTTCATAAGCCTTGTAAATAATCCACTAAAAATATTAGAAATCCAAAGGATTCTTGAATTAGCTTGCACTCTCGTTCATATAAGCTGCACCAATGGGGCCTGTACATAAGAGGCAATTGATTATACTTCTTGTAGGACTGTCTTTCAGGATCACAGTCTTTTAAATGGACTACCACCATCTTACCAACATTAACCCTGCCCTCTTGAATGCTGAAGCTCAAAATTCTCTCGTTCCAGCTTCAAGTGTTCACTCTGTTCAGCTATAAATACATCAAGATTAAATGGAGCATTAAAAATGCAAGAGACCAAGTCGAACTTATCATCAGCCCCAGATGACACTGCAAAATCTAAAAGCCTTTCATCAATCATTGTAGGGTCTTTATAAATAACTGCCTCTTTTTTCTTTTGGATTGTTGCAACACATTGGGCACTCTGCAAAGTAGGTGTTGAAAAATCCATTTCTCTCTTAAGTGAGTTTGGTAAAGTAAATTTTGGAGTAGAAGGGGACTCCATCTTGACAAATGGACCAGTATTAGGCTCCTCCAAACCTGGAGCAGGCTCCTCCAAACTCAGGGTAGGGTCCTCCAAACTCATGGCAGGCTCTGATAGATATATCAATGGGTTCTGTGAAGTCTACATTCCTCTTCATTGATGTTTTTAACAGCTTTCGCAGTCTTCTCGGAATGTTTGCTTGGCAACCACTGTGCTCGAGATCTATTTTCTGCCTCTTCCTCCTATGTGATCTTAATCCTACCATTTATTTCACACTCACAAATATAAGTTTCATCAAACATAAATAAAAAGAAGAGCACCACATGATCATATAAGTTTTGAACAAACTATAGCTAGGTATCTCACAGTTATTCCCAACTAATCAAATAGACAATAACATAGATGCTTAGTATGGATAGAATGCAAAACTGCTTTATAGTTGTGAAGAGCAAAAGCCATACAAGTGGATCACGGCACGCAGAGAACATAAAACAAAATCCACAGAGCTACTAGCACACCGTGATGCACTCAATGGGATTTCATACAATAGAATAGCTACCAAAACATCAAAGAATATTATTCTTCAAAAAAAATGTTTGTACAATTTCAAAAGAGGATCACGGCGCACAGAGTATATAAATGAATGTCCACAACACTACTGGCGCGCCGTGATCCATTTAATGGGCTTTCATACAATGGAATACCTACCAAAACATCAAAGAATATTATTCTTAAAAAAAAACGTTTGTACAATTTCAAAAGAGGATCATGGCGCACAGAGTACGTAAACGAATGTCCACAAAATTATTGCGCGCCGTGATCCAATATTGGTTGGTGAATTCTTAAATGGACTTTTACATTTTGAAGCACAATTCCTAGACACAACTAAACTATGGACCAAATGACAGTGAAGAGATGGACTTTACCTTTGCTAGGACTAGACATTGCTCTTGGAGTAGAGATTTGGAAATGGAAATGTTGTTTTGGGTCTTCAAGCTTCTGATTCCTGCACCTTGAAGAAGGGAGATGCCTTCTTAAGTCTCTCTCTCTCTCTCTCTCTCTCTCTCTCTCTCTCTCTCTCCTCTATCTCTCTCTCGAGGTCTGTATTTCTCTTCACCAATATTCTCCCCTTGATCTGTCCTACCACACGAGTTATTCTCTCTTCTCTCTCTCTCTCTCTCTCTTCTCTCCCTTTTTCATGCAATAATAGACATTACCATTAGCGTTTTTAATGAAGCAAGCCGAATATTATTGTACACGTGTTACGAGGACATGCATTAAATGGGTGGTTAGACCACAATAAGTACTTTTTAACAACCCAGAAATATGTGTACTATTTACGGTAACAAATGCACACTTGAATTCATGATGAGAGAGAGAGAGAGAGAGAGAGAGAGAGAGAGAGAGAGAGAGAGAGAGAGAGAGAGAGACGACCTCTATGAGAGATAGATAGATAGATAGATAGATAGAGAGAGAGAGAGAGAGAGAGAGAGAGAGAGAGAGAGAGAGAGAGAGAGAGGGAGGGAGGGACCTACCACCGAGACAACCTTTACAACCAAGGTGCAAAGCATTTTCTTCCGATTTAATTCCACCAAGAGAGATATTTCCAAAGTGTTTGTTGAAGTTGAAGAGAGACAAAGAGAGAGATAGATAGATAGTTCTATCATCGTCCTCAGAGGTCAAATATGACCTATGGGACCAAATGAACATGTCACGTGGTGTGAGTGGAGGTCATAAGTGACTCTTGATGCTCAAAAATGGCTGAAATGAGCGTCGCAATAGAGATTCCACATCATGGTTGGGAGAGGAAGGTATGTAGGGAGAGCTCATGGTTGAATATAGGGGGAAAAGAGGACCTAATGTGGTCAAAAGCTGAGCACTCAAGTAGTGTGTGATACTCACTCTCTCGCACTTGACGAGGGCATAAGGTGCAAAGTCATGAGACTCCTCGCTAGTGCCCCAACGTCCTATCTCACAGCATAGAGAATGGGAGCTAAGACGAATTGAGGCAATGGTGTGGATCGCACTCAATGGGATGGGCTCAAGGATGTAGGGATGGGTTCGGTTACCATGTTTAGAGAAGAAGAGAGATTTGTTGTTTGGGGCAACGTGTGTGGTGTAATGGTTGATAGAATGGCATTGTAAGAAGGCCTCATTAACTTGGGAGTCGATTGACGCATCCTTGACCAAGTGACATGCATCCCATGTTCCAAACCATTTCTTGATGTCAAGCATCCACCCCGAACTTAGTATTTTGCTCTTGCATGTCTTTTGGACCTTTTGACTTACTTCATATGTGATTCTAGGAAGTCGATGCAAAGGGCTACGTTGACTCTTAAGCATGTACTCCACAACCCTTTGCATGTCCAAGACCTCAATGGGAAGCAATCCGGACTGAAGAAGTAAGAGCCTGTAGGGTGTTTGTGTCTTGACTTGGAGTTAGTTGGTGAGAAAACACTTTAAACATTCTCAAACTCTTTCCAAGTAGACTTCCCGATGCTTCCACCCCACACCTCCACTCCATAAAGAAGCACCGGTGTCACCAATGTGTCAAAGAGGTACTTTTTGAGAGCTCAACACTTGATCTCTCCAGCATTGCACATGTTCGCAAATGCATAATAAGCCCTCTTTCCGGCTTCCAAGCGACGCATTGCACAATCCTTCCATTTATGATTGGATGGAACCTCAAGGCCAAGGTACTTGAAGTGATCTACCACTTCAAGTTGCTCATTGTTGTATACAATGCATGGATTTTTGTCATTGAGGGTCTTTACAAGCATAACCTTGGTTTTCGATCCATTCACGATCAACGCGCTATGTAGGCAAAAGCCCCGGGGCAAAAGGTTTGATCCAATTTGCACTCCAATCATGAAGCATTCCATGTTGAAGTGCAAGGTTAAACATATCGCATATCCATATATCGTATTTTATTGCTTGTCCATTTAATCATTTTAGCCTTGACACCTTGAAGGTCCCCTGCCTTGCGAGTAGTGAGTTACTCAAGCGCGCGGTATACATCTTCAATGGTAAAGAAGGGAGACATAAATGAAAGGGAGCTATAAATTTCCATCTTATCAACATTGGGTTGCTCATAGAGGTTCTTGCAATGCATATACATATCCTCAAGAGTCAAGTCACGAAAGCTCTCAACACTCTTGCCTTTTAAATTTTGCCAAAACTTGCCACATGCATGTGCTTTCTCTTGCGCTAAAAGAAGTTGCTTTTTGAATTCCTACCTTCTCCTCTTCTTTTGAACAAGTGCTTTGTATGTGTGTGAACATTCCAAGTAAACTTTCTTATCTTTGCTTACATCCAATCTTAGAAATTGTTTTCGGGCTTGACTACATTCCATGTCAAACCATTTCTTCTTGGTGCTACCCTTCTTAGACCTTTTGCAAGACATGTGTTTCACCGAAAAGCATTCCTTCGCACAAGAGAAAATTACTCCTTTGAAAACTTTCCACTTGCATTCTAATGTTTGGCTTGTTGATGCTCTATCATGCTTAACATTTGGTCCACCATATCAGCATATATAAGTGCTCGTTTGAAGTCTAGACGTAGGTAGAAATGATTCACATCATGATTGGAGGCTACATGCTCGGTCCGTTTACCACACTTGAGGTCAATACATAACATTGTATGATGCGATTTCGGATTCCATTTAGCAAGTGTAAAGCTTTGTATGCATTCTAGAGTGGCTTCTGAGAACAACATATAGTCAATCATGCTATCATCATTGTGCTTTCTACATGTAAACTCATTGGTGCCTTGCCGAGATACACCACTTGCAACAATAAGCATTCTGGTACTATTGCACAATGTAGAAGTGACTTTTCTTAGTGATCCAGTTCTTTTGCATCATTAGAACTTCAATTATACATGTATGCGTCATCCATTCTTCTTGAGACATGCGGCATATCGACTTGTTGTGTGTCGTGTTGCAACGTATTTGTGCGAGCATTCATGTCTCCAAAAACAATGAATTCACCTTGATCCTTGTAATGAGCAATGTCTTCCTCTAGTTCAACAAAGGACTGATCTCTATCCATATCCAAGTGGGCATAAAAGTTGGAGTCATAGTGAGGAATGTAGCAACCAGTCACAAACATGACTTGACCATTTGAGGGAGAGAGAGAGAGAGAGAGAGAGAGAGAGAGAGAGAGAGAGAGTTAGGGATTTCAAGAATTGGTGCATGACGTGCGGTAGGCTATATTCTCCTCGCAATTTTCAATCCGCATGTCACGATCCACACAAAGAGAGAGAGAGAGAGAGAGAGAGAGAGAGAGAGAGAGAGAGAGAGAGAGAGAGAGAGAGAGAGAGAGAGAGAGAGAGAGAGAGAGATCCTTTGCATTTTTCTCTTATAGTGGAATGGCAAGAACAAAGGAAACAACAAGGAAGGCAGGGAAAGGACCAGGGCTTGCAAAGAAATCATGTGGAAGGTTTGCTAGTAAGAAGAAAACTTCAGGTAAACCAATGAAGATATTGAAGGGACCAAGAATGAAGAATATTCAAAGAAACATGGGTTCATTTAAGGAGATCAGAAAAGCTCAAAAATGTATTGAGATTTGTGTCCCTTAACTTCCTTTCCAAAGAGCATTAAGGCAAATTTGTGAGGAAGCATGTGCTGGCACAATGAGATGGAAGGTTGTTTCCCTACTCTGTCTTCCAGAAGCAGTAGAAGATTTTTTACTGGAGTATTTTAATGATATCACCATTGTTGCTGCTCACCGGGTGACAATAATGGACAAGGACAGTGAGATGCTCAAGAGAGTACGTTGGAGATACAATAAGCTCCATATCCCAAATGAGTTTATTGACCCCAAAATGAAGGATATATTGCTAATACCACCAGGCCGATGGGATCATGGGGTTAAGATTCATGAGGTTTCTCATGATGTGAACACCAGAGCCAGAGCTGAGCAAGAAGAAAGACATCACTTGGGCAGAGAAATTAAACAGGATACACACTGCTGCTGTTGCTGATGAAGAGGCCCAGAGGAGAAATTATGGGCAAGTTACCACAGACTTAAATGAAAGAAACAATGATATTTTACATTCCATAAAAGAAGGACTATTAGCAACCATTCCCCTTGCTAATGGTACTAGGCAATTAGCTCTGGATTCTGTTGATATTGGGATTTTGAAAGATCCCAATGCACAAATTATAGACTCTATTGTTTATTTATGCCTAAAGTAAGAGCTCTTCTTTACCTTTAAGATCCTTTTTTTTGGTACTTGGTCTCTAATTAAATCCTTGTTTTTGATTGTAGCTTAATAAAGATCCAGCTCCCTCAAGAAACCCATACTGAAATTTATGTTTTAGATCCACAGTTGTCTGTGCCACTCCGAATAAAAAACACCCCTCTTGGCACATTGGAGAGATGGTTTGTCCACTGTCCAATGCTTCAGGTCACAGCTCTGGTGTTGCCATATGAATCAAATAATCAGTGGAGCCTTGTATGCATTGAACTGGACAAACAAGTGGTATGGACAATCAACTCCATACAATCAACACATTCAGAGATAAGAGTGTGAGTGCTGATAAAACCTTGAGTGTTTATTTGGGCTATGGTTGATGACCTCAAAATTGTTAACAACAAATAACCTTCATTGTTCATAGATGTGTAAAAAGATTACGTCATGTCTATGGAAGGCTTTGTGGAAATCATGAACTCTACAAGTCAACCTTTAAACCTGTCAAAGTGCCTAACCAGACAGATCCAAATTCTTGTGGGGGCTGGAGATGTCTTCTCCATGTAGAGTACATACTACATAGTTTTTTTTGCTTTGAATCCATTTATGTCAAAGATATTTCCTTGCTATGGTTTGGACCAACTTGGTGCTATTATTAATTAGAGTATTGACCACAAGTTAACCTAATTTTGTAGAATGCTGTGGAAAATTATACCTTAAAATATTTACAAAGGTACCGTGCTTCAATGATTCAACATCTATCTCTTTCAACCCCAAGAGTTTTAGATGCAGAAGACAGTTTTGTCGACGGCCATATAATAACTTTAACAATGACCAATGATGAGGAAGTCATGCCAGTTTCCACCATTGGAAACCAAATCCCTAAAACTAACCCCATATTAGAGGAATAGACACCGGTATGCTTTGCAATTGGAGCGGCTAAATCCAAAGTTTAGGTTGATCAATGTGAAGTAGACCAAGCCCTTGAAAATGCATATGTAAAATGCTCCTTAGCGATGAGGAATGCAATAGAGGTTCTAGGCCAAGTAGAGGAGGATAATGGAGTGCCTATTATTGTGGCACATGATGCGGCACATGATCAATATGAGGGAGCCCAAGCTCTTGTAATTGCTGATGTGAAGAGCTCTTCAGATCCGAGAGAAGATACATAGTGTCTTGACCATGTAGAGGAGGAGGCCAACATTGCAAATCAAAGTCAGGAACAGACAACATAACAGGTTAACCATTCGGCCATGGAAACACAAGAGTCTTGTAGTCCACAACCACAAGAGGTGAATACCCTTGGCAATACAAAAGGGAGCATCGACACTCAACAACAGAATGTCAACATTAGAAATAACCAGTATGGACTCTTGCTTCAAGTAGATATGGTTGTTCCGGTAATATCCATTGTACTTATATAATAAACTGTTTTTTGTTTCTAACTAGTTATATGTATGCACACAATGATTGCAGAGACAAATTATCTTGGATCTAATGGATTGTTGCTGCTACGACAGCCGTACAGTGTACAAACAGAGTTCTCCGATTTACGTATTTTCCGCTTGGGAAATCTCAGAGTAGTAATTCGACTAGGCACAAAGGAATTTTTGAATTTTTTGATTCCACACTTTAGGGTTGCTATCTGGCCTTCAATGCAGGCCCAAAACTTGAATCCCCTTGTTACCATAGTTTGCAATTTGGCTGAAATTCAGAGATCGGATTTTTATTTTGTGTATAGTCAAAGAAATTTTAAAACCATTGCGGGACATTTCCACCCAACTATAGCTAATGTGCCACTTTTCTACAAGCCCTTTGAATAGATCAATGTGTCTTATGAAGCTCTCAATACTTTGTTGATTGATGACACACCACATAAGGTTTTACTTAATCCACCCAGCACTACTATTTCCCCACCTTCATTTGAAGGGCATCTTCACGATTTTTACCTAGAGGACATTTTGGTCCCATACCTGCAAGCAATGTACTTAAGCCCATTGAGCACATCGGAATTTGTACTTAAAAATGTACTTAGTACTTCATTGTTTATACCTTAAATTGATATTGTCTATCTGTCTATGTGTTTCAAATACTCAGAGAGAGAGAGAGAGAGAGAGAGAGAGAGAGAGAGAGAGAGAGAGAGAGAGAGAGAGAGAGAGAGAGAGAGAGAGAGAGAGAGAGCCTTGAACAAACACTTGATATTAAGATTAAACTAGTCAAAAAAGTTACATTTCATTCAAGCCATTCAGGCTAGATTACATGGTCACAATTTGAATACGTCAGAAAGATCTCCACACAAAAAATGCTTCTCCCTTCGTTGCATTACTCTTCGTCCACCTAGCAAGAAATAAAAGTTTTCGGAGTCAATGTCGGCAGTCTCCTCCACTATGTCATGTCGAAGTTGCAAAAGATTGCATTGCTACCTTATTGTAATTACTGTCATAAGATTTAGGTCTTTTTCCACCACTTCCACGTCTATGAAAACATTGTTTGCCAAACTTGCTGCCTCTTGATCCATAGGCACATAGCAACCTTCAACAATTTGAGAACGCTTGTACCAAAAGGAGATTATTAATGTCTATGTCGCAAGCATATACTTGACAATGAAAGTGTCAAGAGCAATCTCGCAACATATGCCATCTGGTTCTTTCACATACCACCCTCAATCAAGAAGCTTATCACACAAGAGGGAATAAAATGAATTGCAGAGCAGCATAGTTTTAGAAACATGTACTTTGCAAGTATGAAATAACTCAACAAAGAGACCAACAAGATAGAAATTTGCAAGTTTCACCAATTTAGTGGGTACAGAGTTTTGGAGAGACCTCTAAACATCCCTATAGAGCCTACTCCTCAATGCCTCGCTCATTGTTGTGTCAGGAACGGGCCAATCCACGGAGTTCCAGTTGGTTGGTAGTGGAACCTTCACCAACTGTTACACTCCTCTCTGATTCCTTTGATTGAGTTGGTAGAAATGGTCATAGAAGAAAATTCCCTCGTCTACAAGGCTTTTGCTAGTTCTGCCAGCATATTGCAAGACCCCAATATGAGAGTGGGTCACAAAGGTGAGACCTATAATGCACCCCAGTGGCTCCCATTCCTCATATGAGGAAGGATAAACCTCTGTGAATGTAAGAGAATAGAAATAAATACAAACATCTATATAACCTAATTATATATCTGTAATAAGAGAAGAAAAAAACAGATTCACATTTGAAATGTAAGATAACATTTATAGAGGAGTGCTAAATAATTAACTTACAGTTGCACCGTGGATTATGCACCATGGAGACATCACCGCCATTAGCAATCACATCGGAGTGAGTGAAACATGTTGAACAAAGACTTCTTTCACAATCTTTTTACCAACCTCGACTTTGAAATCCAGAACTCTTGCTTTCCATGCAGAACGAAACATATCTGTTGCTTTCGAGCTTTTTCTTGGTTGCATAAGAACCCAAGAACCTTTGCTTATTCTCTACTCTTGCCACCTATTGTCTGCAGTGAGAGAGTTTCAGATTGAGATAGTGCTTATGCTACTACATGGTCTTCTTGGCACACTAATGGTGAGGCTAGTTGGGGACAGTGTAGAGCAACCTCTAGAACTTCTTGGGCGGGTAGAAGACGAATCCATACGTATAATGGAGGGAGAATGAGTTTTGAAAGCCTTTCATAAAGGTAGTGGATATCTTTTAATGAAGGGAGAGAGTTAGCTATCAATCAGTAGTCAGGTGTCAGCAACTTGATGGCTACTGGCAGTGGGCCCTACTTTGTGAGACGAGGAAGTTACCTTACGAAAATGGGACAAAACTCAATATTTTAAAAACATTTCTTTCATTTTTGTGTTATTTTTCATGCATTTCTACGTTCCTCATTGGCTGCGCCTTCTTTTCTCTCTCTTCAATAAGGCCCTCCAAATGACCTCCAAAATTTCCTAATGTCTCTTAGATCGTGCGTGTTTTTTACATGATACCATGTTCTAAATGATGTGTTTTATCTTTGGTATTAAGGGTTCACGCTGATTCATAGTGGTTTGTGATTTATGACCAAAACAGTGTTCCTACCGCCTCTATGACGTGAAACAAAAAGCATTTTTTATACACGCACGTGACCATGAACGCATCATGTACATAAATCAGTGTGTTAAACATGATGAAATAATCATAGGGAAAATTTGTATGTACTCGGTTAATCCATACATGCTGTCGTATGCGAAAAAAAAAAATCATCGAGAGGGTGATTATGCAGAAAAATGACACACACACACACACACACACACACACACACACACACACACACACACAGAGAGAGAGAGAGAGAGAGAGAGAGAGAGAGAGAGAGAGAGAGAGAGAGAGAGAGAGAGAGAGAGAGAGAGAGAGAGAGAGAGATTCTTATGGAGTTTAGAGCTTCTCACCGTGCTTTAGAATCGATAAGGGGCTGTCGAAAGGCTTCTTGGTTTTCTGCAAGAGAGCGGTGATGAGAGCTACGTAGAGGTATGCGCCATGAAAGCTTTCGGAGAGCACCTACACTGTGAAACGAGAGAGAAGATAATAAGTAAGTAGAAAGAGAGTGTCCTTCTTCTTCTTCTTCTTCTTCTTCTTCTTGAGGAAGAGAAGAGCTTATGGAGATGGTGATGAAGAGCTTGCACTGCTCCATATAATAGATATATACGTATAGCCTCGCGGTAGTAGACGCAACAGACGGCACTGAAAACTGGGCACTTTATGCCAGTTTATAGGTTCTAGTGCAGCTGCCTAGAGTGATGCCCAAGCTACACATACCGCTAGTTTTCAACCTAGAATAGCCTCCTACTTTTGGAAAAAGACTCCAGTCTTTTCTAAAATCATGGCACAGTTTTTGGTGGTCAACTTCCCCACTTACCATTCAATTGTTACAGTAAAATTGGCCAACCGGACAGTATCTATAGAGCCAACTAATGGAAATAGTAGCTAGACCATGCCGCACCGTAATATCCTGACATAATTATGACCTTCTCGTATTGCCCTAGCATATTTACGGTTCGGCTTTTTATAAAAATATTTTTCGTAAAAATCCCGTTTGGTCTCAGTTTTGCTCCGGGTGATCATTTTTAAATCCGACGAAGACTAAAATTAATATTTTTATGTTTAGGTCATCATAAAAAGCACATTTCTTTTCAAAAACGCCAAAAAGCACGAAAAGCTAAAAATAGCGTAAAAAGAAAAAAAAACTAAAATTGAACCACGGGTTCCCCTCGTCCACTCGAATAAGAAAGCGAACTTGCCTTTCACTAAAAAGCACTAAATCACGAAAATCCAAAAATAGAGTGAAAAGCACTCAAAAAGCATATTTTTACAAAATTGAACCATAGCTTCCCTGGAGCACGTAGATTAAGGATCCGACCTTGTTTTTTTGCAAAGGATTTTTCCAAAACTAAACCAAACGTCCGTCTAACCTACTGGAACATGGAAAGGACCTTGCTTTTTACTTTAGAACCTTCCAATACTTTCAATCAAGCATCTTAAGTAAAAAATTTGGCAAAATAGATATTGAAAGCCATTTTTCTTATTTTTAGAAGAGACCCAAAAATTGGGGATCTTACATCCTCCCACACTTGAAAAATTTGAGGTGTTCTCATCTCGAGATGAAATCTAGATAATTCAGCCTCATTATATCATCATGTTTCCAAGTTGCATCTTCTTGAGGATACATTGACCATTTAACAAGGTGTTCAATAATGGTCCGATTACGTAGAGGCTTGGTTCTGCTCTGAAGTATCACTTTAGGATATACTTCAAAAGTTCCATCAGTAGAGGTAGATAATAGAGAATCATCAAGAATATATTGCGGATCAGGTATATACTTCTCGAGTAAGCTGACGTGAAAAACATCATATACCTTTATGTGTGGTGGTAACAAGAGTCTGTAAGCTTGATCATTTATCCGCTCTGTGATTACAAAAGGTCCACAATATCTAGCACTCAGCTTCTTACACTTGTCTATTGATAAAGAACCACGTTTGAGTTTCACTCTCAAAAATACCATATCATCCTCTTTAAAAAGTTTATCAGACCGTTTTGGATCAGCATAACTCTTTTGTCTATCTTGAGCAGTCGTAATATAAGATTGCTTTGTAGTTGCATTTCTTCCAACATTTCTTTGGATGCTTGAACTTGTATGAGAGGGTTTGTCCATTTGAGTGGAGTAAGACACTCTTGTCCGTACAATGCTTGAAAAGGAGACATTCCAATTGAGCGTTGAAATGAGGAATTATACGCAAATTCAACCAAATACAAATATCTAATTCATTTACTCTGCTCATGCATACAATAAGCTCTCATCATGTCTTCAATGATTTGATTTGTTCTTTCTATATACCCATCAATTTTGGGGGTGATAATCAGTACTAAAGGCTCATTGAGTTCCTATAGCTGAGAATAAGGCTTTCCAAAAATTTGAGGTGAACTCCGCATCACGATTAAAAATTATCCGTCGAGGTAAACCGTGATACATGAAAACAACTTTCATGAAGACCTGAGCTATATCTTTAGCCATAAATGTTGTCTTGACTGGAAATAAATGGGTCATATTTGTAAGCATATCAACAACCACAAAAATAAAGTCATATCCCAAAGATGTAAGAAGTCCTGTAATGAAATCCACGGATTTGCATTTCAATTTCATTTGTGGAGCATCAATAATTTAGCCTCATTACATCATCCACTTCCAAGAAGATAATGTCACCATACTTTAAGAGCATGCACAACGGCCAATAATTTCAAGTCATGTGTAGGATAATTTTATTCATGTATAGTAACTTACGAGATTCATAAGCTACTGGTTTTCCTTCTTGAGATAGAATGCCACCAATTGATTGTCCACTTGCATCAGTGAGCACAAGGAATGCCTTTGAGAAGGCTGAAAGCTATAGTATTGGAGCATTCACCAAAGATTCTTTGAGTTTCTTAAAACTATCTTGAGCACGTTCATTCCAAGTAAACACTTTAGCCTTCTTAAGCGCATTAGTCAATGGAGATGAAATCTTAGCATATTCTTCAATAAATGTAGGATACCATCCAGTCAAACCAAGAAAGCCAGGTAATTCTCGTACTGATTATGGTGTAGGCCAAGCTATGACAACTTCGATATTACGTGAGTCAGTAGAAACACCATTCTTGGATACAATAAATCCCAAATATTCCACCTTGTCAATGAAGAAGGTGCATTTGCTACGTTTGGCATCAAGTTGATTTTGACGGAGAAGTTCAAATACTCGTCGCACATGTTGTTCATGTTCTTCTCTGTTTCTTGAGTAAACCAGGATATCATCAAAGAGAATAAGAAAAAAATCATCAAGATGCTCTCAAAAGACGTCGATCATAAGACAATTAAAAGTTGCAGGAGCATTAGTAAGTCCAAAAGGCATAACTGTAAATTCATAATGTCCAAAATGAGTATTAAATCCTGTCTTTGGTATGTCCCCCTCCTTGATTTGGATTTGGTAATACCCTGACTTAAAATCAATTATTGTGAAGATAGAAGATCCACGTAATCGATCAAGAAATTCAACGATCCTTGGTATTGCATACTTATTCTTGACTGTTACCTGGTTCAATCCACGATAATCAATAGAAAGACGTAAAGTACCATCCTTCTGCCGATTAAAGAGAACAGAAATACTCCATGGAGAGACGTTGGGTCGAATGAAGCCTTGTTCAAGGAGTTAAGTTAATTGCTCCTTGAGTTCAACAAATTTAGGTATTGACATTTTCTAAGGTCTACGAGCAAATGGTTGAGCTCCTAGAAGTAAGCTCTATTGCATGATCAATATCATGCTTGGATGGTAGTTGTGAAAGTTCTTCAGGAAATACATCATCAAATTTTGTTATCCATTTGGGTTTAGTTGAATCTATCTTCTTCTCCTTAGGGTTGAGCTTTACTGCGTATATCCTCTCATTCTTCCTATGATTATTCATAAGTTTGGTAAAGTTCACTAGTTTGAGCTTAGGCTTCCCCCATTTCCTAGTAACTGTAACCCTAGAGTTTTGGTCGTTTTTGAAAGTCAATGAAGCATCTTTACAATGTATGTGAGCAACATTGGCTTTAAGCCAATCCATTCCAAGAATTCCATCGTAAATTCCTATGGGTAAGACTCTGAAGTTTGCAAAAGTATTATGACCATCCAAAACAAAATTCAAGTTACCCACTGAAGTAGAAAATCTAACCCTCCTACCCGTAGCTAATTCTATTGTAAGGTCTGTATCAGGGTGTTCAGGCAAAATGAGGTTTTGATGCACTAAGGAGATATGAAAGAATGTGTACCCCTGAATCAATCAATAAGGTAAAATGGTTACCTCGATACTCCATTGGGATTTGAATTACTGAAAATTTTTCATTCACTTCTTGATGTTCAATTGCAGCATGAACATACGCGTCTGCCTGATTTCCTTCACCTCTAGCCCCTTGAGCTCTATTAACTTGAGGTCTTTGATTTCGTCCTCCTCCTCCTTGATGAAGTTGACAATTAACATTCCCGTTGTAATTATTGTTGACAGGCGGTCCATTTCTAATAAAAGGGTGGATTGCCTAGCTACCTAAAACTCCCTTGGTTTTGAGGTTGTCTTTGGTTTTGCTTAAAGTTTTGTTGATTGAAGTTCCTCTGAACTGTCGATGGTCTAGGTCTAAAGTTTCAAAAATTCGGATTCGGGTTGAGGTTTCTATGTTCATAATTGTCTACCAATACCATGAAGCTTGAATTGTTAAATGGAAAATCCTTGGATTGATGACCAGGATCAAGACAAGTGTAGCACAAATGATCCTGTTTGGCTTTCATACGTAATAAGTTCTCTCTTCTTTGTTGTGGATTTCTAGATCTTTGTTCCTCCTCGGGACGAGGTCTTTTGATTTCACAAACAGGAACAAGCTCTAGTTTCCTCTTTTGGATAGTAGATAACTCTATTTCCATGGGGTTTGCCTACATCAAGCTAGTACATCTGCAAAATTGGTAAGGTGAAGACTCTAGAGTCTAGTCTTCATAGGATTATGTAACCTTAACATGAATCAAGCTACCTTGACCTCTTGAACTTTGCCTACATCTTTGCCTACATCTTTGCCTTCTCCCCGCTAGAATTTCTAGGTTGAGACTTGCGAAGCATAGAATCGACATTAGGAAAATTTGGAGGTCATTTAGAGGGCCATATGAAAGAGAGAAAAAATAGAGCGCGTCCAATGCGCTTCAGGGCTACGTTACGTAGGAAAATACGTGGAAAGACTCAAGAAATAGGAAAATAATTTAAAAACTTTCACGAATCTAGGATTGTGGCATCGTAACTTCTTTGCTTTTACCGAGCTGTTAGGTGCATGTGTGGTCCCACTGCTGATATTCTCTTATGGTCATTAACGTACTGGAGGGTGGCCATTAAGCCCGCACAAGATATTGGAATTGTAAAACACTTTCCCTTCATTAGGATACTTTCAAAGTGAATCTCCCTCCACTAAATCTTTTCTCTCAGAGCTATGGCTTCCACGTCTTCCCGCCCAAGAAGCTCTAGGTATTTATGGTCTCTCACACCAACTAGCAACACTTGCACTTTGCCTAGAAGGCCAAGCAGTAGCATATCATCAATTACAATATCAACTTCAATAAGTGCAGAGAACCAATGGGTTGGACAAAGGATAAGCAAAGGTTCATGGGTCCTAATGCAACCAAGAAGAGCCAAGAGGTCTAGTGCTATCAATGTTTACCGCTTAGAATGGAAGGCCAGAGTGTTGGATTTCAAAGTTGAAATCGACAAAAGATCTGTAAAGGAAGTTCTTGTTTAGCATGTATTTACCCATCCAGACGTGATAGAAAACGGTGGAAATGTATCAGATATACATCAACCATGTTGCAATTGTAAGTATTCTTCACATCTCAACTGCATTTGATTTGTCATTTCACTTATTGATACTCTCAGTTTAACTTTTGTTATATATTTTGCAACGTTTATCCCTCTTCTTATGAGCGATGGCTCCATTCTTCACATCTCAACTACATTAGATTTGTCATTTTCACTTATTGATACTCTTAGTTTAACTCTTGTTATATATTTTGCAGATGTTTATCCCTCTTCTTATGAGCAATGGGAGACTGTGGAGTGCATAATAGGCCTCTTTCTTGTCGTTCATGCCCACATTGGTTCTCTACAGTATTCAAGGAGAACCAACAAAAGCCTGGCTGATGAAGGAATATTTTTCTATGACCACTTCTACCAACTCTGCCCAGGGAATAAGAATGGCATGTTGGTGAAAGTGCCTCTACCAATCGACTGGAACACTGTGGATTGGCCAGTTCCTAAGGGAACAATGGTGGAGGCAATGCAAAGTAGGCTCTACAAGGATATATAGAGGTCTCTACGTAGCTCTATTCCCACCAAAGTAGTTAGAATTGCAAACTTTTGTCTTGCTCCATTGTTCATAGAGTTGTTTCATAACTACAATATACGTGTTATGAAAACTATGTTCATGTGCAAGTCATTTCAGTAGTCATCCTGTGACAAACTTCTTGACAGAGGATGGTATGTAAAGGAAGAGATTGGCATATGGTGTGAGGTTGCGCTTGACACTCTAGTTGTTAAGTACATGATTGCAAGCCAATCATTGTTAGACTCCTTTTGGTATATGTGATCACAAATGCTCAGAGGTAAGTACATTCTTATAGACCAAGTTTCTGCAGGTTTGGAAGATAATCCTGCTGTGGATATGGAAGTGTTTGATAAAGAGCATGGACTAATGTTGGTGGTTACAATAAGGGAGCTATGCAGTCTTCTACAGTTGCGGCACGACATAATTGAAGAGTCAATGGATAGGGACCTTTCAAATTTTTCCTTTTTCCTAGATGGCCGTAAGCTGATGTGGCGTAGGGAGAAAGATATTTTGTGCAAAGAGTTGGATGGCTGGGTTGAATAGTGTCAATGTAACAAAGATTCTTGTGAACCCAAGTGTATACGAGTGACTTTCAATACATGAAGTTTTTTTGAGCTCACTTGTCAATTGTGGTCTATGAATATAAGTGTTCTTGAAATACATTTCTTTAGCCATTGCCACATCTCTCTCTCTCTCTCTCTCTCTCTCTCTCTCTCTCTCTCTCTCTCTCTCTCTCAATGTAAGGCAACACAAAGACATGATAGAAGAGTCATCTTAATTCATTAGAAAGTACAAACTCGTCCGTAAGCAATGGACTGAGATACAATTTTTGTAAGTATGGAATCAAAATGTCTTCAAGGTAAAAATCAAAGGTATGCCCTTCAAAAGAGGGTGGTGGATAGTTGTTCCTGGTGGATTTAGGTCTCCCTTTTTAGGAGTATCATCAATCAGTAGTGTATTATTTGCATCAAAGGGTACATCGATTTGACTGGATGGTTTGTACAAAAGATGTAAGTTTGGTTTTTTTAGGGTGGTAGTGGCCCTTGATGATAACACATCTTCTCTGATCATACAAAAAGGCAAAATCTCTCGTATGAACACTTGATACAACGCAAACTATTCTAACTAGTGGCAACAAGTTTTGCGGTTGCACTGAAGACCATACGGCAACTCTGAAGCGTGGAAGAAGAAACTAAATAAATTCTTTTGTTCGTGGATGAACCACAACTCGACAAGTACCCATCCGAAATGTTTGAAAATCCTCGTAGGTGTCTGTTATAGCCAGAGGCAGGCGCATCAACAACAATCCATTGATGTCCAAGACAATCAATGGATTGATGTCCAACAGCAATCCATTGATGTCCAAGACAATTAACCTCTGCAAAAGTTGACAAGTACATATAAGTCGTTAGAAGCTGAACATATTTTTCCACAATTGAATAGACATTACCGGAACAACCGTATCTACAGGTAGCAAGGGTCCATATTGGGTCTCTATAGTGTTGTTGTCGTTGTTGCTATCCTCTGCTTTTGCTTCATCGTCGTAGTCATCGTTCTCATCTTCATCAAGGGTCTCTCCCATGGCTCTTTGTGCCTCATCAATTTGTTTGTCTTCCATGGTTTCCTCCAAGGTCTTTTCCTCACCCTCCATTGGCCAGCTTGCCTCATCCATATCCTTTTGGGGCTCCTCTATTGGCGGGATTGCCTCATCCATCAGCCTGCTTTCCTCATCCATGGTTGCTTGCTTTTGGGGCTCCTCCTGAGACTGGCTTGCCTCATCTAGGGTTTCCTCCATGGGCCTTTTTGGCTCCTCCACTGGCCTACTTTCCTCTTTCATTGTCTCCTCCATAAGCCCCTCTGGTTGTACACTAGCACCTTGCATATCCTTGTTTGGCCTTTCTGCATCCTCACCCCTTTCATCTTTGGCTGGTATGACCCCTCGGCCCATTGTGGTTCCACTATGTTTGATGTAGGGGCTTGTGGTGGTGGCTCGTCGCGTATTGTCATATCGATTGTGCGGTTGTCCAAGCAGCTATCTTCAGCTTCTCTGGGGTTCGACATAGTGAGCAGGTGTTGTATTAGAGCTGCCCGATATCTTTGCAAATAATCATATGTGTAGTTCTCTACAGCACTCTGCAAAATTGAAAGACCACATAGTGAGAAGTCTTGTATAAAGAAAACCAAAACTGACTGAATGCATTGCCAAATGGTTACCTTAGTCATGAAAGGCTGTAATGCAAAGTAGCTTTGCAAGACATATTCTACATGGAGAAGACATCTCCAGCCGCAAGAAGTTGCATCGATTTGATTTGGTACAGGCACATCTTAGATTGGAGCCTTGTATAGTTTGTACCTTCCACATAGCTTGCAATAAGCAAGCAATAATCTCTTTACACAACTGCATAAAAGAGTATCAGGATGTTAGCTTGAGGCTTTCAAATTTACATGGATATCCATAAGAAACACTTTCTGATACATAACACTTACAGCCTAATTTCAGGGTGGGTTCCTTTTATTGAATTGAACACCCACACTACTGGCTGGTCAACATCAAGGCATATGAAACTCCAATGATGGTTGTTCTCATAAGGAAAGATGATGAAGGTTACTTCCAGCATAGCACAGTGGAGAAACCAACTTTCGAATGTGCCAGGTGGAGTGTTCTTCTGTCTAATAATCACAGACATTTGTGGATCAAGAAGAAACACCTCCGTGTGGGTGTGCAGTGTGTTGAGATGTCGAGCTCTACATCTTGAGCTGGCATCCACTACGGGTCTTGGCCGCTTACGGCATTTACTCATTGGCGCGTAAGGTGACCGACATGGAGGATCTCTGCCAGTGATTCTACATCTGGACTACACTTACAGTGCCAGCCTAGTACGCTTCTAGCGTGTTCACACTTAGTGACCGCATGTACATATGTGCTACTTTTCAGCTTTAGCACTTAGTCATTTTGTACTCTCTTTTCTGTGCGAAGAAGAAGAAGCTTTCCATCTCTGTGTGCTTTGTGCTTGTCTTGTGTAGCTCTCTTGCATCCTCTTTCTTTACATGGTATCAGAGCCTAGTGCAGGCAAGAGAGGCTAAGAGAGCAAGAGAATCACAATCCCTTCGTTCGCAATCCACGACCAGATGCTGAGTTTTTTGTACAAGTTTCTGAACAGGTCTCCTAAGTGCAGTACACAAAGATTTACTGTACAAGTACAGTGGTTGTATGTACGCTTGATTGTGGACACTCGTTGAGTGTAGAAAGTGTTACAGGAACCACGATAGCAGGTTCAGTAGATTTGCAGGTTTTTGCAGATTGCAGCTATTTTGTCTTAGTGCTTCAGTATGTCTGACGGTTTCAGTCAGATTGTTACTGAGAAGCTTGAGAAAAATAACTACCCTGCATGGAAGTTCAGAATAACAAATTTCCTAAAAGGAAAAGGTTATTGGGACTATGTAGAAGGAGACAATGAAAAGGAACCAGAGATTCTCGAGGCAAATGCTACAGCAGAACAAAGAAAAGCTTTGAGAGATTGGCGACAAGGCCAGAGCAAAGTGATGTATTGGCTTTCTATGAGCATCACAGATGGCATGATGGGCTATCTACAGGATGCTGAAACCCTCGCCATTGCATGGAAAAACTTAGGCAGAGTGTTCGAGGTGAACACCAAGTCCAGGAAGCTTCAACTAAAGTCGGAGCTAAATCATCTTAAGAGGAACAACCTCTCCATCAATGATTATGCCTTGAAGATCAAGAGTATCATTGAGGCTCTTGGATCTATTAAAGTCTCAGTGGAAGACGATGACATTTTCCATGCATGCTTGGATGGTCTAGGAGATGAGTATGTACATTTCATGTCTTCCATGAATACAAGAGACGAAATCCCCGTGTTCCAAGATTTGGTTTCTATGCTTATTCTTGAGGAGAAGAACCTTGGTCTTGACACATCTTCTTCTCGTGGCAGAAATAGGTCTGAACAGGCCTTCTATTCTAACTCCAATAGAGGTAGAGGTAGAGGTAGAGGTAGAGGTAGAGGTCGTGGTCAAGGCCCAAGTGGTTGCAGGGGCCAATTTCAAGAAGGTCAATCAAATCAAAACAATACAGGTGGCAGGGGAAACCAGTCTCAAGGCAGGGGGAGTCAAAGAGGTCATGGTGCAGGATCAAGCAGGCAGCAACATACTGCAGATAGCAGAGAATGTTGGACTTGTGGTGAAAGAGGTCACATGTCACGTGACTGTCCAAAGGGAAAAGCAAGTGGAAAAAGAGAACAGGGCAACTATGCATCTACTAGCAGAGATGCAGATGACAGCAAAAACGAGCACATGTTTGTTATGTAGCATGCAAGGAATACAATGACTGCAGAGAATTCCACCCAAGATGATGTTTCGTATGTGGATTCAGGTGCCTCTAATCACATGACGTCTCGTGGAGAGTCGTTTAGAGATATGCGCAAACCAGATGTGCCAGGCTATGTGCAGACAGGAGATGACACAACTCACCCCATTGCTCATGTAGGGGACATACCTCTAAATACGAAGAGTGGGAAATCAAAGTACTTAGCAGATGTACTTCATGTCCCAAACATTACAAAGAATCTTGTTTCTGTTGGACAAATGGTTGAGTAGGGTTTGCAGGTTCGCTTCAATCCAAACGGTTGTTATGTAGAAGATTTCCAGAATGGCTGTAAGCTGATCACATAGGGCAAATGTGTGGGCAGAATGTTTACGCTGAATGTAGACATGCCTGAGGTAAAAGCTGCATTATTTGCACAGGGCACAGGTGTTGTGGCTGATGTTGACATTTGGCACAAACGCATTGGCCATGTCAATGAGCAGAGATTGCGCAGCATGCAATCAAAACAGATTGTAAAAGGTTTGCCCAAATTCAAGGTGGATGGTATGCATAAAGTGTGTGCAGCATGCCAGTTTGGAAAACAGTCAAAGGGCTCATTTCCACATGAGCGCAATGTATGTAAAAATCCACTTGAGGTGGTGCACACAGATGTTTGGGGTCCAACCGATACTGCAAGTATACATGATTGCAGGTATTATGTCTCTTTCATTGATGACCATACAAGGAAAGTATGGGTCTACTTCATGCGTAACAAAAGTGAAGTGTTTGGTCACTTTCAAGACTTCAAAGTCATGATTGAGAAGGAGACAGATATGCAAATTAAGACATTGAGGTCAGATGGAGGGGGAGAGTACTTCTCCAATGATTTTTCAGATTTTCTGCGAATGCATGGTATACGCAGACAGTTTACATGCAGATATACTCCACAGCAGAATGGGGTATACGCAGACTTTCTGCGAATGCATGGTATACGCAGACAGTTTACATGCAGATATACTCCACAGCAGAATGGGGTCGCAGAAAGGAAAAACAGGCACATTACAGAGGTTGCACGTGCATTGATGAATGAGAAGAACATGCCTCATCATTTCTGGGCTGAAGCTGTAAATACATCTGTGTACATTATGAACATGACACCTATAGCTGCGGTGCATGATGTAACACCTGAGGAAAAGTTTACAGGTACAAAGCCTGATTTGGCACACTTGAAAGTGTTTGGCTGCATAGCTTACGTGCATGTACCAGATGAGTTGCGTAGGAAATTGGATCCTAAAGCAGAGAAATGTATTCTTGTGGGATATTCCCTTGAACAAAAGGGGTACATGTGCTACAATCCTACTTCACGAGAATTACGAGTGAGCAAAGATGTAGTCTTTGATGAGATGAGCAGCTGGTACAGTAATGCACATGGCACTATTGGGGCTGATGTAAAAGATGATGTGGTTGTACAAAATGTGAGGCCACAGTCATAGGTTTTGAGTGGACCACAAGAGTCCTCTTCTCTGTAGAGTGCGCAGGTGATGGAGAAGGTAGGAAACAAGACTACACACACACACACACACCAACACACATCGAAACACACACACACAATCGTTACCCTGCAGCAGCCATTCAACGAGATGCTCTTCTCTTCTTCATATCTTTGAACTATTATCCAAAGTATATTTACAACATAGTATAGTCAGTGTCCAGCCGCCCATAGCACAATGGACATATTCTTGAACATCATATTCTTTAACACTCCCCCTCAAGCTCAGAGTGAGCTTCCATATGATGGATTCCCAATGCTTCACGAAGGTAGCAAAACTTCTCCTTTCCAAGAGCTTTTGTGAATATATCCGCAACTTGATCATTTGTCTTCACATACACCAAATCAATCTCATTTGCCAAAACTTTTTCTCTAATGAAGTGATAATGTACCTCAATGTGTTTAGTGCGAGCATGGTAGACTAGATTCGTTGCCAACATGATGCTGCTAATATTGTCACAATATATAATGACACTGTCAAGATAGTCAAAACCAAATTCTACCAGAAGCACTCTCAACCATGACTCTTCACATGCTGCCAAAGCTGCTCCACGATATTCAGCTTCTGTACTTGATAATGCTACAGTTGATTGCTTCTTGCTACTCCAACTTATCATGCCATTGCCAATGGAAAATGCATAACCACTTGTAGATCTTCTATCCATAAAATCTCCTGCCCAATCTGCATCTGTGTAATCATAAAGACAAAGCTTCCCATTCTTTTCATAAAACATTCCATAACTGACAGTGGCTTTCACATATCTCATAATCCGTCTCACTGCATCAAGATGACTTTTACATGGATTTTGCATGAATTGACTCACAACACCCACTGCATAACTCAAATCTGGCCTTGTTATTGTCAAGTAAATAAGGCTTCCAACCATCTTGCGATACATAGTGACATCCTCAATGTAATGTCCATCATCAAACAACTTCACATTTTGATCAAGAGGTGTATCAACCGGTTTGCACGCTGTCATTCCATACTTCTCAAGCATATCCAACGCGTATTGTCTTTGTATCATCCAAATTCTTGATAAAGTATTGACAATTTCAATTCCCAAGAAATATCTCAACTCACCAAGGTCCTTCATGTTGAATTCTCTCAACAAACTCTTCTTGACATGCAAAATTTGCTCAGCATGACTTCCAGTGAGAATCAAGTCATCAACATAGATAACAATAACGACGACCTCTCCATCAACATGCTTCAAAAATAATGAGTGATCAACAGTAGATTGTTTAAATCCAATCTTCTTCAAGAATCTGGTTATCTTTTCACACCAAGCTCTAGATGCTTGCTTCAAACCATACAATGCTTTCTTCAACTTACACACATAATATGGAAACTTTGGATGTTGATAACCCTCTGGCTGTATCATATAAACTCCTTCTTCCAAGTCACCATTCAAGAATGCATTATCCACATCCATTTGTCGTAACTTCCAACCGAACATACTTGCCATTGCTATCACCAATCTGACTGTTGTCATCTTTGCAACTGGACTAAATGTCTCATCATAATCAAGACCTTTTGTTTGTGCATAACCTTTAGCAACAAGCCTCGCTTTGTATCTTTCCACACTACCATCTGACTTGCACTTGACTTTGTATACCCATTTTGAACCAATTGCTTTCTTTCCACTTGGCAAGCGAACCAAATCCCAAGTGTCATTCTTCACAACAGCATCCATATCATCATCCATAGCTGACTCCCATTCCGATTTTCCAATTGCCTCTTGAAAAAATGTAGGCTCTTTATGTTGCACACGTGAAACCATGTATGCATAATGTGTACACATGTAACCGTTGTATGTCAATTTATCAACTGGATAACGCACTCTCTCTGATCTTCTCAACTGTGGTGCACTCTTCTCTTCAACTCTTGCATATGGGGGTACATATTTCTCAATATGCTTACTTCCAGGTGTCCTCAAATGTGGTAAACCATGCTCTTCATCGAGGCTTTCATCTCCAGAACTCTCTTCAACCACTTTCTTCTTGCCTTTCTCGTCTTGCTTCTTATCTCGCAAACGACTGCTCCATGGGTTGACACTTCCTGTACTCTCCTCTGCCATATGTGGTCCTGAAATAGTTCTTGTTGATGGTCCTGGCTTATCAACAACATGACGCACATTCTCTTGCTCTTCATACTCATCTTCTATCATCACTGGATTTAGTTTATACCATGATTCATGCTCACAAAATATGACATCTCTACTGACATAAACTTGTTTTGTCGTAGGATCATAACACTTGTAACCTTTGTTTTCAACTGGGTAGCCCAAGAATATACACTTCACTGCCTTTGGCTCCATCTTCATTCTTGTTTCATTTGGCACATGAACATAGCAAACACATCCAAAAACTTTCATGTAGGAAACTGTTGGCTTGATCCCATAAAGTCTCTCATAAGGTGAAATTTCATGAATGGCAGCTGTTGGTGTTCGATTCATAATGTGTACTGCTGTATGAACTGCTTCAGCCCAATATGTTAATGGCATATTCATCTCATTCATCATGGCTCTTGCAATCTCTGCTATGACTCTATTCTTTCTCTCAGCAACTCCATTTTGTTGTGGTGTGTATCTGCAAGTAATCTGTCTTCTTATGCCTTGTTCACGTAAGTTATCATCAAAACTGTGTGACATGTACTCTCCCCCTCCATCTGTACGTAGGCATTTAATTTGACAACCATTCTCTTTCTCAACCATAACTTTGAACTCCAAAAATACCTCAAATGCCTCTGACTTTGCCTTTAGAAAGTAAACCCATGTCATTCTGCTGTAATCATTCGTAAATGTGATAAAATATCGACAACCATTTGGTGTAGCATGATCACAAGGTCCCCAAATATCTGAATGAACAATTTCCAAAGGACTTTGGCTAATTCTCCCCCTATTTGGAAATGGTAAACGAGATTGCTTTCCAAATTGACAAGCTTCACAAACATGATCAAAATTCAATCTGCCAAACTTTGGTAATCCACGTACAATTTGATTTGATTGCATATGCTTTAGTCTTCTAAAATTGACATGACCAATTCTCTTATGCCATAAATTTGCCCAATCATCTTGAGTGGCTGATTTGTTTGCATACATACCACTGTGTAAACATGGATCTCCAGCTTCCAATGAGAACAAGCGACCTTTCTTTCTTCCATGTGCCAATATCTTGCCTGGTCTGCCGTTGTGAAAATCCTCTATGAAGAAGCCATAATGATTAAAACGGACTTGCAACCCTTGATCTGACATTTGTCCAACTGATGCTAAATTCTTTGTGATTGAAGGCACATATAGAACATCTCCCAATGTGTTGTATTTCCCGTCTTTTTCTAGCAATGGAACTGAACCAACATGTGTAATCCGATGCATAGTATCATCACCTGTAGTGACAAACTCATCCTCTTCTAACTTCTCTTTTCTGTCAAACCATTCACCATGATATATCATATGATTTGTGGCACCACTATCTAAATACCAATCATCTGTATGATGTGGCTCCACCATGCTTCCAACAACATGCTCCATAGGAAATAAATGTCCACTCAACCTATTGTCATATATATTTTGATCATGAGGATTGTATCCAACAAAGTTTCCTCCATGTCTGCCATAACCTCGGCCTCTTCCACCACGATCATGATGTTGATTTAGCCTTGTGTAACATTCTCTTTCAAAGTGACCATAAATGCCACATCTGTTACAATATCCATCTCTTTGAGGATGTACAAATCGTCCACCTCCACGTCCACGAGTTCGGGCTCTCCCCCTGCCTCTTTGGCTATAATCATTGTAACTTTGACTTTGTTGGTTTTGCCATTGACCTCTTCCAACATTGTTTCCACGACCATAGTTTCCTCTTCCACCTCTATTGTTTCCACGACCTCTAGAGTAAAAAACCTGATCTCTGGAATTGTTATTTGATGTAGAAGGACCTGACTTGCCTAACTTCACCTCTTCTTGCAAACAAAGGTTTACTAACTCTTCAAAATCAGGCATGTGTCCTCGAACAGATATAGATGTATCCAATGACTTGTATTCCGGTCCCAAACCATTCAATGTCACTGAAACTAAGTCATCATCTGGAACTTCAACATTAATGATCGCAAGATCTTCCTGTATTTGCTTTATCTCTGTCACATAATCTGATATGGATCTATTTCCTCGCTATACACAATGTAACCTTTGCTTCAAGTGAACTTTTCGTGGTTCTGTATTGGAGCTGTTCATTCTTGCTAGTATCTCCCATGCTTCCTTTGGAGATTGAGCCTTCTTCACATGTGGTATAAAGAAGTCACTAATGCATAGTGAAATCCAATGCATCACTTTCCTTGAATTCTCGATCCACTTCTTGTAAGCTTCTACTCCTGCTTGCCATGTTTTATGTGCTTCAACATTCTCTCTATTTGGTTCCAAACCAACCTCTGAACACTCCCTTTCACCTGTAATATAATCCCATAAACCTTTGCCCATGATAAAGTTCTCCATCCTGTAAGACCATATGCTGTAGTTCTCTCTGGTCAACTTCTCTCCAACAATTTGTGTGACTTGAGTTGAACTTTCTGCCATCTTCACTCTCTTAATTTCTTTCAAAGGATTTTGATAAAATTTCGACAGAGTTTCGTTTGTATTTGGAAAACATCTCAAGTGACAATCTCAACCAAAGTGCTCATAAACACTGACAGAAAATCTCTCACTGCCAAGGGAAAATCCATTGACTCACTTTTCCACAGACTGACTCAGTACTATGCATAAATACTCTAAAACAATGTCCACATGGACCTGTATGCAAATGCAATCCATACGCTATCATGTACCACATATCCATACATCCACCTTCTTCCCATAGTCGTAAATGACATATGAGGTCTTTCGCGGGGCTAGTCGGGGGTTCGCTCCAGTACCTAATCCACCTTGCCAAGGTACCAAAGCTCCCAAGGCAAGGCTTCAAAAAACCTCACTCGACCCTCACAAAGGCTGCGGTTTTCCAAAATACATTGACCGCATATCCATACATAACCACAAAGTACTCAATCTGACAATATAACCGCCTCAACTTCTTCCCACAACCTTTCTTACATAGGCGGCTGTCCATAACAGACCCACAACAACCAAACATAATCTTCGATAACACAATATCATGATGCAAAAGCTCTATGTCGCTCTCCAAAACCTGTGTAACTGACATCTCCTATGCTTGTGTGAACTGGATGTTTGCTGTAGAAAATTGTAGATTTTGGAAAATCTAAGTATGCCAATGCGTCCGAAATGCCCAAAAACATAAAGATAGACTCTTGGATCACTGTATTCCGAGTTCGGGTGAGGGAGTTATGACCAAAAAACCTCTCTTTTTTGCTGTTTTTCGGAGCTGCGGAAACCTGTGTATTGATTGTAGCTCCTCAAACTGAGCTTTGATACCACTTTGTAGAGTGCGCAGGTGATGGAGAAGGTAGGAAAGAAGACTACACACACACACACACACACACACCAACACACATCGAAACACACACACACAATCGTTACACTACAGTAGCCATTCAACGAGCTGCTCTTCTCTTCTTCATCTCTTTGAACTATTATTCAAAGTATATTTACAACATAGTATAGTCAATGTCCAGCCACCCATAGCACAATGGACATATTCTTTAACATCATATTCTTTAACATTCTCATGGCTCTATTGAGAAGCCATGGAATAGTAGACTACGTATGCAGGTTACTCCACCAACAGGTAGTGGGAATGTATCACGAAAAGGAAAGGAAAAGGTTGATGAACCTCCCTTTATGGATGATGCATCATCAGGATTTTCACATATAGACATGGATTTAGATGGTTCTGAACAAAGTCTTGATGAGGAATTTGGAATTCCGGCTGTAAGGACACCTGGTGTAAGGAAAGTACAAGAAGATGCTAGAGGGCAAAGGAGTGACCTAGGACCATGCAGATCTAACAGAGTCAGAAATCCAGTTCAAAAATTGACTTATGATGGGTATCTAGCGCATCACCAAGCCTACATGGCTAAGGTGATACAGGATGTGGAGCCCACATGTTTTGAGGATGCATTTGGAAATGTGCATTGGGATGATGCAATGAATGAAGAGATGGCTGCATTGGAAGCAAACGACACATGGGAGTTGGTGCCATTGCCAAGTGGCAAGAAAGCTATTGGCTGTAAATGGGTGTATAAAACCAAGCATAAGGTTGATGGTAACATTGAGCGTCACAAGGCAAGGCTAGTCGCAAAGGGTTATGCAAAAACGTATGGCATAGACTATGAGGAGACCTTTGCTCCAGTGGCAAAGATGACGACTGTGAGAGTTGTCATAGCAGTGGCTGCATCTAGAGGATGGATTATGCATCAAATGGATGTAAAGAATGACTTCTTGAATGGTGAGTTGCAAGAGGAAGTGTATATGGATCAGCCACCTGGTTATGTCGATCCAGGCTACCCAGATTATGTATGTAGACTTCTTAAAGCTTTGTATGGTTTGAAGCAGGGCTCTAGAGCATGGTATGATAGGATTGCCAAGTATCTTGTTAGTATTGGGTTTAGGAGAGCTCATGCTGATCATTCACTCTATGTACGTGAGAGTTATGTGGGGATTGTGGTCATTACCATATATGTAGATGACCTTATTATTGTGGGTGACAATGCTATGGAGATTGACCATGTGAAGGGTCTTCTCAAACAGGAGTTTGAAATGA
Source organism: Adiantum capillus-veneris (assembly GCF_014529385.1). Lineage (NCBI taxonomy): Eukaryota > Viridiplantae > Streptophyta > Polypodiopsida > Polypodiales > Pteridaceae > Adiantum > Adiantum capillus-veneris. Next base: position 5,577,976 of record NC_140949.1, read on the forward strand.
AATATTTGGGCGAGTTGCGCTACTTTCTTGGCATTGAGGTGATCAGGACTCCAGAAGGTGTATGGCTGTCCCACAGAGACAGTATGCTTTGGACATGTTGTCAAAGTATGGTATGGCTGATTGTAAGCCAATTTCTATTCCCTTGGATGTGAATGCAAAGCTGAGTGCAGAGAAGGGTGATGTTGTTGAGGATGTCAAGATGTACAGGAAGATTGTGGGTAGTCTAATCTACTTGACTATCACAAGGCTAGACTTGAGCTACACAGTAGGCTTGGAGAGCCAGTTCATGCAGCTTCCAAGGAAGCCACATTTGGATGGAGTACGACGCACACTTCGGTATGTGCAAGGGACTCTTGACTACGCATTGTTCTATGCAGCAGATGTGCCATTAGCATTGTATGGGTATACAGATGCAGATTGGGTAGGTAGCATTGTTGATAGGAGATCTACGAGTGGATTCATGTTCTCTTTTGGGAGTGCTGCTGTTACTTGGAGCAACAAAAAGCAGCCTACGGTTTCTTTATCGAGCATAGAGGACGAGTACAGAGGTGCAGCAGTTGCGGCGTGCAAGGTAGCTTGGCTACACACATTACTTGAGGACTTGGGAGTGCAGGTGGACCAACAGATTGTCATCCATTGTGACAACCTCAGCAACATGCAGTTGGCTAGGAACCCAGTGTTCCATGCTAGGACCAAGCACATAGAGGTCCATTACCACTACGTTCGAGAGCAAGTGTTGGTGGGCGACATCGACTTGGTCTACGTCAGCACAGAGGAGAAGATAGCGGATATCTTTACCAAGGCCCTCGGAGCTGAGAAGCTTCGACGTTTCCGGACTATGCTTGGACTCTGCGACATGCAGAGCTCGAGGGGGAGTGTTGAGATGTCGAGCTCTACATCTTGAGCTGGCATCCACTACGGGTCTTGGTCACTTACGGCATTTACTCACTGGTGTGTAAGGTGACCGACACGGAGGATCTCTGCCAGTGATTCTACAGCTGGACTACACTTATAGTGCCACCTAGTAAACTTCTAGCGTGCTCACACTTAGTGACCGCATGTACATATGTGCTACTTTTCAGCTTTAGCACTTAGTCATTTTGTACTCTCTTTTCTGTGCGAAGAAGAAGAAGCTTTCCATCTCTGTGTGCTTTGTGCTTGTCTTGTGTAGCTCTCTTGCATCCTCTTTCTTTACACAGTGGAAGTTGAATTTTGATCAAACTGCAAGGAGTGTACCTGATTTAGTACACCTATCATTTGAGTTTTCAAAGTTAGCAAAATATTAAAACTTACTTAAGACAAATGTAGATAATTGTATCTGTTATCTGAGCATTTGGATCCAGCAATATATTAACATCCACTGTATCCAAAGCCAGCTTTCTGTCTCCATCTATAAATGGTATCTCTACAAGCAAACCATCCTTCATTGCAAGTAGAGTATCTTTGTTGCTGGCATCTATGGATCGGGTCACATTGCTTTCTCTTTGCCTATGGGACTCCACTGCTGCTTTTGTTTTCTCCTTAAGTTCTGCTTCCCTTATGTCTTATTTTTGGCGAGCAACCGTCTCTGCCCTTGCCCTTGTATTAACATCATGTGTGACATCTAAAACTGTGACTTGTGGCAATAGTTCAGGGGGTATAGCAAAATTTCCCTCATTTTCTTATCCTTGCAGTCATTGGGTACCAGAAGTTTGTCATACCTCCACCTTACCCTTTTTAGTGTCTCGCTGTCTTTGTCCATTACAGTCACCCTGTGGGCATGGGCTGCTACAATGGTCATGTCACTGAAGTATTCAAGCAAGAAGTCCTATGGATAATCGCCTTCTTGTACCCGAAGTAGTCATCGAAGAAAGCAATTTTTTTTGGAAAAACATCCGATGTGTCCCATCTCACTGAGCTGTGTATGTTTGCACAATCTGCAAGGCATTGAGGTCTACTGTAGGCATTGCATAAACTTTTTACATTGCATGGATTGTAGATTAGTGACTTCAAAAATAAGTCAAACAATAACTTCCAAGGTACTGGGCTAAAGAAATTTCGGTCATTGTTTTTGCATTGCCAGTCCCATACATTAAACATAACAATGTCAAAGCATTCTGTAGTAAAGGAAGTATGTTTCTAGCCATCTACGTTTCCTTTGTCGGTCTTAGGTAAGTTCATAAGCATTTATGTACAATATTTGATTATTGACTACAATCTCCATTCCCAAATTAGATTGTATCCACTTGATACTCCCAACAAGCGAGGGTTTATGCTGAGGTGGTCTAAACTTGGGGTTCCCTATAGAATAATTATACCAAGCTCGGAACGTATTTGGTATAATGAAATCCGTAGACATCAACCTTTTCTTCTCTTCCCCGTTATGCATGGTAGTGACATGCCTTTGTACTTCCACTCCAGTTTGGAAATGCTCCTCCACCATAGGTTAAGCTACATTAGGTTAGGTTAAGATAAGCTACATTTGGCAATACGGAAAGCCATAGAGCTTACCCACAATGCATATTGAAAACAACACAATGGAGATCCGTCAATACGGCAATCCATAAAGCCTACCCACAATGCATATGCATTGTGGGAAAGCTCTATGGCTTTCCATATTTCCAACGGCTCGCCATTGTGTTGTTTATATGTCCGTGAGCAATTTTCAAGTCCTAAAATAGCTAAGTGGCCCTGAAAATAACACCATGGCGAGCCGCTTGGCAATACGACACGTCATAGAGCTTTCCAAAAATGCATATGCATTGTGGGAAAGCTCCATGGCTTGACGTATTGCCAAACAGTTTGCCATTGTGTTTTCTATATGTCTGCAAGCGGTTTTCAAATCCTAAAATGGCTAAGAGGCCCTAAAAACAACACAATGGCAAGCCTTTTGGCAATATGGCAAGGCATAGATTTTGCTTACAATGCATATGCATTGCGGGCAAGCTTTATGGCTTGCCATATTTCCAAATGGCTCTCTATTGTGTTGTCTATATGTTTGCGAGAAAATTTCAAGCGCTAAAATTGCCTCGTGTCCAAAAAAACAACACAATGGAAATCCGTTTGGCAATATGAAAAGCCATAAATCTTTCCCACAAGGCATATGCATTGACGGCAAGCTCTATGGCTTGTCGTATTGGCAGCAACTTTCCAATGTATTGTTTTTATGTCCGCAAGCGGTTTTCAAGCCCTAAAATAGCTAAGCAGTCCTAAAAACAACACAATGGCAAGTTGTTTGGCAATATGACAAGCCATAGAGTTTTCCCACAATGCATATGCATTGTGTTCAAGCTCTATGGTTTGCCGTATTGCCAAAAGGCTAGCCATCGTGTTGTCTATATGTTCACGAGCAGTTTCAAGCTTTAAAATTGCCTCACGAGCCTAAAACAACACAATGGAGATCCGTTTGGCAAAATGGAAAGCCATAGATCTTTCCCACAATGCATATGCATTGTGGAAAAGCTCTATGGCTTGCCGTATTGCCAAACGGATCTCCATTGTGTTGTTTATATGTTTGCGAGCGATTTTGAAGCACTAAAATTGTCTTGTGTCCCTAAAAACAACACAATGGTGATTCGTTTGGCAATACTGCAAGCCATAAAGCTGGCCCACAAGGCATATGCATTGTGGGAAAGCTCTATTGCTTGCCATATTGCCAACGGCTCACCATTGTGTTGTCTATATATCTACGAGCGATTTTCAGGCCCTAAATCGCTTCCCAACACTAAAAACAACACAATGGTGAGCCGTTTGTCAAGTTAGCAAGCCATAGAGCTTGCCAACATTGCATATGCATTGTGAGCAAGCTCTATCACTTGCCGTTTTACCAAACACCTCACCATTGTGTTGTTTTTATGTTAGGTTAGGTTAGCTTAGTTTTAGGTTATAGGTTAGGTGAGAGCTAGAGACAAATTAATAGTAGCAAAAATGCAAACGGACTTTGAAGATGACTCGTGTACTTCTAAAAACGCAAACAGACTTTGGTTAGGTTAAGTTACAGGCTAGGTTTAGGTTATAAGCTAGGTTACATTAAGTTAGATTAGGTTTAAGTTATAGGTTAGGTTAGATTATATGTTAGGTTAGAGCTAGAGACAAATTAATAGTAGAAAAAATACAATCGGACTTCAAAAGTGCACACAGACTTCAAGAACCTTAATATATAGTCAACACAATGGTGAGCCATTTGTCAAATTGGCAAGCCATAGATCTTGCAGACATCGAATATGCATTGTGGGCAAGCTGTATGGCTTGCCGTTTTGCCAAACGCCTCATCATTGTGTTGTTTTTATATTAGGTTAGGTTCGGTTAGGTTTAGGTTATAGGTTAGGTGAGATTATAGGCTAGGTTAGAGCTAGCGACAAAGTAATAGTAGAAAAAACACTTTGGCTACATCCAAGACATCTTGAAGAGACGGGTACAATGACGGCAGTCCCAAGCCGGCATGGTTGGACGCAGAGGAGTGGGCGAGGATTGCACAAGAGACACAAGACAATCCTTAAAGATTTCAGCAGCAGAGAGATGCAGTCAGAGCAAGTTTGAAGTCTGCTGGAGCGTCACATCTTGGGAGTGGAGGCTACGATACGCTTTGACATGAGTTTGTAAGTATTAAACATATGCTTTAAATTATGGAATATATTTTTTATTTGAAGATTTATCTAATGATTAAACCATAATTTTGCAGAAAGTTGTTGTGAAGCGTCCTCCGAAACGCTGAGAGGAGAAGTATGGATACAAGCATGGACTTGTGGCCCTTTTGACCCAGATGCTGCAGGAGGAGGGAGAGGACGTTGACTGAGAGACATTACCATGAGGGTCTTCTCACTCAGTGATTGTTTGCATATGTACAGTTTTGTAGTGCTTATGTTTATGGTATGGCACATATGTTATGGTTAAGATTTGGCAGTCAAGTTAAGGTTATGGTTTTGCTATGATGGTATGGAAATCATGTGATGGTTATGGTTATTGTTGTGCAATGATGGTATGGCTGTTATGGTTATGGTATGAAAGGCAAGTTATGGTAATGGTTATGGTATAACAAACATGTTATGTTTATGGTTTTGTAGTTTTTGACTCATGTTTTAATTATGGTTATAAAATCTTTATGCAGTTATTCCATGATAAAGCTTTTGGTTTTGCAGTTATGTTTTTGTTACAAATTTGCTAATTGCCATACACTCACTCTTTAGCGTCAGCTTGTAGGTGAAGTGCGGTTGCTTGTACACTCTTCCTTTGGGCAGAGAGGGCTGTTTTCTTTTGCTACGGTACATGTAGCATTAGTTCCCAGCCCTCTCTGCCCAAAAAAAATCTGCAGGTTTGGTCGTCGTTACAGAGTACGATATAAGCGTCGGTATAGACCTCAGTAGCCACGTCGAAATATGCTACAGTATTGCCAGTGGTTATTTCATTGCATATTCCACGCTCGTTTCATGGTTTATTCCGATTCTTAATAGACCAATACTTATATCGACGTTACGATACCGGCATCTCTTTCGACGCCTTTTTCAACGCTTTTTAGTTTTAAAACTGAATTTTTTTCGTTGGTATTTGTGTCGATTTCTGCACGCCGTGTTGTAGTGCCCTCGAGGTAAGATGTCAGTCATCTACACACACACTCCATCACTCAATTAGTTAGAATGATAAAACCAAGATTCAAACTTAAATATTATAACCTCAAAACAATATGTGTTATATCAAAATCAAATTTTTATATCCGCAGAAGACCGAAAGATACATAGTGTTTCTAAGGAGATTCATAAATACGAAAGGGTCCAATTAACCACTTCTTGGTTACTACAACTAAGATTCTACCCCTATACTTGTTCACATCTTGGGTGTCAAAGTTTAGAACTTCAACTTGTGTACTAAAGGTCACGTCTTTGTCTTTGTATCCTTCTTCCCCCCGTGATACATCCTTGGGTGATAATCTAATAAAGCAGTTTACATGAGAATGTCATTCGTTTACATCATTTCTGTAGAAGTATCTACTCGAGTTCACTACCATTGGTTGTGCTTGGGCAAAGTCACCAATGCACCTTGGTTTCTCGTAGTCATCAAAGGTAATGGTAACATTGTTAGGTTATATTTGAGGATAGGTCCCTAGACTCTATTGAACTAATCCTAGGGTACATAATAGAATTGGTTGCTGTCATTTGACTTCTTCCACACTCTAATTATGACCTTATCACAAAAGCTGTATCTTTGGTTTAACATAAGGGCCTTCTTACTAAGTATGAGTTCACGACTCGGTATGCCCAAAAGAGAGCATAAGTTAACGTAAAGAACATATCCTTGCACTCTAACATCGCCTTCTTGGATCTTTTCCTTCACCCAAAGCTATGGGTTGGTCATAAATCTATCAGGCACTTGGGATTGATGTTCAGGCTGAGCTTCAACATATAACTCCCCCACGCCACGTAAGTGTTGGATACAAGGTGATCTCTAGTCCGCTTTGAAGCTCGAATCACTTCAATTTCCCAATGGAGACTAAATCCAACCGCATAACTAAAAAAGACTATTTGTGCAAAGTCACTCGGGAGTTCATCTAGACAATTAAGAAGATCCATCTAAAACAAGATAACGAGAGAGAGAAAACTTAGTACACATGTGAACCAAAACTGAGTCTATGCTTCTTTTATTCATCAAAATTTGATGAATAAAAATTTGAAGCATAGACTCATCAAAACTGAGTCTCTGCTTCTTTTATTCATCAAAATTTGATTTTTATGATTTCATACAATATTATGGGTGTCTTGGAGCAAATTCTCTAAATATTCTTTTAACTTTCATAATAGGGTATTCTCTCAGACCTCCCACATGACAACGTGGTTTGTAGTTATCTTCCATCTTTTCTTTTCCTATGATAGCTGCAAGAGCTTCAAACTTCTTAGGGACTTCAACAATTCTTAACATTTGGGGATGCATTACAAAGTAGTAGAACATGTCTTCTAGGCCGAGCCATATTCTGAGTTGAAGTAGTCTGATCTTGGCAAACCAATCTCTTGGACTATCATCAATATAGATGAAGAATTGATGGAAGGGTTCTTGGTGATGGGTAAGGTAACTACGATCAGCACTCTTCCAACAAGTTGTGCTTCCCAGCATGCCAAAGACTTTGGTCCCGATTTCTAAGTAAAAGAGTTCCTATTCATCCCTGGATAACCGCGTTGCCATATTATTGAACACTATGGCCAAAACCTCATTCCCTTGACTAAAGCATTCAAATGTCACTCTGGGAGCCATTTGTTACTACAAAATAAACATTCAAAGAAATTACAATGCTGTTGTTGAACACTTCAATCACTTTAGCATAACTCAAACCAAACACTCCCACTTAAGAAGACAAGTCAAACATGTACCACCAACCAATGTCACTTATAGATGCATCATAAATACAATATCTTTTCTCAAACAGCATGCATAAATGCATGCATGATGCATAACTAACCCGACTAGTATTAGGCTTTAGGCTATGCTCATAACCTTAAGCATTGGCTCTGGTACCAGGTGAGAGATACCACTCCCCGGGGGTCTATGCACAAATATACAATTTACACTTTTATACAAATTTCTAATATACATCAGAGTTGCGGAAGCATTTGCATATGAGAGGAGTTCTTAGCACCCGACCAAGCATGGAGTTTACGCCATGAGCTAGACTGCATCCAAAGGTACCTAGCGACTAGTGAGCTATCCCTGAATGGGTGTTAATTATGAATGAAAGCATACTCAATAAAAACATAACATTGTGGAGGGTGAATATATGTGTACACCGCGTTGCGGTCACAGAGAGAGAGAGAGAGAGAGAGAGAGAGAGAGAGAGAGAGAGAGAGAGAGAGAGAGAGAGAGAGAGAGAGAGAGAGAGAGAGAGAGAGAATATAGTAGAGGGTGAAATAGAGTGCACAAAGACATGAGAGGATGACAATAGAGAATCTTTAAATGCCCATCTAAATGGAACAGGCAACCATGTATTAATGCAATGACAAAATTTGGGTATACCATAAAATAAAATAAAAGAGTTTATGACAAAATAACTGGCAGAGCACCGGACCCTGTGTAGGGATCGAACAGTCCACCCATCCACTTACACTCTACTACGGACAGAGAGAATTCACTTCGCCAAGAGCGAGCCAGAACACCTACAACCTATCTGAGCCAGACATAAGATGTAGCTTCGCCTCCCTCCATGAATTCGAGCTTTGAAAGGATCGCAAGTACCGGTAGGTGGTAGGGTATCAACACCAACCATACCAGTTTAGGCACCATGCCTCTTCAATGCCCATCACTGGGTGTTTAGGCAAAGCCAAGGTAAAATCTCCGACGTGTTAGTTGTGTAGGTTATTAAACCCCCGACGCACTAACCGTGTAGATGAGCCTAACAAAAAGAAGAAGACCTAGGCAACACCCCCGATCTAGCAAAGCCCTAGGTCAATGACCCTTTAGTCTAAGGCTAAGCGATGTAGGTGATCCTAGTCTTGTAGCGACACTGCCATGAGAAACATAACACGTGAGTCCAATCACAATAGTACTTCCCATATGCACAAACAATCTTTTCCAAGCAGTTAGATTGTACAGGGTCTCTACCCTTACACATCTACCATAAACGATCCAAATCACCTCATGATCCAATCCCAAAACCATAAACCATAATCCAATCACATCATGCGGACGAGCACTCCACCAAACTTGGATGAGGCACAACCAATCCTGCATAACCACTTTAGAACATAACGTGGCTGCAAAAATTCGACAACATTTTGACAGCATAACCATATCAAGAAAAAAAACCATGAGCCAGACCGGCTTACCCCATATAATATCAACCATAATCCATAAGGGAATCCCATCCCTTAACCATGAATCATAATCACACTGAACCAACTCCCACACTTGGAGTTTGACACATCCCCTGCAATCAATCGGAGTCCACACACATGTGACCCTGAAGACGTGATTCTTTCATGCATAAAAACAGTCAGACCAGCAACTAATGATGATATAAAAATACAACTTTGACCACATCCAACCATGCAACGTTGATGCATCACATCTGCACTTCACCTCCATAGCACATAGAGCTAGTTTTGACGTAGGAAGGTGGAAAGCAATCACAACCATGCATATGAGACATCCACATCAATCCATGAGTTCTCATACATCATATGATAACATTCAATCGCCATAAACATGATGTAAATCAGCTTTGACTTTAGGTCAACCATAAGCCATAACTTCACACATATGCAAAAAATAAAATTTTGTCATTTTCGAGAGTATGCTAAACATGCAAATGAAAGTATTTGACCTCAAACCAATGCATCAAGCTAAGCTTCATAATATAGATTACCACTCTATCACATCACTTCACCCATATGGTACTCATACCACCCCAAAAGAAAGTCACTTTATTCATATCTGCCTATGCTGTTCGGGATGTTTAACCAAATACTCTCACATAAGTTTATGGACGTCTAATATTTGAAATCAACTCACCAAAACAAACCATAAAACATATAAAAACAGCTCGGTTAACTCACGACGTCATATGGTACCCCCCCTTGGTAGCACCCCTACACGTGTAGGTAAAACCGCTTATAGAGCGATTAATAACTCGCATTCCCGAGGTGATAACGGAGACCTAAATTCATTTCTCATCAAGTTTCATCAATATTTTTAATTTTTTAAGTGGGTTTGCCCATCCGGTGAATCTATATAGCGGTTCTCCAAGGAGCTTGGACTCAAAAAATTTGGTTGTGCAGTGGGCAGCAAGCTTTCTTTTGACCATATCTCTTAGCTCGTGCATGTTTTTCACATAACACCAAGGAGAGAAAATGTTCTAAATGATGTATTTTATCTCGAGTACAAAGGGTTTGGGCTGATTCATAGCGGTTTGTGGTTTATGACCAAAAGAGTGTTCCTACCGCCTCTATGACGTGAAACAAAATGTGCTTTTTATGCACGCACATGACCATGAACGCATCATGTGCATAAATCAGTGTGTTAAACATGATGAAATAATCATGGGACAACTTTGTACGTACTTGGTTTATCCATACATGCACTCGTATGCGAAAAGCAATCACCGAGAGGGTGACTACGCAGAAAAACGAGAGAGAGAGAGAGAGAGAGAGAGAGAGAGAGAGAGAGAGAGAGAGAGAGAGAGAGAGAGAGAGAGAGAGAGAGAGAGAGAGAGAGAGAGAGAGATGATGATGATGGTTATGGAGTTTAGAGCTTCTCACCGTGCTTTAGAATCAATAAGGGACTGTCGAAAGGCGTCTTGCTTTGCCGCAAGAGAGCGGTGATGAGAGCTACGTAGAGGATCCTCCAAGAAAGCTTCCGGAGAGCAGGTACACCGTGAAACGAGAGAGAAGATAATAAGCAAGTAGTTAGAGAGTTTCCTTCTTGAGAGAGAGAGAGAGAGAGAGAGAGAGAGAGAGAGAGAGAGAGAGAGAGAGAGAGAGAAGAGCTTATGAAAATGGTGATGAAGAGCTTGCACCACTCCGTATACTAGATATGTATAGCCTTCCGGTAGTAGATGCAACAAACGGCATTGAAAACTGAGCACTCTATGCCAGTTTATAGATTCTGCAGTTGTCTAGAGTGATGCCCAAGCTACAGGTAGTGCTAGTTTTTAGCTTAGAATAGCCTCCTGCTTTTGGGAAAAGACTAAAGCAAATGTCCGTCTAACCTACTGGAACATCGAAACAACCTTGCTTTTTGCTTTAGAACCTTTTAATATTGTCAATCAAGCATCTTAAGTCAAAAATTTGGCAAAATAGATATTGAAAGCTATTTTTTTATTTTTAGAAGAGACCCAAAAATTGGGGATCTTACAGTAGCTTTGGACATGAAGCCTCAACTTCCCAATCAAGGGAGTATCATAGTCTTGTTGTCCCTTGAAAGCCCCATCAACAGTTACAATATCTCCCATCTTGAAAGCTTGAATGCCCAGCTTAGTAGCCAACTCCGTTGATATGAAGTTGTGAGTAGAGCCCGGGTCAAAAAGGATGAAGGCATCATGCTCCCTCACCTTTCTCCAAGTATAGGAAAGGTATGATCCTTTGCAATGAGCATCCTCTTTTGGAGCTTCGATCATGGAAGCTCTAGAAGTCTCATTGCAGGCATTTCTTTTAGGGAAAGAATGATAGCCATGTCCTTGCTCCCCAGACTTAAAGCATTTGTGATCTTTGCGAAAAGCCTCTAGCTCTTCATGAGAGAGTTTTCTTTACCTTTTTAAACTCCTTTCTCCTTGGTCTTGCTGTTGTTGTTGTTGCCTTGGGTATAACTTTGAGCATTGTTCTTCTCCTTTGCATCATTTCAATCTTTGTTTTCCATGGGCTTGGCATTCCTTTTAGCCCATTGTTGGAAATAGATACGAGATGCAACCATAGTGTGGTGGATGACTTTGGTGATAGAACCAGGCCGTTGGGAGTTGACATACTTGGTCATTTCTTGAGGTAATCCTACACAAAATTGTTGCTTTTTCTCGGCAAAGTCTATCTTTTGAAAGACTGTACCTTTGAGATGTAAATCCCAAAACTTGTCTATATATTTGTGGATAGACTCATGCGAGAGTAGCTTCAAGCTTCTCCATCCAGTAAGCACTTTTTCCTTGGCATCGCTTGCAAGGAATTGCTTCATTATGGAAGCTCGTAGAGTTCTCGATGTCCTTGGGGCTGCACCGTTCCCTCGGAAACTAGCCCACCATTGAGACAAGCAGATTTCTGAAAGTGCATAGCTACATGGCGTAGCTTGGAGGACTCTCTGAAGCCCTCGTCTCCAAAGGACACATTGAATTTTTGGATGAAGGCCAATACTTTGTCAGTAGAACCAAAGGTGCCATCATAGGTGAGAAAAGAGATACTCTTTCCTCCCTCTTTGAACTTCTTAAGTTTTTTGGACCTTTTCCAAGCAGGGTAGGATTTGCGATGTCCTCTCCTCTTGTATTATCTAGGAGAATAACCGTTGCTTTCGTCAGAAGAGGAAGAAGATGAAGAAGAAGGAGAAGAGGGTGACCTCTTTCTTGCCTTTTTCTTCCTTTGTTTTCACTCTTTCCTTTTGGAGTGACGAGGAGAAGGACTATAGGATGATCTTTTCCTCTTGGGAGGAGTTCGGGATCGTTGAGAACGCCGTCTTCGTGGAGCCACATCTACATAGAGATTCGTAGATTCACTTCTTTCTCGTTCATTGGATTCCTCCTCTTCTCTTATCGGAGAGAGACTTCTTTTGGAAGCCTCGACAAGAGGCTTCCTAAGCTCTCTCTCTTCTTGGAGAGGAAGGGAAATCCCATAAGCACAAAATTCTTGAGTAGCTTAGGCTTGCAAGGCAGGGTTTCCCATAGCTTGTTGCAACCTAGTAACAAGATAGTTCACAAACATTGAGGCATCATCAGTAGCACCTTCAAGTGCTAAATCAAAGTTTTCAATATTCATTCTACTCTCTTGATTAATGTTAGCCATGCTAATTAAACTTATGTGTATTCTACTCTATGCTTTGGTACCCTCAAAAACTTTAGTTGCTACTCTTCTTTACCTTTGAGCCACACCCGTGGTTTTGAGACTGTTGACTGCAAGGAGTAGTGGAGAGGGTCTAACATTGCCTGGTTGATTATGGTTCTTGTTGAGCTTGCTAGTAGCTCAATAATGGTTAAGCCAAAGGCAAGCCACAAGAGACTCCATTATTAAGTCTATAGTTCCAAACTGTGTACCTCAAACTAAGTCCTTTTCAACTAGGATAATACATCCGTGTCCCACTTACCCTCTTGCAAAAATGAAAAGGTCCAGCCTTTCATGGACAACTTAAGGACCTCTCTTCTTAAGTAAGCAAAGCGAAACCAATAGCTCTGATACCAATGTAATAGAATGTCCCTACTTGTAGGGCTCGCCCCCTTTTGTGTAGGGATATGATTGACTTTTTGGAACATCTTAAGCCCCTCAAGCACCTTAGTCATGAGGCACCTCAAGCACCTTAGTCATCAAGCACGACAAGCACCTCAAGCACCTTAGTCACCAAGCATGACAAGCACCTCAAGCTTGGGCCGTGTTCACACCTCAAGCACAGCCCTAGCTTGCCTAAATTCCTAGGTCTAAGGAATTTTTACACTAACCTTTGGAGGTCTTTAATGAAGCTGACCCTAACGTCTTTCAATCTCTATTAGCTAGCATTGCTCTTTGACATACCATCTCTCATTTGAACTCATTGACTTTGGGACGTTGAGATAGATCCATAAGCACATGTCTATATTTTAACTCTTGTTCTCGTTTATTCTCCCACATTAAATTATCACTTTAATATGACAAAACCATTTGGGTTAGTTAGTTATTAGATTTTATGACAATTGGAGCTTTGTACTTGCTATGATCTTGGGTTAAGAAACTTTGGTTGTTTGGATAGGTTACCTTGCTCAAGGCATCTGGCCTCTCTGTCACCAATGATGGCCCACAAGTAGGACATGCATTGTGGCCCGATGTTGACAACCCTGCATACATATCATATCGTTAGAGAGAAGCTTCAAAGTAGAGGGAGAGAGAAATAGAGAGAGAAGGGAAAGGGAGATACCAAAAATCTCTCCAAGCCTAGGATAGTCGTGCATAGTCCACATAAGGATTCTCCTCACAATGGCCTCTCTCCCCCTTTTGGAAGTGATACATCTACAACATGAATATCTCTCCATAACTCCTCAATGAGGGGCTTGAGGTAGAAATCAATATTGACCACTTTGTACTTCCCTAGAACAATCAAGGAAAGAAGTATATTTCCCTTCTTGGTTGTCTCCCATGGTGGAATATTGTAGTTGACGATCACCACACGCCAAGTGCTCCATGAAGTAGAATTAGTACCAAAGGGGTTGACACCATCACTTGCTAACCCAAGCCTCAAGTGTCGAGGCTCCAACCCAAACTCTGGACATTGATTTTTGATGTGCCTCCATGCAAGTGAATCTGCAGGGACACACATCACTCCATCATTTCTAGGGATTTAATATTCACATGCACTTATGATCACAATGTTTATTATCACATTCACATAATCACAATTAATGTGATCACAAAAAAGCCGATAAATGGTGACATGGAAATCCACCAAAACCTTGCCAGGGTATGTGTTTTTCCTGGCAAGCTTACTGGGAAACTATGTGAACCCTAAACCATGCCCGCTAAGAAATGAGAAAATCCGAGCGAGCTTACAGAATTGGAAAATTTCTATAGGTCGATGGGAAGTCATGTGAATATTAAACGTGATCACGTATTTTGAGATGTGATCACTCAATGTAATTAACGTGTTCACGTATTTGTGATCACGTTAATTAAATCCCTGATCATTTGAGCGGTGGTTGGCATGCCAGTTGAGAAGCTCCACGGTAGACCTTCTCTTAAACATGTGTTTAATGCAAGGGATTAAAGTAAAATGTCTCAATACCTTGCGGGGTAGGTGCACCCCACACACTTTGGTCTTGTAACGTGCTTCCCCACACACGGGACATGAGGTAGCATGTGCGTGCTCATTGCGGTATAGTATGCAATCATTGAGGCACGCGTGGATGTGCTCATACTCCATGTCAAGTGCAATGGCATAAGATCTAGCTCGTCGATGATCCGGAGGCATGTCTCTTCTGGCAACATTTTTCCCATCAAATGGCGTATTAATACAATTGAAAAAGCAGGCACCATGAAGCGAGAGAGATGTATAAAAAGCCATATAACGAACTTACCCAAGGAGTGCATCTACACTTACATTGCTCCAATTAAATTTTTCTTGCAAGTTGAGGACTTCCAATGATTCCCAGAGCATCAATTACTATGCACCATCGTAAAGAGGTGTTTGAATACTCGTTGGCAATCTCTCCTCCATTGTCGATGTCCGTCAAGTGCATGGATGACAATCCTCCTCACACATGTCGCATTCATGAGCCAATAACTCATCACACATATCGAATATGTGCTCATCCTCTAGCTCAAAGTGCTCCTGAGACGCCAGAGAAGGAGTTGTTGAAGTAGAGCTAGTGGGAGGGTCACCATGCGCCACACTTGATTTGCCCAATAGCTCTTGTCTATGTTATTTGGCCTTGTGCACCGGCGCACCACCACTGAACATAGAACAATGGGGCACCTCCTCAAGCGAGAAATTAGTGGTGCTCTCATCTCTCTGAGCGTTTTTTCAAGGACACCAAAGCCCTTCGTTCTCCACGTGATCCAAAGTAATGTGCCTCACGCGAGGGATTGCCCTTTTGCACTTGGCGCAAGGACAAGGGAGTTTGTCCTTGAGCCATCGATCACGTTTAGGGCCGTTCAAAGGGTCACGATTATCTCAGTCGTCGTGCACACGAGCAAAAGAGATATTATAATTCAAAAAATTATATTTAACCATATGTGTCATAAAAAATAAACAATTAATTAAAGAAAATAGTATCACTTATATTTTTCAATAAAGTAGAGAGAAATTACTAGAAATACAGAGAGAATAAAGTGCATCGAGTGCTATAATTTTTTTTAAAATAAAGTGCAATCAGTACTTATACTAAATGTCTTAACGTTTTATCGCAAATAGTACAAAAAGAATAAAAATTTCATATACAAAAACCTCTAAAAGTGCTACAAATAAACATATGCTAATTATTTAAGTGCATGTTAGTATAAAATATTCAATACAAATCAATTAAAAAAAAAGAAAAGAATTTTAAAAAGATTAAGGCTATGTATGAAGTTACGATGATCTAAGGGTAGAGGGGGGTGGTTTGTACCCCCCCCTCCCCCCTTGCTACCTCAGATACGTTTGTATCCATTTGAAATGACACAATGCGGTAACATCTGCGATAATATGCACGATAATGAACGTGATAATATTAGAGATAACACCTGTGGTAATAATTGGCGCCTAAAAAAAAGAGAAGGACAGAGTATGCTGTGTATTTTTTGCATACTCTACCCTTCTTTTCTCCACCATTTCACCTTTATCTTTGCTCGCCCTCCCTACTCTACCTCTCTCTCCCTTGTCCATCTCTCCCCTCCTTCTCCCTCACACAAACACACACACATACACATATACATTCTATTCGGATCGATTGCGGAGACGATTTTGGAGTGAGGATTATCCATGAACGACATCGGATGCTAACCTAGTTGGCAACCAACTCTTCAATGCACGGTAAATACCTAATCTCTCCCCCCCCCCCCCCTTTCCCTATTTTTTTCTACCGCCACACACACACAGGTGAACACACACACACACACACACACACACACACACACACACACACACACACACACACACACACACACACACACACACACACACACACACACACACACACACACAATAATGGAAATAGAAAAAATGCATCGGTTGCACATACCTCGTCCATTTGTAGGGATTTACGAATGTTGTGCAAAGTAGAGCCTTCTCTTCTCCCCGCAATCATTATGAACACGCCGTACTAATGCTTGTTGTTGGCGTGTGATTAGTTTGTAGGTGTTGATGCGAGATTGCTTGTTTGCTTGGTGTATGATTAACACACACACACACACACACACACACACACACACACACACACACACACACACACACACACACACACACACACACACACACACACACACACAGAGAGAGAGAGAGGAAGAGAGTGGGAGAATGAGAAATTAGAAATGATTCAATGGTTATTGTTAAATAAGTCCTAATGTAGAGAGAAGAGAAATGTTTAATGTTAGAGTAGTATCAAAATAATGTAAGTTAGAGTGAGAAACGTTTAATGTAAACTTAGAGTGAGAAATGCTAAAATAGTGTTAACATAGAGAGCAGGGATAGAGAGAGAGAGAGAGAGAGAGAGAGAGAGAGAGAGAGAGAGAGAGAGAGAGAGAGAGAGAGAAACGGGAGAGATAGAGAAAGAGATAGAGAGGACGAGAGGGGAGAGAGAGAGAGAGAGAGAGAGAGAGAGAGAGAGAGAGAGAGAGAGAGAGAGAGAGAGAGAGAGAGAGAGAGAGAGAGAGAGATAAAACGAGATAGTTAGAGGGATAGAGGGATAGAGGGAGGGAGAGAGAGAGAGAGAGAGAGAGAGAGAGAGAGAGAGAGAGAGAGAGAGAGAGAGAGAGAGAGAGAGAGAGATAGATAGATTGTATTATCGTCCACGGAGGTCAGATATGACCTATGGGACCACAAACAAAACATTACAAACATGAGGGGATTGTGTGATACATCTCAGTTAAGGACTGAGGGTCCAAAAAGAAAGTTAAGATAAGATAAGATGAACAAAATCTATGCAGAAGGAGGTGAGGAGGGAACCGGTTTGGGAGTTCGAAACTCTTGAATAATGGCTCTACCTCCTCGGTAGACTGCAATTTTCCTGCTATGCGCGATTCTCGCATCTTCTGTAGTTCTGCCTTCTTTTGTTTGAGCTGTGTGGGTGTGAGATCTTCGGCAAACCAAATTTTTGTGTCTTTGAGAAGCTTCGATTGCTCAAGGAGCTTGACTCGATCCGCTTTGGTCTTGAAGGTAAGAATTGCATGGTTGGTGCGATGCTCGTGAGCAAGAGTGGTGATTGACGCTGGATCCCATTGTATCATGGGGGTTGTTGTTCGGATGCGAGCGAAAGACTCGTGGAACTTGGGGTCCTCCTTTCCTTGCCAATCGCTCGAGAGCCCGCCAATGCGGACATTGAGAGCAATAGCATCTTGTCGTTGTTGTTCGCGTAGCATGGACGCCACCCGATCTTCAACTTTGTGGAAAATGACATCTTGCACTTGAGTTTTTACCTTCTCTGTGAGGATGATTTCCGTCTCCGTATTGAGCTGGATTTCCTTTTGTTCCGTCTTTCCCTTGTTGGAGTCCTCCACAATTGTGAGGCGAGACTCGATGGCTACGAGTCTTTCCTTCAAGGCGTCATTTTCCTTGCGAAGTCTTTCGACTTCATGTTGAAGCCGAGCCATGCTGTCCACCTTGGGGGGTGTTGCCACGACACCGGCAAATGTGGGCTTCCCACGAGAAGAGGCCCGAGTGGCCATGGTGGGCACTTAATCAAGAAAGCAAATCACATTAAGGGTTTATACTCACTTTAAGTAAAAGAAGCCTCTCTGTGAGACCCGATACTCAATTAAATTAAAAGAAAAGAAGCCTCTCTGTGCTAGCAGGTCGAGACCCGGGTGAGAGGAGGCTGAGACTGGCGGGGCTCATCTTGGGCAAGTGGTCGGGCCTGTGCAGAGGCCGAAACGGGGCTGAGCTTGGGCGGGTGGCCGGGCGAGTAGGGGCAAAAACTGGCGAGCAGGGTCGAGGCTGCAGAGAGCGAGAGTGCACGCGAGCATAGCAGGGGCGGGGTTACTACTGGAGGTGGGGAGCAGGGCTCTGTGGCCTCCCCTAGGGCTGCCCCCTCACCCAAGGTAAACAGGAGTCATAAGAGCCTAGGTTTCGAGAAGGGTCGAGGTTGAACAGGGGAGAGAGAGAGAGATAGAGAGAGAGAGAGAGAGAGAGAGAGAGAGAGAGAGAGAGAGAGAGAGAGAGAGAGAGAGAGAGAGAGAGAGAGAGAGAGAGAGAGAGAGAAAGAGAGGGAGAGAGGTAAAGATAGAGTAGAGATTGACAGACGGAGACGGAGAGATAGAAAGATGGACAGAGGGAAGCAGAGAGTAGAGATAGATAGAGAGAGAGAGAGAGAGAGAGAGAGAGAGAGAGAGAGAGAGAGCATGAGTTTAGGTATGTAGTTGTTTGCAAGCTCACATGCATAAACGACTCGTAGACAAGCCGTTCCTAAAGTCCGTTGCATTTTTTCATCCTAAAAACGATGTGGACTTTGAAAACGACTTGTCTGCGAGCCATTTACGCATGTGAGCTTACAAGGAGATAAATAGCACTGGTTATAAGCGAAGCCACCATTTTGTGGTGTGCATAGTGCGGGTCTGCTTTCGCTTCTGTATAGTGCTTCAAAAAGAACTTCTTTACGTGAAAACAATGGAATTTAGAAATGACTTTCCACTCTCTTCTCCTTACCTTCTCTATCTTTCTCTCTCTCTCTCTCTCTCTCTCTCTCTCTCTCTCTCTCTCTCTCTCTCTCTCTCTCTCTCTCGCTATCTATCTCTCTCTTTCTCCCTCTGTTTCTCCCCATGGATGCAACATTAGGTTGGAAAGCTTTCAACTGTACCGTACCTCAGAATGGAGGGAGGCATGCAATGTGCACAGTAATCCCTCGAACAAGGAGCTGTTGTGAAGAGATGTTGCACAAGAAGCACAATAAAGAATCTCCTTCAAAGCACTGTAGAGAAGTGGGATCACTCTTGCACTGTGCACAACACAAAATGATTGCTACATTTACAGCCATAGCTCTTTATCTCTACTCAAAAAAATGGCTACATTTATGTAATTGTATATACTTAAATTATACTTAATTATAAAGAGTAAATAATTTTCTATACTTAGATTATATGTGGGTGTGTACGTATATATTTGTTTATGCATGTATATAGGCACTAAGTACGAGAGCATAGAACCCAAATTAAGTTAAACGCTTCCTCTTGGGTATAGTCCTTATTAATCGTGGTGTTGGGATCATTGATCCACTCATGCATGGATTATCGCAACGTACCTTTGATTTTACCACAACTAAGATTGTGATGATATCTAAAGACGTGCCACTAGACCTTTGGCACTACTAGCCCCTGCTTAGATCTACTACTATGTATATGTATCTACATGCTTGTGTGCATATATACTTGTGTACATATGTATAGATGAGTGAGTAAAGGGAGAAAATAGAGAGATAGAGAGAGGATGCAATAGAAGTAGATAACAAGTAATAGAGGGAAAGGAAGATAGAGGGAGATAAAGAGCAATAGGAGTAGCTAAATTTCATATTTGTCCTCTATAATGTAGATGTCAGACGAGAGACCATCTGGTGGGGAGTAGCCATCTGGTTCTTTTTTTGGCTGGTTCATATCCCAGATGGGCTTTCACCCTGGGTGTACATCCCTCCAATGGACCCAAGTTTTGAGGTGGTAAGACCAAGCAAAAGAAATTAAGGTTATTTGTGGCTAGTTTTTTGTGACCATGAGTGTTATAGATTTCTCTTTGTTATTTGCAGGTATGCCCATCCTACACCTACTCTGCTCAGGTTTCTCCACGAGTGGTAGATCCAGACATATAATAGACGCTCTCATTACGAGACCATTATCTATGTTTGACGGAGGGATTGTTTGGCCGCTACACTCTGCAACAGCTTGCAAGCTACGATCTTTCTCCGCAGTCCATGCCATGGGGGAGTCAGGGAGGGACTCCTTACGTCCAGAGCTTTGCACCAATAGCACCACGGTCTACGGCCCCTTCTTACCATCCTACTCCCCTTCTATCTTAGATCCCACTCCCAAGGAATCATTGCAAGGACCCACACCACTCCATTCCACTCCTGCTTCTCCCTAGCACCGTCGACGCCTTTCTTCTGGCAACGGGCGTCGACAGTTGTCTCAGGGTAGCGAGCACCGAGAGAGACAGAGCAACGGGGGATCTTGTGGATTCTCTTGTTTTGGTAATGATGGGGGGGATGAAGTCTCCTATTTCACAGCGTGTCACCCCAGGTGCAAAGGACAAGGATATTGACGCACCCGTGCCATACACACATGGGCGCTACTATAGGATAAAGTATGGCAGGGAGGTGGACTTCAGTACAGCACAATGCAGGATATTTTGATGCCATCTTCAGATTCTTATACTTGACATATAAGCATTGTTTTGTAAAGTTTAGAGACCATCTTCCCAATCATGCATGCTACATTGAGGACATGTTGCATGCTAGATTTTCAGATGCCCCCAATCAACGTTTTTCACAACACTGATTGGAAGGCTACATAAAAATATTTTTGAAAAACAAGCACTTCAATGTACGATGTGTCATAATAACTAATATTTAATTCTCCTAAATAATTTTCTCATGCTTAACTGATCATTTAATAACCAGGGGAGAAAAATCTAGAATATTGGTTTAAGTTGGCAGACCAAGCCACAGTAGGGATCCAAAGGGAGGGCCATTTGCAGAAGAGCAATGTGCAACAATGGGCTTTAAAGACCCTAAGGTTCAGTCCATTAAGACTTCCAAAATACTAAGGTTCTAAATTCAAAGGCTGGTCCAATGATCAAAGCTTAGTTAAATTGGATGCTTAGTGTGTGTACCAAAAAAGCCTTCACAACTCCTACAAAGGAGGGGGCGAGCCTTGCAAGTAGGGGATGAGAGAGAAACACACACACACACACACACACACACACACACACACACACACACACACATCACAAGACTCCTTTACACAAAGGGAATGAGGCACACATGTCAGTTCCCTAGCGGAGATTCCCACAAGGTGAACTCAAATCCTATTGGATGGCCATGGAGGTGGACCAATGAGAATTAGGCTAGAGTAAATCTAGTTTAATTAATTGAAAAACACTTAATAAAAGAACCAATAAGAAATAATCTCTCTAGAAGACTATTGGACAGTCTCCCAAGGGGTCCAATGAGCATTCAACAGCCCAATGGCTTGCCTGATTCCTATTGGCGAGGACACAAAGGGGTCCAATGAGAGTTTAGTTGCATTAATTAATTACGGAAAGCTCTCACAAAAGGGGAAAGGGGGACACATGTTAGAAGGCTATCACTTATGCTCCTGAAATCCTATTGGTTAAGCCTGGAGAGGTCCAATGGGGTGTCAGCAAGAGGAAATAGCATGAGGGGTTGACCAAGAGAGACAGGGGGCTGATTTTCTCAAGTCCTTATTCCACACGCACTCACACAAGCTCATGTGTGAAGCAAGAAGACTCTCTCTCTCTCTCTCCTTCTCTAGCTTTAAAGGAAAGCTTATCACCTAGCTACTCCAAGCTTGTGAGAAGGGAAGTCTACACCAACAACTCTTGGCTTTGTGATTATGTGAGGAGATGTACATCTTTCTCATAAGACTACTCCTTCCTCTCAATCTACTCTCATACCCCACTAGCTCTCACCATCTTTGAAGGTGTTTGAGGTCTTGGATCTGAGACCGTGAGGGAATTGATGTTCTGTTTAATAAGTGTTTTCCTTAGTGCTTGAAGCTCCCATCTTCATTGCACTAGCTAGTATTGAAGGAACACATAGAATTGTAGTGTAAAATGTCTCTCTTGATGGGAGAAACCCATAATACAGAGCCTTTTGGAGGGGGGACCGGATCCATGAAAATCCGGTCCCCAACTATTGTGAATAGCTTAATTTCTCTATCTTTTGAAGTATTGTTCATGCTATCTAACTAGGTGTTATGATTTTTGTTGCTCTCTCCACCCAAGCACTCTTGTTATGCTCATTAGGAACCTATTCTAATGAAATGCTCACTATGTTCATGTTATTTTTTGCTACACACAAGTTACTAGACCATTAAGTGTTAGATTGGTATCCGAGCATAAGGTTTCTCTTTTCTTACTCAAGAAGGGAGGTCGTCAAGTTAGCTATAAAGGGTTGGTACTATTAATTGCAATTGAGTAATTAGAATAGGGATTTTTCATCCAATGTGCCTCCCTTCGTGCAGATAACAAGGCATCACCATCGAGAGCTATGGTCTTAATAGTGGAGTCCTATGGGGTTTGCCTATGGCTTAACAACTATTGAGCTATTAGATGCTTGACAGGAACCGGTGTTGTTTTGGTGTTGAAAGACCCACTCTTCTATTCCTTGCAATTAATGGTATTTGAGCCATGGGTACGGTATCTTGAGTGCTTTTCTAAAGGGGTGAAGAGGAGTAGCAACTAGGGCTTGAAGTACCAAAGTACACCTAAAAAAGTTTACACCTAAAAGTTGTTAGAATGGCTGACAATAGTAAAGAGAGTGAAATTAATGTTGATAATTTTGCTTTTGCTAATGTGAGTAGGATACTAATGATGTGCCTATGCTTGTTAATTACCTTGTTTCTAGGCTTCAACAAGCCATGGGAAATCCATCCCTTCAAAATGAAGTGCAACGGAAGCTTCATACTATGGGACTCTCCAAACTCCCCACCATGACGAGAGAGTACCTAGGAAGCCTCCTTGCAAGACTCTCAAAAGAGGTCTCTCTCCGATTCGGGAATAAGAAGATGATCCATAGGAAGGGCTCAAAAATTTTCTTCTTGATGACGTATCTCCTTCTCAAAGGAGAACTCAACACCGAAGGAACGAGAAAGAAGTGAGTCTCCTATCACCTCGATGGAAATGGCTCCAAGAAGACGGCGGGCTAAACGCTCTCCATCACCTCCAAAACGAAGAAGACCGTCGCACACTTCTCCACACCATAATTCAAAAAGGGATGATAAAAAGCAAGAGAAGTAAAAGGCAACAAAGATGTCACCCTCTTTTCCATCTTCTTCATCCTCTTCCTCTTATGAATAAAGTGATGGTGCTGAAAAGGAAGACAAAGGCAAGAAAAAGGTGAGAAAGAGGTCACCCTCTTCTCCATCTTCCTCAAATTCTTCATCCTCTGAAGAAAGCAATGGTGCAACTTTTGAACCATCAAAAAGAAGAGGCCATAGGAAATCCTATTCCACGTGGAAGAGATCATCCAAGCTCAAGAAGTTCAAAGAGGGAGGGAAGAGCATCTCTTTCCTTACCTACAATGGCACCTTTAGTGCTACGAACAAAGTCTTGGCCTTTATCCAACAATTCAATGCGGCATTTGGAGATGAGGGCTTCACGGAGTCCTCTAAGCTACACCATGTAGCTATGCACTTTCAAAAGTCTTCCATGCAATGGTGGTCTAGCCTACGGGCCAACGGTGAAGCTCCACGAACATGAAAAGCTTTAAGAGCTTCCATTATTAAGCATTTTTTGGCCACCGATGCCAAAGACAAAGTACTCACCGAATGATGAAGCTTGAAAGCTCTCTCCCTAAAAATCCATTCACAAATATGTAGACAAGTTTTGGGACTTACATCTCAAAGCCACTATCTTCAAAAAGATGGATTTTGGAGAGCAAAAACAGCAATTTTGTGCGGGCTTAACTGAATAAATGGAGGAGTATGTCAACTCCCAATGGCCATGCACCATACCGGCGGTTATACACCATACTATGGTGGCTTCTCGAATCAATTGCCAAACAGGGGCTAAAAGAAATTCTAAGCCCACAGAAAACAAGCACAAGGATATAATCCTAGGGGCACCATGGTTTGATTGCATGGCTACCAATGTTAAATTCCTTGAAAGGCCCGAATCTACTTTAGGTTCAAGAAAAAAGATATGTACATAGATGCTAAGGAAATGGGTAACACCATACCCATTGTACATGTTCAAGTTTTCAATAAGTCAATAAAGAGCTCTATTTTTGTGTACATGATTTTTGTTAAAGATTCTCAAAATGAACCTAATGCTTTAGCAAAAGAAAATATAAACAATCACAAGGAATTAGAGCTATCCAATTTTCTCAAGGGGTTTCAAGATGTCTTTATTGAAGACATCCCTTGTGAACTACCTCCTAAACGAGGAAATGATGACCATGCAATTGAACTTATTCCAAGAAGTTCATTGCCTAATAAACATCCTTATAGAGTTTCTCAAAATCAACAAGAGGAGATTATGCAGCAAGTGCATGAGTTAGTTGAGAAGGGCATGGTTAGGCCTAGCTCATCTCCATTTGCTCATCTATGCTATTAGTTCAAAAGAAAGATGGCACATATCGTATGTGTGTTGACTATAGAGCACTATATAGGATCACTATCAAGAATAGGTTTCCCGTTCCACGGGTAGAAGACCTATTTGATAAGCTTCAAGGGTCCACCTACTTCAGTAGGATTTACCAAAAAAGTGGCTATCATCAAATAAGGATAGTTGATCAAGACATTGTAAAGACCGCATTTCGCACTACGTGTGGTCTTTACAAATATATTGTCATGCCTTTTGGATGACCAATGCACCAGCCACATTCAACCGCTTGATGGAGAAGCTATTCAGGCCTCACCGAACCTTTACTGGAATGTTCCTTGGTGATATTATCATCTACTCTAGTTCACTAGATGAACACAAGCAACACCTCCGGGTAATATTTCTAGTTCTAAGAGAGAATAACTTTATGTTAATCGAAAGTAAAGTCAAATTTTCTTTCAAGAGATTCAGTATTTAGGTCACATTATCTCTCAAGATGGCATCCAAATGGATCCATCAAAGCTAGAGGTAATAAAAGGATGGCCTAAACCAAGGAATCTTCATGAACTAAGAAGCTTTATAAGTATGTGTGCATACTATAGACGCTTCTTAGAAAAGTTCTCACAAATCAAAGGACCATTACATGACCTAACAAGAAAAATGTTAGGTATATATGGTCTGCCAAGGAGAACAATGCTTTCGAAAAGCTTAAAGAAAAACTTATCCATGAACCTGTGCTTACACTACCGGATCTCTCAAAGCCATTTGAGGTCCATTGTGACGCTTGTGGTAATTGCCTTGGAGTTGTCTTGCTCCAAGAAGGGCACACCATAGGCTATGAAAGTCGAAGGCTCGACCCTGTTGAGCAAGCTCTAGGCATATATGAAAAGGAACTCCTCGCAACTCTACATGCCTTAGACTCATGGAAGCACTATTTATTGGGGACTCCTTTCATTCTACGAATGGATCACCAAAGCCTTAAGTACTTCATGACGCAGACCAAGCTCTCCGACAAACAAATGAGGTGGGCATAATGCCTTTCGCAATTTCATTTTCATATTGCTTACATTGCTGGCAAGCATAATCAAGTAGTGGATGCACTCTGAAGACAGCTGAGAGTGAATGTGGTTTCCATAGCAACTCACAATGATCCATCTTCTATGATAGATGAGTATGCTATTGATCCCAATTTTAGAGATGGGAGGAACCATTTACCTTACAAGATGGTTATCTTCTTTATGGCAATAGACTATGCGTTACTAGCTCACTATGTGAGAAACTAGTGTATGAATCTCATGCTCCTCCTTATGCAGGGCATAGAGGGATTCAGTCTACCCTAAACTACTGGCCTACCATGAAAGCAAACATACAAGAGTATGTTTCTAAATGTGTGGTATGCCAAAAGACAAAGTTTGATAGAGGGAAGCAACTTGGATTGCTTCAACCTTTGCCAATCCCTAATTCACCATGGGAGAGTATATCCATGTATTTTATCTTTGGATTACCTAAGTCTATCCATGGGATACGGAAATATGGACAATAGTAGATAGGTTCACTAAACAAGCTCATTTTATACCTGTCAAAAAGACTATCAAAGCCCATCAAATGAAAACCCTCTTCATTTCACAAATCTTCAAGTACCATGGCTTGCTAATGTCAATAGTGTCGGATAGAGATCCTAGATTGAACAGTAATTTTTGGAAGGGTCTCTTTGAGAATTTAGGGGCAAGGCTAAACTTCTTTTCGGCCTATCACCCGCAAACGGATGTCCAAAGTGAAATAGCTAACCTAACAATCCTTGATCTACTAAAAGCCTATGTAACGGAAGTAGATCAAAGGTCCCAATGGGAGAAGTACTTACCCTTAGTGGAGTATGCCTACAATAATACTGTACATACTTCCACGGGAAAATCACCTTTTGAGGTAATAGAGGGAAGATCCAAAAATCCCCTGTCAAAGTACACGGGAAGATCTTCGCTACAGATGAGTATAGCCAAGACCTACAAGAATCTTTCCAAAATATTAAGGATGCTATCTCTATCTCACAACAAAGGCAAAAGGTTGTTGCTGATAAGCACAAAAGAGTCCAAGCCTTTAAAGAAAATGATTGGGTCTTACTTAAATTTCCCAAGGCTTGTTTAAGGCACACGACGGGCAAGAATCCATGGGACATCAAAAGTACTATTCTAAGTTAGCAAAAAGGTACTATGGTCCCTTCCAGATTCTTAGGCCAATCAATGAGATGGCCTATCAACTCAAGTTGCCCAGCCATTGGCTCATACACAATGCTTTCCAAGCCTACTAAAGCCTTACAAAGGAGAGCCACCTCAAGAACCAACTATTGAAGACCCACCGGAGATCAAGGACGAAGAAGAGGTGTTGCAGCCCAAGTCCATTCTCTGACATGAAGACAAGGTATTATGAGGCGGTAAGACTATCCGACGATATCTTATTAAGTTTAAGAATTATCCTTTTGAAGATGCTATATGGATGCAATGCATACAATTAAAGGATAACCTAAACCTTGTCAATGCTTATAATGCATCCCTAGAGTAAGCAAATGTACAAATGTTTAAAATGAACAAAGTTTTTGTCTTATAAGACTCTCTTTTTCTTTATTGTGCACAAATGTTAAGTAGTATGCATGCTTAGATCAATTTGGCGGAGACGACGTCTCCCAAACACCAAGTAGATCTTGTCACTCTACTAGGAAGATTGATAGGACTAATGTGCAGACATGCTTGCACGGCTTAGGGTCTTAAGAACCAAATGGATTAGTCATCCATTCTGGAACGATGTCGTAGGGTAACATAGGGATCCTCTACCCGCTAGAAATAGGACTAATGAATAGACTTTATCTTCTCTACCCCATAGTCAAGGATGACTATGATTTCAAGAGAGAGGTAATGTAATAATAACTAATATCTGATTCTCCTAAATGATTTTCTCATGTTAAATTGATCATTTAATATGGGCAATTGCCAGGGGAGTAAAAGCTAGAATATTGGTTAAGCTGGCAGACCAGCCACATTAGGGATCCAAAAGAGGGAAAATAGGTATCCAAAGGGAGAGCCATTTTCAAGAGAGCAATGTGCAACAATGGGCTTTAAAGACCCTAAGGTTCAGCCCATTAAGACTTCCAAAATGCTAAGGTTCCAAAATTCAAAGGTTGTGTCCAATGGTCAAAGCTTAGTTAAATTGGATGCTTAGTGTGTGTACCAAAACAGTCTTCACAACTCCTAGAAAAGAGGGGGCCAGCCTTGCAAGTAGAGGATGAGAGAGAAACACACACACACTCACAAGCCTCCTTTACACAAAGGGAGTGAGCGACACATGTCAGCTCATGTGTCAGCTCCCTAGCCTAGATACCCACAAGGTGTACTCAAATCCTATTGGATGGCCATGGAAGTGGACCAATGAGAATTAAGGTAGAGTAAATCTAGTTCAATTAATTTAAAAACACTTAATAAAAGAACCAATAAGAATTTTAATCTCTCTAGAAGGCTATTGGACAGTCTCCCTAGGGGTCCAATGAGCATTCAGCAGCCCAATGGCTTGCCTGATTCCTATTGGCCAGGAGACAAAGGGGTCGAATGAGGGTTTAGTTGCATTAATTAAGTACCTAAATATCTCACAAAAGGGGAAAGGGGGACACATGTTAGAAGACTATCACTTATATTACTCCTGAAATCCTATTGGCTAAGCCTGGAGAGGTCCAATGGGATGTCAGCAAGAGGAAATAGCATGAGGGGTCGACCAAGAGAGAGAGAGAGGGGGCTGATTTTTTCAAGTCATTATTCCACACACACTCACACAAGCTCAAGTGTGAAGCAAGAAGACTCTCTCTCTCTCCTTCTCAAGCTTTAATGGAAGCTTATCACCTACTCCAAGCTTGCGAGAAAGGAGGCCTACACCAACAACTCTTGGCTTTGTGATGCAAATCCAACCAAGATCCAAGCTTCAATGCATTCTCATCTCCTCTATTGTGCTAACTACTAAGCTATGATATGCTAATATGAGTGATTATGTGAGGAGATGTACATCTTTCTCGTAAGACTACTCCTTCCTCTCAATCTACTCTCATACCCCGCTAGCTCTCACCATCTTCGAAGGTGTGTGAGGTCTTGGATCTGAGACCGTGAGGGAATTGATGTTGTGTTTAATAAGTGTTTTCCTTAGTGCTTGAATCTCCCATCTTCATTGCACTAGCTAGTAATGAAGGAACACAAAGAATTGTATTGTAAAATGTCTCTCTTGATGGAAGAAACCTATAATACAAAGCCTTTTGGAGGGGGGACTGGCTCCATGAAAATCCGGTCCTCAACTGTTGTCAATAGCTTAATTTCTCTCTCTTTTGAAGTATTGTTCATGCTATCTAAAAGGTATGCTTTTTGTTGCTCTCTCCACCCAAGCACTCTTGTTATGCTCATTAGGAACCTATTATAATGAAATTCTCACTATGTTCATGTTATTTTCCACTACACGCAAGTTACTAGGCCATTAAGTGTTACATGACGCGCAGTGGCCAACCAAATTAGAGATCGAATAGGAGCTATTACGGTGACAACATGGTAGATGCGGAGTGAGAGTGAGCAATGCAAGAAAGGAGCGGCCAGGGTGCAATGGGCTCATCCTACAGACAACAACGCAAAGCTCGGGCCAGACAAACTGATCCCACGAACTATGGCTCGGGAGGCAAAGAAGCTTGGAAGGAAAAATATGTAATTTTGGTTAAATTACAACCTAAGTCGATGATTAGAGAGCTTTCCCTGTATACAAAGCTATTGTGTCTCTTTGTGCTTGAGCTTGAATTTCTTAAATTTATTTTACGGTGGTGTGTGGCCGGACGGCTTGAGTGTGAACCCACTTGTAACTACCTCTCATGCATAATATAAAGAGCTGCTAGCATGAGAGCTAGGAAGACTCATCTTGGCCTATTCGGGTGCACACTACATTGGTGGAGATGACGGGCAGAATTTCCTTGAGGCGTTCAATTTCTTGCCTTTAGTTTCTTGCTCACTAATTATTAGCTATGGTGTTCCTGCTCGACACAGGCTAAACCTTCTTGCTTCTTTTACCTCCCAGTCTCGCCTCCGCTCTCACATTCTAGTTGCTCTTGCGTGCTTTTTATCTCTGAGCTGGAATCTTGCGCCAGCCATCATTGTCACCCGACTTCTGACCTCTTTCATACATTTATATGTTTGAATGTTCCCCAGCAAGAGCTCTAATTCAATCGCTAGGGAATGAGAGTCTGCATTAGACTGCCTCTCCAGTGTGGATTAGCTAGTTTATCATCAACAGTTAGTGCCCATTCAGGTACTCTCTCTAGCAGCCTACATATAGACACTAAAATCATTCAAGATCAGAAAGAAGAACATCATCCTCCAGATACATCCTAGTTATAGGAGCTTACTGATGTCTTAGCCTCTTGTTCAGTGTGATGAGCTGTAACAAATGTTGCTCATCACCTTTCAGAATCTCAGTCATAGCTTTACCTTTCCCCTTCACATATGTACTGTGTTGTGACTAGTGTACTGGTGAATCTCTAGTGTTGCTGGGTTGTTGATCTCTAGCCTGCCGATTTCCCGACTGCTGACCCCTATACTGGTCTGGCTTGTCTGTATTGGGCTGATTGCCCCCTAATGCAGCTGATCCACCAACACCAGATCCTGAAGGTGGAGATGGAGGAGAGTCATCATCATCATGCCTTTCTGTTGGTTCATCCTCCTTCTCTTCCCCCTCTGTTGCTTTATCATCATCCTCATCAAGGTTATTCTGCTATTCAATATAGTCCAGGATGACCTGATTTGCCAAAGCACTCTTGTATTCAGAAAGTTTATCCTGCAAATCACTCTACATTGTTTCCATGAGTGCCCTCAGATTATCTATATTAAAAACAGCATTTCCCTCTAGATTCAGTATATCAGCCAAATTATCATAGATATATCTTTCAATTAAAGTGGCTTTCAATGTAGTGTGGTTGGTCAGCAATGAGTTGAAATCAACTCTCTTCATTCGCAGCATGGTTTTGAATTTGTCAGCAGCTCTCTCAGCTTCTGCCTTTTCTTCTTTTAGCACTCTCATCTCAGACTCCATATTTGACAACTTATTTTCTAAAGTTTAAATGGTCCTAGCTGATTGATTTTCAAGGAGACTGTGCCACAGGGACTCTGCTCCTCTATCCTACTTCAACTTCTCAACTTGATACTCAGTCTCCCTCAGTTTGGCCTTTAACTTGGTCATTCATCATTAGAGACTGAGGTATCCAACATTTGTCCTATAGCATTAACAATTGCGTTCCAGGACGACTGAATAAGTATTGAACAACCATCATTCACCGTTGTTGGGTCACAAGCAACTGGTTCATAAACTGTGACAGGAGCTGTACAGGATAATGTGGCAGAATCAGGTTTATGCAGGACTAATTGTCCTCTGAGCGAATGAGTCTATAGCTGTTGTAACTGGTCCTTCTTGGTGAAAGTCAAAGTCAATTCACTGTAAGGGATGGAAACTTTACCAATTGGACTATAAGGTTCTGGTCCTTTTTCCTTATCAGTCTGAACCATCGACTGCTCAGCACTGGTCCTGTCTTGCTGGTCTTTTCCTGCACTGGTGGTCATTGATCCTTGCCCTTCTTGCTGGCTAGTTCCACCAGTGGTCTGGACTGGAGGCTGGTCTGTCTAGCTAGTCGAAGCTTGGTCTACTCGAGATTTTTCAGTAGACACCCTTTTGACTTGACTTTCGAGCTGCTTTAAAAAAGCATTGCTCTTGGCTAATGTAGTCTTCTGTCTCTTAAAACTACCAGCTTCCTCCTACATGGCCTTCCTCTTCTGTCCAGTGAGAGCTAACTGGTTATATGGGGCTTCTTCATTTGATGAGATAAATCCACATTGTTAGTTGTTGGGAAGGGCTTCTGGCTCCAAGCCATCCTTATTTGGTCATGAGCTTCCGGAGAAGTTGCCCAGTAAAGGAATAGCCAAACATACCATGCTTTGAAAATAGTTTGGGACTTAAACTTAGCAGTCTATTAAAGCACATTATGTGACAGAATTTGACATAGATTAATTGAAACTGTGGCATCTAATCTCTTTGCCAATAGCATAGCAAACAGTTTTTCTGCCACATAAGGCAGGTTGTTTTTGAGACTCACAGCTTCAGGCACAAAGCGGTAAGCAGCAAAAATGTCTAGACCCGCTACTGGAACCCCTTGCACACTGCCTTTGCGTTTCTTCTTGGCACCATCATCTTCTTTCAGAGCTGCACTAATCTGTTTTGTTGTTTCCACAGATGGATTTGGCTCATTTGGCATCTTGAATGAAAAAGCAATATTTTTCGGAGTTACCGACACTTTTCTACCATATACCATAGCACTTCCTTCATCAACATTGAAGGAATCAAGAACCTGTCTTATGATAGCTGTGTCAAACTCAATTCTTGTGGCTTGCACAACCACATGCAAATCCCACAGTCGGAGTAATGCCTCGGCTTGCTTAGTAAACACATACCGTTGTATTTTACTGTGAGGGATAAGTGGAAGAGAGGCTTTTACAGCAGCAATAAGTGCTTAAGTTTCCTCTATAGTTTCTTGCATCTTTTTCGACACTTTCTTTCTACCCATACACCGTGAAGACGATGAATCAGTAGAAGAAGAAGAAGAGGACTTACTTGAATCTTCAAACCCGTATCCTAGCGTGGCTGGTAAAGACAGATAGCAATCAACAGTTTCCTCAGACGATGAAGTTTGTGGTTGTAGGAAACTTCAGAGCTCGCTGATGGCGAATGGATAACAGTAGGCAGCCGTCGTGTAGGAGATTTACGAGGAAAAATGCCTACTAGCCTTACTGTTATACGCGTTCGCACCATAAAAGCTCCACTACTTATCTTTCCTAGAGTTCTATGCACCACTAATGACGTGGCATACATGCATTGGCTAATACTCTCCATCTTCTTTGAAATGATTATCACAGATAGTTCGATTGACCCTTTTTTCCATAAAAACTGATACTGGTTTTGACACTTTACTGATTCTGGTACTGACATGGTTTTTGTCGTACTTAGACTTTTCTGACCTTTTGGCTGGCTCTAGAACTGGTTGTACATGAAAAAGGCTTAAAATAGCTGATTCTGGAGTTTCGTGGTCTTCAGTTTCCAGACTACCAGTAGCCTTATCCCTGGAAGTCTCTTTGTCTTTTGAATAATAGAGCTTGATTTTGGCCCCATTATATACCCTTGGCAGCAGTAACCCAGATAAGTCTTTCAGTCTTACTGTGCCGTTAGAAAACACCCAATCCACCTCGTATGGACCTGCCCAAGCTATTTTTAAGTTTGGTTCTTTAGGACCCAGTTTAGATTGATAGAGCAGAACCAAATCTCCTTTCTAGAATTTCCTAATTTTGATTCTTCTGTCGTGCCAGTGTTTCCTTCTTTGCTGAACAATTTCTTGTTCCATCATAGCCCTCTGTCTCAACTCATCCAACTGTGTTAACTCCTCCAGTCTTTGTTTAAGATTTTGATTAAAATCCAATCCATATTCTACTGCCATTCTGAGAGTGGGAATAACAAATTCCATAGGCATGACAACTTCAAAGCTGTACACCATTCTAAATGGTGTTAGTCCAGTGGTGACCTTATGGGCTGTCCTATATGCCAAGAGAGTAGTCTGGAGTTTTAGATCCCAATGGTGTGGTTCCTTTTGCACAATTTTGGTGAGAATGTTCTTCACAGTTTTGTTACTGCTCTCCGCTTGCCCATTGCATCTCAAATAATATGGAGTTGATTTTGTATGCTTTACTGAGAGAATTTCCATTAGAATGTCCATAGTATCATTTATGAAGTGTGTTTCCTGATCAGATACAATCTCCACAGGACATCCATAATGGCATATAATATTTTCAAATAAGAATACAGCAGTGGACTTTGCTGTGTTGTCAGGAAGAGCCTTAGCTTCCACCCATTTGGTGACATAACACGTGGCCATGAATATATATCTAATCTTCCTTGGCGTAATTTTCTTGAATGGACCCATGAAATCCAGACCCCATTTCATAAACAATCCTAGTGGCTGGGCTGGAATTAGAGGAGTCATATCTGCTTCTCTGGGTCTACCCATCCTCTGGCATATATCACACATTTTACAAAAGCTTCTGACATCAGCTATTAAAGTTTGCCACCATTATAAACTAGTCTGCAGAATCTTCTTGTAGGTAATATTAGTGGAGAAATGTCCTCCAGAATCCCCATCATGTGCTTCTAAAATAACTTGCATTCTGCCTTCCATAGGCACACATCTGCAAAGAACCCCATCCACTCCCAGTCTATAGAGTGATCCTCTAATGATGGTGAACTTCAGACTCTTAATAATCAAGGATTTTTTTTGATTCTGAGTCCAGTTATCTGGGGATCCTCCTTTAGAAATGAACTGATACACATCATATAATTTTGGATCAGTCATTTTCTTGGCTGTCATTTGAAATAGTTCTGTATCCACTGGCTCATCTCTCAAAGATGTCTCAGTGTAGCCATCTGTAGATGGCTGGAGAGTCACCATGTGGGAACGTGTTCTTAGAAGATGGGCAGCGAATCACTTAGTAATTACTAGAGTGATTACTACAGTAAAACCGAAGCATATAAATAGGGCCCATTACATTGATATGCGGCGGCAATTGTAATCACTTGTATTAGTGCTTTGGGCTATAATTGCACTTGAGCATCAGTGATAGTATTGTTGGCTATACTTTTTCTCTGTAATCATATTCGCTGTAATCTCAATCATGGTATATATTGAGTGATACTTACTTCTCAACAGTCTTCTGAATCTGAGTCTGAATCTGAACTTTATTCCAGTCTATAAGTCTGATTCTCATTTCAGTATCCACATTTCAGTCTAGTCTCTGATTTCTGTCTAGTCTGATGGCTGAAATCTTTCCACACGAGTAGCTGAAATCCTTCAACACTGGAATTAGCTGTCTCAAGAGATCAGCTCCAATTCTATTTTGGCGATCACGATGGCTTGAGATGAAGCTCGTAGACTGAAAGACTCTTCTCCCAGTTGAAGTTTTCAACAATGGCACCAAAATCCAATCATGGCCGGAAATCTACCAATCGTGTGGACCCCATTCCTGAGGAGTCAGGAATTAGAGAGTCTGACCCCAAGCAAGAGAAAATGACTGACATTGAGGCTCAGGAGGAGCATAGTCAGGCTGATGAGGCGTAGGACTCACAGCACTCCAGTCATTCTCGACGCAGACGGGCAGAATGGGAAGCACGAAAGGCAAAGAGTTCCAAGAGTTCTCAGTCTCGCCAGAAAGATGCGCATATCAAAGGCAGAAAGGGAAGTCACCATACTTCTAGCAGAAAAAACAAAGAATATATTGATATTGAGACAGAGACAGAGATTGATTGGGATGCTGACACTGACAATTGCAAGAAGGCTCCCAAGCAACAGTCTGAAGCCAAGAAGAGAACTGGCGGGATCAGCAGTAATCGAAATGATTACACCACTTCCTTGAAGATTTCCTTTCCCATATTCAAAGGAGGGAAAAAGGATGATCGTGATGTTCACATACAGGCTTTCGACTAGTATGCTGAACTAAGAAACATTGATGAAGATGATTGGGGGGAATACTTTCCACAAACCTTGAAGGAAGCAGCAAGGAAATGGTATTACCATTACCCTGCATGCCAGCTGAGATCATATAATAAATTACTGAAGTCCTTCAGGTTAGAATATCCCGACAATCGAGGAGATGAGGATATTCTCTGTGAATTGGATCAGATCAAACAGAGGAATTTGTCAGTCCGCAGCTATGTTGAAAAGATCAAAGAACTAACCAGACAGTTGCAAGAACCACCGTCTGAGAAGAGATTGAGGGCATGGTTTCTAAATGGGTTCAGAAGCAAGAAGCTGAGAGAACAAGAAGTACCAGCCCCTACAAAGAAATTCAATGATCTGGTCCAGCGAGCATTAAAACTGGAATAGTAGGCTAAGAAAGAAAAGAGCCACAAGAAGAGAAGGACCAGTAGCAGTAGTTCGGCCTACTGAAGCATCTGATTCCAGTGCAACATCCAACAGCTCCGAGAGAACCTCCAATGAATGGACAAAGGAAAAATAAAAGAAAGGATCATGGACCAAGAAAATTGAAGAAATGGCTAGGTAGATTGCA
Source organism: Adiantum capillus-veneris (assembly GCF_014529385.1). NCBI lineage: Eukaryota > Viridiplantae > Streptophyta > Polypodiopsida > Polypodiales > Pteridaceae > Adiantum > Adiantum capillus-veneris. The sequence goes on from NC_140949.1 coordinate 5,613,705, forward strand.
GAGATTAGCCATACAAGACAACCGTTCCGGAAGATGGAGACTTGGTGTTCAAGATGTAAATCCAAGGACCACATTTCCACGGAATGCCCACAATGTACCTACTGCAAGGCCTTCGGTCACCTATGGAATAATTGTAGCATCCGAATTTACCATTTTAAGAAAGGAAAGGATCTATCAGTGGTTGCCTACACTGAACCAGTAAAGGCAGAGCCAATCAAAGTAGCACGAAGAGGGACCAGGTACAAATGGTACTGGTCAAGGACGTGGTAGATACCAACAAGGAATGGGCAGAGAAAGAGGAAGAGGCAAATTCCAGACCAGGAGCATGAATTGCTACACCTGTGGGAAGTATGGTCATTTTGCAGCCCAATGTCCAGATGCACCAGTAACGACTGCTACTGAGGCTAAGGCACTAGAGCCAGTCCCAGTCAAAGTAGTTACCAGGAGCAAGGGAGTGATCATTGAAGAAATTCCAGACATTTCAGAAGTACCAGCTAATCCTAACAGTAGCAAGTGGGCCCAACAAAGGGAAGTTTGGAAGGACAAAGGTAAAGAAAAGGTGGTAGATGAGTGGCAAGAGCAGCGGGAACTAGCAGCTAAAATCACAGAGGATTTAGCTAAGAAGCTTCCAGAGCAGCCAGAAAGTTCCAAGGCTAGATTCATTCAGAAGATACCAACCCAATCGACTGATAAAGATCAGTCAGTACCGGCCATGACAGAGACCATGATGGATGTAGTACATGGACTAGCTGATGAAATGGGAGTGGAAGGAAAGAGTAGTATTGATAAAGAAGAATGGTAGTGTGAAGACACTAGTTCTTCAAGCTCTGACAATCAGTTTGACCAGGAGCGAGAGGAAATTCAGGTGAAAATTTGTGATAGAATCCAAAAGCTGACTGTAGAGTTGTAGGATATAAGAAAGACCTTACCTGAGGTGGACAACTTTATCAGAAAACGCAGGAAGACTAAGGCAGAGGCCAGAACAGTGGACCTGATGGCTGTCCGGGATGATGAAGTTCCACTTATTCAGGTAGTTCCACTTATTCAGGCCAGAACAGTGGACCTGATGGCTGTCCGAGATGATGAAGTTCCACTTATTCAGGTAGATTACAAAGTCAGGAAGCAGTCGAAACCTCTCTCAAGCGTCATACTGGATGGAGGAGTAGGAGTCAACACAATGGGAGCCCATCTTTAGCAAAGAATGGGTATCACTAACATGAAACCACCACCATTCAAAGTAAGAATGGCGGATCATTGAGTCGTACAAGCGACAGGCATGATTAAAAACATGCAGATAAGAGTTGGGAGGGAAAAATTCAAAACTAGTTTCCTAGTTTTGGATGTACAGGGAGCATATGGAATGCTATTAGGACGCCCACGGTTAAGAACAGCACATGTTGTTCATGATTACGCAAACCAGACCTTAACCATAGAAGGGGCCATTGTAGAATCAAAATCCAGACCAACAACACCAGGAGCTGGAAAAAGGAACTAAGTCCGAAGGAGTTGTGTCAGAAATACCGAGCTAAGAAAATTGAGCGAATGCTAGCAGCAATGAACATCTTTCCTTTGGCAGAAATTGATTTGAATGCAGTCCTACTAAACAAAGAACAAGCTGACAAGCAGAAGAGACAATTCCCTGATCAATTTACTGAAGTCAATACAGGGGAAAGAACCGTTCAGCTAACTGGAAGAATGGAGGAACCAGCTGATACTGGTAAAATAGAAGAATCAATATATTCTGAAGAGTATCCACTGAATCAGAATAATGATTCAGAGATGAATGGACCTTCTTGGAACTACGTTGAAGACTCGAACAAATGAAAAGCAGCAGGACCAAATTGGTTGCTTCCAGATGATCAGGAAGTAGAGGAGTGGAACCTGGGATCAGAGGAAAATCCCAAAATGATCAAAGTCAACAAGCACCTGAAACCGGCAATGAAGAAAAAGGCAAGGAAAATGTTCCAGAACTATGAAGATGTATTTTCCTGGGAACATACAGATTTGAAGGGAGTAGATCCTGAAGTCTGTCAACACCGAATACCACTGAAACCAGAAGCTAGACCAGTCAGATTGCAAAGATACCGGATGAACCCTAACTATGCAAAGAAGGTCAAGGAGGAGATTGATAACCTTCTCAAGGTTGGGTTCATTACGGAGGTAGCAAGTAGTGATTGGTTATTTCCAATAGTCGTCGTTCCTAAGAAGAATGGGAAATTAAGGGTTTGTGTTGACTATAGGAAACTAAATGCCCAGACCATTAAGGATCCATTTCCCTTACCTTTTCCTGATATGTTGCTTGATGACATCGCAGGATATGAGATGTATAGCTTCATGGATGGTTATAGCGGCTATAACCAGTTACAGATTGCTCCTGAAGATATGGCCAAGACCACTTTCATCACTGAGTGGGGAGCATTCATGTATCTAGTGATGCCTTTTGGCTTATGCAATGCACCAGCTACTTTTCAACGGTGTATGATGTAGATGTTTAACACTAGGTTGGTAACCTAACAGGACATAAAAGTGTCCTTTCGGGGTTTTGAAAAAAACCTCCAAAACCATAGTAGATCCACTCATTTCGTAAAATCCTTTCATGAGGTTATAGTTCAAGGCCTACTACACATGGAAAAAATAAGAAACTTGTAAAATTTCTCATCTTTTGGTCACACCAAGCCTCCAAATTTGATGGACCAGTGCATTTTCATCAAAACAGTCATTTCTTATGTTTTGTTGCATAAAAACAAGATTAGGGATTTTTGTAGGACTTGAGATAAATTCCCTAGTTAACTTCAATGGGTTGGTGATCAGAACATATGATTGCTTCTCACTCACTATTTTTTGTTTTGCTAAAATAAATAGGTACAAAAAAGTTGAATTTTTACCATTTTGCAAACCTATCATCAAAGTTTCTAAAGGCACGCTCAATACAAATAATATATGCATGTTTTCTTAGTTCCCTATTGTCCTTTATATTCATAAGGAGCCATGGAGCATGTCAAAATAATAATACATTTCTTACCAAGGGGAATCTTAGGGACAAAGATGAAGTGTTAAATATAGCAAACATGAAAAAACTCGATTCAACATTATGAGTTGTAGAATCCCATAGAAACTATTCAATATCTAGCCAAATTTGATCCTTATGACTAGATATGGTTACTACCTACAAAATGCATGTAGTTGTCACAAGAAACTAACAATATTGGAAAAGTTATACTTGATGTACTAGACTGTTTCGTTTTCTTCTATAATTGAAAAAATCAACCATCGTTGTGTACTATGCAAAATAGGGTATTAGGTGCCCCAAAACTCAAGGAATATTAGCTTTATGTTACAATATGCGACATAGAAAATCAAAAATGCATTTGGATATCATGAAATCCACCAAAAGAATCATAGAAGAGCTAAAATTGGCTAAAAAACAGGATTTGACCATTTTTGTAATTTGATCATAACTTACAACTTTAATATTTATTTCTCCCTACAAGCATCAAGACATGTTGAGGACTACTAAAGATAGTTCTCTAGCATTATAGACCTCACAAACATGAATTCTAGAGTGGTATAGTTGCAAAAAGTTGAAAAAAGCCAAAAACAGGATCCGTTTTTTCACACAATTTAGGTTGTGAAATGTTGTTCAAGGACGATGTTAAAGATGGAATTGATATTCCAAAAAAATGTCAAGTTTTTTTCAGCTCATGAGACAACTTTCTAGATAGATGGCACCTCAAAATCCATTTTGAAACTCTTGACATAATTCAAGGAAAATGGTCACTTAACAGGACATAAAAGTGTCCCATTACCAACCTAGTGTTAATGAATTTCTTCATCGGTTCCTCGCCATTTTCATGGATGACTTCACTATCTATTCAGCTGAGGAACAACACCTTCTATTCCTAGAGATGGTTTTTAAACGCTGTCAGGAGAAAAGGATTTGCTTGAATCCTTTTAAATCAGTATTTCTGGTTTGGAAGGGACAGCTACTGGGACATGTGGTTTCCCGCAATGAAATAGAAATGGCCAATGACAAAATACAATGTGTCCAGCAAGCTAAAGCACCTAGAACTGCTTCTTGGGGTATGTGAATTTTTATAGAAGATTTGTACACAAGTTTGCTTCTCAAGCAGTACCACTATATGAGCTTACAAAGAAGACCAGTAAGTTCAATTGGACTGCTGAGTGTGAGGAGAGTTTCCAGAATTTAAAAAAAGCCATTACCAGTAAACCAGTCCTTAGGCAGCCGAATTGGGATATTATTTTTCATGTACACGTAGATGCTTCAGGATTGGCAATGGGGGCAATATTAGCTCAGCCAGATGGGAGAACAGACTATCCGGTCTATTTTGCTAGTCGGAGATTCAGTCAGGCTGAACAAGACTACACGACTACTGAAAGAGAAGCCCTCCGAATGGTTTTTAGCACTACAAAGTTCAGGCATTACCTATTGGGGAAGTTATTCCATTTTTATGTGGATCATCAAGCTCTTTTGTTTCTGATTAATAAAGTCATTATTCAAGGCAAGCTGATAAGATGGATGATGTTCCTTATGGAATTTGAATTCAGAATTTTCCATAAGCCTGGCCAAAACCACTGTGGAGCTGACTTTCTTTCCAGAATTACAGAAGGATATTCAGAATCACCTATGAGAGATGAACCAGTGGATGCTGATTTATTTCAGTTAGAAGCAGAAGAATCAGTGGATCCTGAATGGTATGATATTTATCAATTCCTTTCCCAAGGTGCCTTTCTAGAGGATTGGAAACAGAATCAGAAGAAGGCTCTGATCATAAAAATCCTGAAATTTACCATCATTGGGGGAGTACTTTATCGATTGGGTGTGGATGGTATACTTCGGAAATGTCTCCCTATGGAGGGAAGAATGCAAGTTATCTCAGAAGCGCATAATGGAGAGTCTGGGAGACACTTTTCCAACGAAGTGACCTACAAGAAGATTCTGCAAGCAGGTCTGTGGTGGCAAAAGAAACCAGACCAGTGGGATTTGAAGCTTCAGACTGCTCTCTGGGCTTAGAGGACAGCTTATAAGGTAACTACTGGAATGACACCATTCAGAATGGTGTATGGTACTGAAGTTGTGGTTTCTATGGAGTTTGTAATCCCCAATCTGAGAATGGCTGTAAAGTATGGACTAGACTTCAACCATAATCTTAAGAAAAGACTAGATGAACTAATATAGTTAGATGAACTCAGGCAAAGAGCTATATTGGAACAGGAAATTGTTCAACAAAGAAGGAAGCACTGGCATGATCGTCGAATTAAAGTCCGAGAATTCCAGAAAGGAGACTTAGTGCTTCTATATCAGTCTAAATTGGGTCCAAAGAAGACAAATTTGAAGATTTCCTGGGCAGGACCTTTTGAGGTTGATTGGGTCTTCTCCAATGGCACAGTCAGATTAAAAGACTTATCTGGACTGATGTTGCCAGGAGTATATAATGGAGCAAAGATCAAACTTTATTATTCAGAGACCAGAGAAACTGGGTTAGAAGAAGTCACTAAGGAACTGGAGGTTGTTGATCAAGAGATACCAGAATCAGATACTTTTGGTCTTTTCCATGTGCAACCAGTTCCAGATTCAGAACCAGTACCTGAAGAATCAGATCATGCTGATTTAAGAACCAGTACCAGTATGGTCCAGCCACAGTGGGAATAAGTTCAAAACCAGTATGAACACACTTTCCAAATTTTAAGTGGCCAACGATCAAGTGGTATGCCAGTGATAATTATTACAAGGATGGGTTGCAGTCTTGTCCAATGCATGTTTGCCACGACAACAATGGCGCACACAAGTCTAGGAGCGGCGAGTGGTGGAGATTTTATGGCGCGAACACGTATAACAGTCAGGAGAGTTAGAATTTTTCCTCATAAATCTCCTGCGCGACGCTTTCCTCCTATCAACCATTCGCCATCGCCGAGCTCCGAGGTTTCTTCACTACAGCCACAAACTTCAACCTCTGACGAGACAGTTGACGGTCAGACAACCTTACCAGCGACACCAGGCAACGGCTTTAACACAAGTAAGTCCTCTTCGCCTTCGCATGTTTCATCGTCGTCGACCTCACATTGTATGGGCCGTAAAAAGAAACGCTCATAGAAGATGCAGGAAACTCTTGAAGAAACCCAAGCTATAGTTGCTGAGGCAAAGGCAAGCCTTCCTGTTCTCTCATACAGTAAAATCCAAATATATGTCTTTACTGATCACGCAATGACTTTGCTACAACTCTGGGATTTGCGAGTTGTGTTGCAAGCCACAAGGATTTCTTTTCAGACAGATATTATTAAGCAAGTTCTTGATTCCTTTGATGCTGAAACTAGCAGTGCTGTGATAAATAATAGGAAGGTGTCAATGACACCAGAGGCCATTGCATTTGCATTCCGGATGCCTAATGAGCCCAAACCGTCTGTGGCAACTGCACAGCAAATAAGTACTACTCTAAAGGATGATGAAACAGCTAGAAAGAAGCGCAAGGCAAGTGCTCAAGGAGTTCTAGTAGCAGGACTGGAAGCCTCCGCTGCTTACAGGTTTGTAGCAGAAGCAGTCAGTCTTAAGAATAACCCAACGTATGTATCAGAGAAATTATTTGCTATGCTGTTGGCCAAGATACTGGATCCACAAGTCCATATCAACCTGTGTCAAATACTCTCGCATAATGTACTCCAACAGACTGCCAAGCTGAAATCTCAAACTGTTTTCAAAGCATGGTATGTTTGGCAATTTCTGTATTGGGCTACTGCTGCAGATGTTAATGAGCAGGTAAAGCAGGCATGGAGTGAGCATCCCATTTTTGAACCAAAGAAGATTGAACTTTCCTCAGACGACAGGGAAATAGACAGTCAAACAATTTCCAAGGACCTAAAAAGGAAAGCCACTGCAGAGGAAGCTGGTAGTTCAAAGAAACCAAGAATTACACTGACCAAAAGCAGTGAATTCTTGAAGCAAATCGAAAGCCAGGTTAAGGCAGCGAGCACTGAGACAACTGTACCTGATCAGTTAGTTGTCAAACTTACAGTTGCTACTGGCTCTGGGAAAGATCAGGTAAAGCCAGTCACTGAGGCGAAGATACCAGACCAGTCAGGAGACAAAGTCAAGAATCAACTGGATAAGGGGAAAGGTCCAGCGTCCTCAACTGTGTCTGAAACAGTTCCTGCCATTTCTGGAAACCCTTTGCAACTGGTTAAAAAGGATAAGTTGCAGCAAATGCAAACTCAGAAATTGAGAGGGCATCTCTTACTCACCAAAACTGATTATGCATCTCTACCTTATGTGGCTCCTGTGGCAATATATGAACCTGTCGATTCTAATCCAACCACGGTCAAAGACAGATGTTCAGTACTAATACAGTCTTCTTGGAATACCATTGTCTGTTGTATGGGACAATTGGTGGAGGCTGTTGGATCAGAAGACGAGATCAAAAAGCTTAAGGCTGATTTGGCAGACGCACAGCATCAGATTGCAACACTCCAGAAAGCCCAGGAAGTGGAGAACATACAACACAGGGTACTAAAAGCTCAATCAACAAGAGCTCAGGAGTTGTTGAACAAAAAGCTAGCCAAAGCTGAGTCTGAAATTATGCTCATGAAGAGTCAAAGGAATGAGGCACTGAGAGCTGCAGAGAGAGCTGAGGCAGGGCTCAGAATGAAGCGAATTCAGGAAGCTGCTAACGCACCATATAGCTCTGAAGCGTTCGCTGACTGACAGATACATCTACAATAGCCTATCTGAAATTTTAAACCCCGCAGGCAATGCTGTTTTTTACCTAGAAAATTTAAAGTCCTTAATGGAAAGTCTGCAGAGTGATTTGCAGGACAAGGTGGGTGAGTTCAATAATGCTCTGATGAACCAAGCCATAATGGATTATATTGAGCAACAGACTTCCCCGGATGAGGAAGAAGAAGATGAAGAAGATGGACCTAATCAGGAGGAGGATGATGAAGAGACTGGGCATACAAAGGATGATGATGATGCCCCACCACCATCTCCACCCCCAGGACCTGGTACTGGTGGGATAGGGCGAGATGAAGGAGGCCAGACACAGCCAGACCAACCAGACCAGAGACTGAGGGACAGCAGGAAGGACAAGAAACAGAACACCAATCGGGTCATCAGCAGACTGAAGAACAGCAGCCCAGTAACATTGGGAATCAGTCCACGGATCAATCCCATCACAGCGGAGAGGCTAAAGGGAAAATGAAGGTTCAGGTGAAGGACCAATGAATGATCATCAGTATTCACTACAGCTCATTACCTTGAATAAGCAGCTTAGACATCAACAAGCCTCCATCACCAGACAGTGTCTGGAGGATGATGCTCTCTGGACTGATTTAGAAAGATTCCAAAGATTATATGTGGGAGCCAGGGAAATGGTAGAACATTGGAAATCTACTGCTTTCCATGATAAAGAAGCTTGTACACTACCTGTGCATCCCAGTACAGTTCAGCTGTTGGAACGACTTTCGGAATGGATACTCAATGCTGATGAGAAAGTAGTAAACCAGCACTTGCAAAGACAGTCTACTGCAGATTGTCAGTCTTTAGCTCTAGAACTGGAATTTTTGTTGGGTAACAAACCAACTTACCGCTGCATGAAGGACGTTAGGGTCCAACTAAAGGATGTTCTGGTACAACTGCAAACTGCCAGAGGTGTTTTGGACCAGAGAGTGAAAGCCATCCTGGAAGACCAGACAGCCACTAGCAGAGGATCTTAAACGCAAATGTGAGTTGGAGCACAGGCAACTTCTCTCTGAACTCTTATCCAGCTAGTAAGAATTACTAGGAAGATGATGCAACAAGAGAACCAGGCAGTTCTGAATTTCCTGGAATTTGTGTCTGATTCTCCATTTCTCTTGTATGATGTTCCAGCAAGAGAAACTGAGTTGCCAAGATTTTTTCCAGCGCTGTATCCTCAACATCAAGAACTAGTTGATCAACTCACATATTTCAAAACAACTGATGAGCTTAGGGATTGGTATGAGCGATCGACTGTGGAATGGAAGACTTGGCAAACATTACTCAATGATGATCTTCAAATCAATGACATTCAGGCAATAAAGGAAGAGCTACACAGGATTCAGCTGTGTATGGGTCAGTGGAAGATTCAGGTCAGAGGATTGACTAAGATTACTAATCAGCTACTACAACTCACGGTCAAATCTTCCAAACTGCCTGAGAAAGACATTGCAGCAAAGCCGGGTTTGGCACCGCCGCATTACAGGGAGATGGTTGAGATTCTTTTCGAAGCTCGCGTCAAAACAAATCAGCCTCTTCCAGAAGGATAGATCCATACTGCTTCGCATTGTCATAAACTGGCCAGAACCAGATTGAGAAAGGGCAGGCGTACACTCTATGATCCTGACACCAAAACCTATCATTCTCTCACACCTTATGAGTTAGAGATGACCACAGACTGGCGGGATCAGCTTGAGCAAGAGGACATTTACCGACTGATTCAAAAGGAGAATGCTGATGCTGAGACTTCTCAGGCACCAACATGGTCAAAGAGCAAGGGCAAAAGGAAGACGGTCCAATGGAAGGATACTGGGTAGTTCTATCTCAGAATTCAGGGGTGACTTTTCTTCTCAGCAAGCAGGGAGAGATGACAGCTCCACCTTGGACTTTTCAGCTGCCTCTCGAAATCCGGATCTTTCTAGAGCTTTGCATCCTTCACCATCTTCTCAATGTCAGACTATGAAAATCCACCAGAAGATGGCTTGTCAACATCAGAACCAGACAATGGATTTTTCAGTTCCACATCAGAACCAGACAATGAATTTTTTCAGTCTCACATCAGAATCAGACAGGAGAATTTTTCAAAAAATTTGGAATCTTGCCAAAATTCAAGAAATAAGGGAAGGATGTAGACGGCTGGAGAGTCACCATGTGGGAACGTGTTCTTAGAAGATGGGCAGCGAATCACTTAGTAATTACTAGAGTAATTACTATAGTAAAACCGAAGCATATAAATAGGGCCCATTACATTGATATGCTCTGCAATTGTAATCACTTGTATTAGCGCTTTGGGCTATAATTGCACTTGAGCATCAGTGATAGTATTGTTGGCTATACTTTTTCTTTGTAATCATATTCCCTATAATCTCAATCATGGTATATATTCAGTGATACTTACTTCTCAACAGTCTTCTGAATCTAAGTCTGAATCTGAACTTTATTCCAGTCTATAAGTCTGATTCTCATTTCAGTATCCACATTTCAGTCTAGTCTCTGATTTCTGTCTAGTCTGATGGCTGAAATCTTTCCACACGAGTAGCTAAAATCCTTCAACACTGGAATTATCTGTCTCAAGAGATCAACTCCAATTCCACCATCCGTACTTCTACACACGAAATCAGCACCACAGTGCGTTTTACCGAGCTTGTGGAAAATACGGAACTCAAATTCCATCAGAAACATCATCCATCTTATCAATCTCCCTTGAATAATGACCTTTTTAATTAGGAATAATAATGCCTGATGATCTACATAAAAATGAAACATCTTGCCCAGCAAATAGTGTCGAAACTTAGTAGCACTGAAAACCATCCCCAAGGCTTCTCTTTCAGTAGTGGTATATCCTTGTTCTGCCTTACTAAATCTCCGATTGGCAAAATAGACTAGATAATCAGTCTTCCTGTAATGGAATTTGCCTATTCAATTTGAGAGTAGCGGAATTTAATGAGAGTACTTTCAAGAAATGATTTTGTGAGCATAGCGGGTAGACATAATTGAAGATAGCAACATAATTATAGCAATTAGTCAACTTGGCATGGACAATACTTTTGCAAGAGAGAGAATTTAGAGAACATGACAACAGTTGAGGACCGGATTTATGTGGAGCCGGTCCTCCCCCCTCCAATAGGCATTTGTATTATGATTTCTCCCATAAAGAGAGAATTGTTACAATACATTCTTTGTGTTCCTTGTGACCTAGGTGAAGCAATGAAGATGGAAAGCTTCATGCATCACCAACATAACATAAACTTGAAGAAAGCTTTAACTATCCCAAGCCTCAGTCCCAAGACCTCAAACACCTTCGAAGGTGGAGAGAGCTAGCAGGGAATGAGGGTAGGGAAGAGGAAGAAGAAACATTTCGTAGGAGAAAGAATTAGTTCCTCACTTATCATACTCTTGTTGCTAGCATACATAATAGCATAGTAATGAAGAAGAAGGAGATGGCAAGCTTAAGCATTGACGCATGGCTCTTGGTTGGATTTGCACTCCATAGCCAAGAGTGTTGGTGTAGGCTCTCAACCTTTACTTGCTTGGAGAAGGAGAGGGAGCTCTTGCACTTTGCATAGTACACCATGAGAGTGCTTGTGAGTGTGTGTGGGTGAGTATACCCCCTAAGCACCCCCCTAGCTTGCTTGGGTCGACCCCCCCTTGTAGCTCATGCTTGAAGCTCATTGGACCCCTCCAGGCCTAGCCAATCACAAGCAGAAGCCATTACAAGCAATAGGGATAGCCTTGGGACAAGTGTCCCCCTTTCCCCTTTGAGAGAGAGGACTTGATAAATGTAAAAACAATTAGATAATTCAAGTAATTTATCATTGGACCCCTTTGAAGCCTAGCCAATAGGCTTCAAGCAACACATGAAGGTAACATGGGTAGGGACCTGACATGTGTCCTTGCTGCCTCTTCAAGTTGGGGCTTCCCTTGTGAGTGTGAGTGTGTGTTCTCTCTCTAATCCCTAGGAAAAGGGCTCGCCCCCCCCGCTTTTGACTTTAGGAGCTCAAGCACCTTAGTCATCAAGCATGACAAAGCACTTGGACTAGGGGGTATTCCCACAAGCATCTCAGGCAAGCATGTCAAGGCACCTCAAGCACCTTAATCAAGCACCTCAAGTAGGACAAACACCTCAAGCACGACAAGCACCTCGAGCTTGGGCCGGGTTCCCACCTCAAGCTCAGCCCTAGCTTTAACTAAGGTCAAAGGACTTTTACACACATTATTGGAGGTCTTCAATGAAGCTAACCCTAAGGTCTTATGCTCCATTGGTTAGCCTTGCTCTTGATAGACCATCTCCCATTTGGGCCCCTTTACTATTGGCCCCGTGTTGAGATAGATCTATAAGCACATATCTATATCTTAACACTTGTTCTCGTTTATTCTCCCACATTAAGTGATCAATTTAATATGAGAAAATCATTTGGGTTGGTTAGATATTAGATTTTATGACACTTCCCATCAGGCTGAGCTAAGATTGCCCCCATCACCAGTCCTGAGGTATCTACATGTACATAAAAAATGACATCCCAGTATGGTTGTTGATGTACTAGTTTACTGATAATTGCATTCTTCAAACTCTGAAAGCTCTCGTCACATTCAGTAGTCCAAATGAACTTGTTGTTATTCTTTGTGAGCTCGTACAAAGGTCATGCCTGAGAAGAAAACTGATGCACAAACCTTCTATAAAAGTTGATATATCCCAAGAAAGAACTTAATTCTAATGCATTGCGTGGTGCCTTGGCCTGTTGGACACTTTGAATCTTGTCATTGGCTATTTCAATACCATCTGGACACTACATGTCCCAGAAGCTGTCCTTTCTAGACCAAGAAAATAGATTTGAATGGATTTAAACAAATCCACTTTTCTTGACAGCGTTGAAAAACCATCTCCAGAAAAAGTAAGTGCTTATTCTCTGCTGAATATAAGGTAAAGTCATCCATACATATGTCAAAGAATCGGTGTAGGTATTCATTGAATATTTCCATCATACATCTTTGAAAAGTCATTGGGGCATTACAAAGACCAAATGGCATAACCAAATACATGAATGCTCCCCATTCAGTAATAAAAGTAGTTTTACTCTGGTCCGCAGGAGCAATTTGTAATTGGTTATAACCACTATAACCATCCATAAAGCTATACATCTCGTAACCTGCAATTTTGTCAAGCAACATGTTTGTAAATGGTAATGGAAAGGGATCCTTGATGGTCTGAGCATTCAACTTTCCATAATCTACATAGACTCTAAGCTTTCCATTCTTCTTGGGCACCACCACAATAGGAAATAACTACTTACTACTACTGGCTACCTCAGTAATGAACCCAGACTTCAGAAGGTTATCGATCTCTTCCTTAACCTTCTTAGCATAACTAGGATTCATTCTGTATCTTTGCAACCTCACAGGCCTGGCATCTGGTTTTAATGGTATTCGATATTGACATACCTCTGGATCCACTCCCTTGAGATCAGTATATTCCCATGCGAACACATCTTTATACTACTACATGGAACATGTGTCGGGCTTTCTCTTTCATGATTGGACTTAGATATTTGTTAACTTTGATCACTCTAGGATTCCCCTCAGAACCTAGATTCCATTCCTCTATTTCTTGATCATCTGGAAGTAACCAATTAGGCCTGCCACCCTTTTGTTTGGTTGATTCCTCAGCGTAATCCCAAGACGGTCCTCTAGACTCTGAATTTCTATTTTGACTCCCAGTAACTTCTTCAAAAATTGCTAACATATGGGAATCTGCTGGTTCTTCTGACCTTCCAGTTAACTGAACTAGTCGTTCCCGAGAATTTAGTTTAGTAAACTGATCTGGAAACTGCTTCTTTTGCTTTTCAACCTTATCTCTGTCCAGTAATACCACATTGAGATCTAGCTAACGAAAAAATATTCATTGCCGCCAGTATCCTCTCAATTTTCTTCGCCTTATACTTCTGGCAAAGCTCTTCTGGTCGTAGTTCCTTCCTCCAGCTCCTAGTGTTGTTCGTCTGAATCTGAATTATGCTATTTGCACCTTGTATAGTCAGAGTCTGATTGTCATAGTCGTGAACAGCTTGTACCGTTCGCAACCATGGGTGCCCTAGTAGCATCCCATATGCGCCTTGTACATCCAGTACTAGGAAACTGGTCTTGAAATTTTCCTTGCCTACTCTTATCTGTATACCCTCTAGCATCCCCGTTGCCTGCACAACTCGATGATCCTCCATTCACACTTTGAAAGGTGCTGGTTTTAGGTTTGTAAGACCCATTCTTTGTTGAAGATGTGCCCCCAGGATATTTACTCCTGCTCCTCCATCCAGTATGACACCAGATAGTAGCTCTCAGTGTTTCCTAACCTTATAGTGCACCTGGATCACCGACACTTCATCATCTTGGACAACAGTTAAGTCAATTTCTCTGGCCTCCGCTTCAGCCTTCCTTTGCTATCTAATGAACTTCGCTGCTTCAAGTAAAGTTTTTCCAATATCTTCCGGTTCAACTGTGAGTTTCTGAATTTTGTCACAAATTTTGACATGTATTTCCTCTCTCTCTTGGTCGCAATTATTGTCCGAACTTGAAGAATCAATAGTATCTGCACAGTGCCATTCCTTCGCTATGGTATTTATAGCGCTTCCTTCACTGTTTTCGGTTGCCACTATTTATGATTTATCATTTCCTAGTCCTTGAACTGCAGCCAACATGGTCTTAAGAATGCCAGAGCCCGACTGATCTGGTTATGCTGAAGACTGGGCTGGTATCTTCTGAATGACCTGGGCATCATAACTTTTTAGCTGCTCTGGCAACTTCTTGGCTAAATTTGTTGTGATTTTAGATGTCAGTTCTCTCTGCTCCTGCCATTGATCAACAACCTTTTCTTTACCCTTTGCCTTCCACACCTCTCTTTGCTGAGCCCATTTGCTACTTTCAGGACTTACTGGTTTTTCCAGCTACTCTGAAATTTTCTCAATGACCACCCCTTTGCTGTGGGTTACTGCTTACAGGAACTGGCTCTAGGGCCTTTGCTTACGGTAGCCACAATAGTAGGTTTTTCTAGACATTGAGCCGCAAATACCCATACTTACCACAAGTGTAACAATTCAAAATTCTGGTCTGAAAATTGCCACGCCCTCGTCCTCTGCTAGTACCTTCGCGATACCTGCCTCGCCCAGTACCAGTATCACTGGTACCTGGTTTCTCCTCTTGAAGTATACTGGTTGTTTCCACTCTGACTGGTTAAGCATTGGTGAACGCTACGACAGACAAATCTTTCCCTTCTTAAAGTGATGGAAACGGATGCCACAATTATTCCATAAATGACCATATGCTTTGTTGTAGGTACATTGTGGACATTCATTGGAAACATGATCTTTAGATTTACATTTTGAACACCAAGTTTCAATTCTTCTAACTGATTCTCTGGTCTGGCTGATCTCAGCAATCTACCGGGCCATTTCATCAATCTTCCTGGACCAAGACTCCTTCTTGGTTTTGTCCTTGCTTTTTTCCTCTGAGATGCTTTTAGAACTATTGAAGGTATTACTGGAATTAGAATTCTCAGTGGACGAACTACTAGTATCGGACCTCCTCTTCTTGTGACTCCTCTCTTTCTTTGCCTGTTGTTTTAGCTTCAGGGCACGCTACACCAAATCATTGAATTTCTTTGTTGGTGCAAGTACTTCCTGTTCCCTAAGCTTTTTACTGCGGAACCCATTTAAAAACCATGCCCGTAGCCTCTTTTCTGATGGAGGCTCCTACAACAACTGCCTGGTTTGTTCCTTGACTTTTTCAACATAACTTCTGACTGATAATTTTCCTTGCTTTATCTTGTCCAGTTCACAGAGGATATCCTCATCTCCTTTGTTGTCTGAATATTCGAGCGTAAAAGCTTTAAGTAATTTATTGTATGACCTGAGTTGGCAAGCTGGGTAATGGTAGTACCATTTCCTTACTGCATCCTTTAATGTCTGAGGAAAGTATTCACCTCAGTCTTCTTCATCGATATTTTTCAACTCAGCATACTGTTCAAAGTCTTGGATATGAATATCCGGATCATCCTTCTTTCCACCTTTGAATACTGAAAAAGAAATTTTTAATGAAGAGGTATAATCATATCGGTCAGCATTTTCTTTGCCTCTTCTGACCTTCAAAAACCTGACTCCTTCTAGAGGACTTTTTGTAATGGCCCGTATCCACGTCCCAATCAATCCCCTCATCTGTCTTAGTTTCTGTCTCCTCCCTGACTTTTCTACCGGAACTGTGGCGACTACCCTTGCTGCCTTTGGCCCCATCATCCGTTTGTGTGGCTCAAGAACTCCTGGCCTTGCGTTCTTCCCTCTCAGCTCTTCTCCTTCTCGACTGATCGGAGTGCTGCGAGTCCTTAGCCTCATCAGCATGACTGTGCTCCTCCTGGGCCTCAGTTTCAATCTCCAGGTCCTTCTTGGGATCAGAGTCACGTTTGTATTCCTCAGGAACAAGGTCACCGCGGTGTGATGGTTTTTGACCACAACCTGTTTTGGGCGCCATTCTTCATATGAAAATTTTAACGAGGAGAAGAGTTTTCTAGTCAACGAGCAACAACTCTAACCACCGCGCGATCGCCAAAATGGAATTAGAGCTAATCTCTTCAAATAGCTAATTCCAGTGTTAGGATTTAAAGCTAATGGTAAGTCGTCAGTTCAATCAATAGAACTGGAATAGAGACCAGAATTAGACTGAATTGGTTATCTGAACTGAGTTAGTCAATTGAAAGGATAGACAGACTGGACAACTGGAAAACTGATCGCAGTTTCAGATTCATATTCAGGATAATCAGTACAAGATGGAATGGTTTGAAGCTCGAATGATTACAGTAGTAAGGATTACAACATTACAGGCAAATAGATTGCTACTAGGAAATTGCTCAAAGGTTAAGCCAAAAGAACTCCGAAGTAAGAAGCAAAAATAAAACAGCCCGATTACAGTGTAATGGGTCCTATTTTCGAAGTTACTGTGGTAATTGTCGTGGTAAGTACTGACTGATCCATTGTTCGGCTAATTCCATGAGACAATTCCCGCCTGCTGAGACTGTCTTCACCTTCTACAGTGCTTCATTTCAACAATAGAACTGAGCTCAAACACTTGCACCATCCCAACCCTCCACAAGGATACTCCCTACCCAAACTTGTTTCCATATAGATGGACACCAGGGAAGGTAACTATTCATGGATGTTATTATTTGTTAAAAAGAAGATGCAAAAAATTACCTAATAAAGCTGAAGGATAAACCTCAAGTTCTAACTCTAGTGATAACTCTAAAGAGTGTGCCAAAATAGGTATTTGGGAGGATGGGCATTCTTTATATAGGCCCCTCTAAATGTGACATTTCTTTGAAGGGAGTGTAGGGCCTGCCACACTACCAAGGAGGCCCGTTAGGCTAATCAAACATTTTGGCAGGCAACTAGGAACTCCCGATTCCAACCGGTCAGTGTGAATTTGATGTTATTAACACCTAAAGGCTAACACCCCCAAGGGGTGTTAATGACATTAGTTATTACCACGTCACACTTTACGTGAAGACGTGAATAAAATCCTTGCCATTCTTTTATGGATCGTTTGGAAGTTCAAAAATTCATTGTCTTTCAAGAGAAGTCTCTTTCTCCTCTTGCTGCATTAAGAGGGTCTATCTAGATATATATTGGTTTTGCGAATGAAGAAAGGGATCAAAGATGCAACTAAAACTCCTCTTGCTAATCTACAAATGCTTGTCATGGCAAGCTTGAACGAAGCGACCCCAATCTCTCTTGTCCGCAAAGAGGATCGAAATGATTGAATGTCCATCTACAACTATGCAAGGTGTGTCTCAATCTACCCCTTGTCATGTATAGACATCATTTAATGATTGCTACTCATGGGGAGTTTCATAGTGTTTTGGAGTCCATAAGCTCTAGTTCCCCAACATGAATCATCACCTGCTTTTGTTTCTCAATTGTTCAATATGCATGCCTCATCCAATTTTCCATTATAGATGCGTTGTATCACGTTTTGATATAAGGATTCTTCAACTGTGTAATGATACTCTCTTCTCAAACCTTTACTTAAACTCAGCATTGTTGGAATCCTTATGAAAACAGTCATTATTGGACCTAGGGGAAAGGGGGCTCGAAAAACTAATCCAAAGAATAAACGGGTCGAGCATGTGAGGCAGGTGCTGTCAAAGTTGGCATGGCTGATATGTAGGTAGTGAATGTTACTTCAATGCTTTAACGCTTTGAGGCTTGATGGCCTAACAAATTATAAATTTTAATGTTCTCATAACCTTAAAGAATTATTATAGGAAGAGCCAAAAAAGGAAGGTTTATAGTTTTGCAGGACTAGAGGTGCACACTCAAGCATGTGAACGTCATCAAATATTGGATCCGAACCTCAGCGATCGAGTTGCTGGAGGTTGGTGGGAGCCATATTTAAGCCCCATCCCCCACGGTCGTGATCGGATTACATCACCCTGACTTCAGCTAGGTCTGAAAAAGCAGCCAAAATTTGGCACTATTGGGCAGAAGGAGCTTGAGACTGCCTTTTCGTAAAAACAGCACATTAAAAAGCGTCACTTAATACATAGGCTACAATGCTACATGCAATTGGTGATGGCCTTTCTTCCTCATCCAAGTACAGGACACATCATATCATATATAGGCTATAGAGTCGTGGATTGTTAGCGCACTTGCTTGTAAAGGCTGGGCTTGGTGGCGGCCTCCTCCTTCAAGCTCACATGCAACACTTCTTGAATATCCCGTATTTCCCCGCTTTGTTCGACAGCTACACATCACCTTCCCCTCCCGTGACCCAAATGAACGACAACAACATGAGCGACGAAATGAATATGGGAGATGCGGCACGCCAAGCAGCTGCCTTCTTTGAGCAGCTTCTTCACCCGTCGGGTCCACCCTTCAACAATAATAGCATGAATATGCAGGCCAACGCAGCAGCAGCTCCATATGCCGTAGGTGACCAGCTGTATCCTGGTCAGTTTGTCATGAATCTGGGCCCTCATGCCGCAGTCCTGGACCCCAGCTTATATGGTGCAGCTAGTAATAGTACCACTAGCAGCATCCCTAGTAGTACTGCCATGCTGCAACTTCTCACTGCTCTCAACGGATCAGATCATCAGCATTATCAACAGCTGCTCAATCTGTCAGCTCCAGCAGCCCCCGCTGCAGACTATAGTCAGCAGCTTCTGGATTGCCCTGCAACTCTCAACTTCTTTCAACCTTCTGCTCCCACAGAAAACACGTCCCGCCTCCATAACTTGCATCACACTGCAGCTACACAGTTTGAAACCAATTATCTGCATCTTGCCCATGCAGACACTGGCCTAATTCATCCAGTACCCTCCGCCACTCCTGGGTTTCTCAACCTGTTTAATGGTGGCGTCGCCCCGGGAAGCGCCATCTCTGCTGGCTCACCTGCAGGGACTAATTTGCCGCTAGCCAGCCCCTGCTTGCAGCTACAGCCCTTGGAGTTGCATCCTTCGCTGGGCTCTCCCCCAACTCTCTTTCAGAAAAGGGCTGCTCAACGTCGCCAGCACGGCTGCGCTGCGCAAGAAGCCGCTCACTCTTATACCGGCATGGGGTGCTCAACCGCCTCTTCGAAAGCCAAACTGCACCAGATTACATCGTCACCACCCCTTAATACTACTACGTCACAGCTCAACGGCACTAGAAGCCCCTCTTCTTTCTCCAGCAAGCAGCAATTATCCGGCTCGTCGTCTGCAAGTGCTGCAGCGCTTAGTGGCCCGCCCTTGGGAGCAGAACTGCAGAAGGCTCGCTTTTCAGGATCTGCCGATGCAGTCCATCTAGAGCAGCTCCACGCTAGCGTTAATGACTACAAATGCCCCAGCCAATTAAATATAGGTCTGGGGTCGGCCTCGTCAGACCATGGATTCTCTTTAACAGCAGATCTTGAGGAGGACAGCTGCGCCGAGGCCCTCTTTCACATGCATGACCCCGAACTGCAGAGAATGGAGGCAGTTCACGGCGGGTCAAGCCTTATGCACGATCACGCAATGGATCAGGATGAGGAGCTGCTTCTCATGCAGCAATCTGAAGGGGGCGAAGAGAGCAATTTGCAATTGGCAGCGGCTTCCGCTAGTGAGCAGCAAAATTTAGTACAGGATTCGGCTACCATCCCAGCCAGAGGCAATGGAAGAGGTAAGGTGAAGGGTCCTCCAGCTAAAAACTTGATGGCAGAACGCAGACGCAGGAAAAAGCTTAACGATAGACTGTACACATTGCGATCGGTGGTTCCCAAAATTTCCAAGGTCTGTCTGGCATTTAGTTAGAATACGTTGTCTAACGTGAGTCTGATTCCCCTTTGATAATTGGCTTCAGAGTCAGCCATTTTTTAACCAAGGGCAGTGCGCATAATTCTGATGATAATGTCACTATATTGTTTTCATGCAGATGGATAGGGCTTCGATACTTGGCGATGCCATCGACTATCTGAAGGAGCTTCTGCAGCGCATAAACGACTTGCACAACGATCTGGAGGCAAACAGCACAACTCCTGTAACGGCGTCGATGCCCAGCAGCGGCTTTCCCCCACCTACTCCCGGCAGCTTCACCAATCAGTCCAGTTCCAGTTTGACACCCACGTCTCACACCGCCATTAATGCTTTATCAGCCAACTCTAGCCAGCTTGTGAAGCTCGAGGACTACCCCTCCACTATGTGCAGTACGCAGCTGCATCTACAAGGCATGTGTGATGCAGCAGGTCCAGGTCCCGACCCATCGCAGCCTCCTAAGGTGCGTATGTTGTAATACACACTGTACCCTACCTGCAACCCTTCTTTTTCATAGTTCGGGTTGATTACAGATCATAATTATTTCTGTGTGTATCATGAGTGCAGATAGAGGTGCGTATTCGAGAAGGTCGAGCCCTGATCATAATTATTTCTGTGTGTATCATGAGTGCAGATAGAGGTGCGTATTCGAGAAGGTCGAGCCCTGAACATTCACATGTTCTGTGGAAGGCGGCCGGGCCTGCTGCTGGCTACCATGCGCGCTCTGGATGGGCTGGGCCTGGACGTGCAGCAGGCCGTTATAAGTTGCTTCAACGGCTTCGCGCTGGATGTCTTCCGAGCAGAGGTAGACCACAGCCATTGCCGTAATTAAGATTATCATGATGCGTATATGATTTATGATGATTAGAATGTGATGATAAGAAGATGATACAGAGATTTGTCCGTTTCGCCTGAATATGCGTGCAAGACTGTTGTTGTCTGTCCGTGTCGTGTCTCATTCTAACGACTGCAAGGCGCTCGTGTTATGATGCGGTGAATTCCAGCAATCACCAGAGCTGGAGGAAGTAGCCGCGGACGAGATCAAGCGGGTTCTGCTCCATACAGCAACCTCCACGTCAGCTTCCGCAGGTGGCCACTACAGCTAGGAGTCCGTATAAAGCCAAAGGTAAAGGTGGGGATGAGGTACTGTGGTGTCATGTAGCAAACAAGAACCTGATTCAGGATCTCATGATGGCGGTGCAGGGAACAGGGATCGAGCCTTGATTGGTGAGTGGAGCTGAGAGACGGAGGCTGACCTTCTCGTCTCTGACGGCAGTGCGATACGTTGGAGATTTTCAAGCGCTGTAAAAAGCTTCGCTACTAATTACGTCTTACCTCAATTCCGATATTGTGATATTGTCCCTACTAGCCTGCAGCCGGCCTCGCACACGTCACCCCGTGTAGGCCAAGCGTGCAGCACCCTGCTGTACACACACACACACACACACATTTCTGCTTTTCCACTCAACCTAACTTCCAGAGATTTCAACCTTGACAGAATCACATTCCCACTAGGCCACCACCTGACACCATCAAATGTAGCTTTTTAACGCGGCAAAATCAATCTGCTGCTAATTATCATCTAATTATTCGAAAGTTTAGCACGCCATGGATTTTCTCACGAGTTGGTTAATATATTATAATTTATAACGCGCTAGCGGAGGTCTGATCACATCTACCCACAAAGTAATTGACCGGGCTGGCCTGCATGCATTGGAATTTTGCAGCAGCTGCACGCCCCAACGCCCCATCTCGTGATTACACCGATCTCACTGTAGTTCATTCATAAAATTGTTATGTATACCCAGCACTGATATCACTCAAACAAACTGTAGTACGTACCATGAGCATGCTTTGTCATATTATTGTAAAAGCTGGTAGTTGGTTAATTATCTGAGCATGTCCTTGCAACTGTTCTTTGCTTGCAATATTGGAAATTGGACGTAATAGAAGAAGCTTCAACTAGACGGAATTTCTTCTGAAACTCGACGTAACTAATTTGTCAAAGGCATGTGATTTTACTCTGGTACGGGTTCCGTAAACTTACACCACACTCTCTCGTTGTGGTTAATTTTGAACTGGAAGTCTGGAAGCCTTGGAATCGAGAAGACTCGCATAGAAACTTTTGGAAAAACTGCACAAGCGCCTATGGTAAGTGGTACAATCTGCACAGTCAAGCTTCAAAGGAATGCCGCTCAAAATTAGAAGCTTTTTGCTTTCGACTTTCAATTTTAGGAACAAACTGAACAAACATCTAAGATCTTTACCACAATTAAATACAATGCACAAATTTGACCTCTAGGTCACGTTTGATTCTACTTTCTAACAACCTGTGAAGTGACTCACGCCTACATACACTTCTCACGCCTACATAAGAGGATGAGATACACTCAATGTCTTGGAAAAATAAAAATTCTTTCAAAATCTTAAGTGTTTAAGTGAGTAAGTGAAGGGTGAGTTTAGGAAATGAAAAGACATAAAAGTAGAAAACCAAAATATGTACGAAGACAGAAAGTCAAAAGACTTTCTGTGTCGATGTGGTCAACTTCACATTGGTATATTTTGTTTCTCTTCTCTTTAATTTTTTTTTGACATTTTCTTCTCTTTAAAGTGTCCTCTCTCTCTCTCTCTCTCTCTCTCTCTCTCTCTCTCTCTCGTAATGTTGTATCCGTCTTTCTCAAGTCCATCCGATACTATTGCAAATCAACTTGCTTCATCATTGCACCCGTTGCTGCATGCTATAGAGTAGCGCATTATTTTTGTCGTTGTTGAGAAAATCTTTGAATTAGAAATCCCTTTTATTTTTTTTTAAGCCATTAGAATACCTTTAATTCCCCCTATTTCTCTCACAAGAAAAATTATCTCTCACAATGGCCTACATAAGTTAATAGACTCCTTTGATGTGAACGCTTATATGCTCTAGCTATGGCCAACGGTACGTATTTTGTCCTCCCTTTTCTCCCTCGTCCCATCCAAGGGGGGATATGGCCCTCCCCGGTTTCTTGGGCCTCCACTCCTTTCATCATCCCCCCCTACCACCACACTCTTCTTCCTTCATTGGGGGATATGGCCCTCCCCGGTCTCTTGGCCCCCCCCTTCTTTCATCATCCCCCCTACCACCACTCCTCGTCCCATCTAAGGGGGGAATATGACCCTCCCCCGTCTCTTGGGTCCCCTCTCCTTTCATCATTCCCCTTACCACTGTCAGGACACGGGTCTGGGCCAAGGGCCAGGACGGACATACAGTCAAGGGGGTCCCTATATTTAGAAGGCCAGGGGTCTATATAAGGCATGGCTGGGTGGAGATTAGCATGTTCAGTTCCCCTACCCTTTCACTGGTATCAGAGCTCAGGGGGAGGAAGGAGAAGAAGGGTGGAGGGCATGGAAGCACGGTCTCGTGTCTATTTCTTCTCTCTCTCTCTCTCTCTCTCTCTCTCTCTCTCTCTCTCTCTCTCTCTCTCTCTCTCTCTCTCTCTCTCTGGTCGTGGGCAATCCCTCTTGCAAGGGAGGAGCTGCGGGGCCATGGGCAAGCGCCCTAAGCAGGAGATGAAGATGACCTTGACTGCCGTGGACATGGATCCTTAGGAGGCAAGGAGGTCGAAACCGAAAGCCTGTGTGTGCACAGTCGCTTGCAGCGAGGGGGGGAGAAATGGAGCCCGGCATCAATGGCCGCGAGGGCATGCTTGATAGGAGCGCCCCACCATCCCAGAGAACTCCCGACGCAGGGCCGGGGCAGGGCGATCACTACAGGGGGCGCCATGGCAGTCGGCGCATCAGGCTGCGCCATCGCTCACAGACAACACAGGTTTTTTTTTTCTTTTTCTTTTTTTTGATTTGGTGTTGAAACCCTAAGGGCACCCTCCCATGCACGGCATGCACGCTTCTCAGCATGCAAAGCATGCACCGACCTAAGGCGGTTCTCATGGCATGCAAGGCATTTCGGTCCTCATCACATAATCGACGCAGTCATTCTAGTCACCATGGTTGCACCGGCCGAGGCACGGCGATAAAACCTTATGCATGGCACAATTTTTTTGAAGATTGAGGCAAGGGCAAAGTACGAAGTGCTCCAAAGGGCGAGTCAGCATCGGCTCGAGGTACATCCTTGACTCTATGACCAATATAGCAAGTCGTAGTGTGCACTTCCTTTAGTATGTCGTCAATTTCTCGTTTTGTTGCGATGGTCTTCTATCACTAAGAAATCATGCATGGTCTTGCAAACGGGGTGGTATGCCATCGCAAGAGGGAGCTACTCTCAAAGCAACTTGCACTATGGAATTTCATCTCGCTTGCGTAAGACGCGCTGTGGCTACGAGTCGCACTCGAGATAGGCAAAATATCATGCCAAGACCAAGATCTGACCAAGATCTCACGGAGAACAAGAAACACTTATTTGAGGACGGTTAAGGATTTTCTTACGCTATTGGTCCTCAGTGTTTGTCAACTAAGGAGCACAACTCCATGCAAGGCTGCTTACAAGCAAGGTTTCTAAATTTTGGAATATGCTCTCACTCACTAGCAAATATGGCTAGAAGCCAATTTCGGGAAAGCCTTTCCTTTGGAATTTCAGGACAACTGGTCTCAGCAAGGTGACAACAACTTTCTTGTCCAGGAAAACGACCAACATATCTATTGGCTATGAGCACAATAGTATTTATGTGAAGCAAGGCTTCCATTTAGGCATCTTGCATAATGACTCCCAAAGTCGGGGATACACTTGGGGGGACTTTGCAGATGCCATGAATGATACTTCAATGGGTGTCCGCATGGACTCAGCTTTGAGAGCACCCATGATCCATCCGACATCTCTCTATCTCAGCATCCATGGCTATGAGCCAGATTCCAGCAAGGAAACCAACATCCGACTACAAGTTCATTCTCAAGGGAGACTTTAATTTGAAATTTCTGGCCAACAGGCCAAAGCAAGGCAATCCGGTCAAACAACTTCAAGTTTTTCTAGGTTTAAACTTTTCATTCGGAAAGGATTTTCTATTGTGCAAAGCAAAGTGCTTTGATTGCATTCATGAGAAACAAGGCCTCTAACACGTGTCCGGTATTCACATTGATTTGAGCACAAGATCACTGGCACACTGGTTTTGGGATTTGGCTTTATAGAGATATTAGTTCACATTTTTTGTCACAAGGCCCCTCATGCGAGGCTAGACGAGGCGGCAAGGCCCCTGAAGGAAGCCCTATCCGGTTTGCCGGGATGCCTACAAGCCTCGAAGGAAGGCAAAAAGGATTTTTCCAAGGTATGCATGATATGCCATGCATACTCATGCACGAGCTTCGGCAAAGGAGCCATGGCTGCACGTCATGCCCAGCACAATAGAGAGGAAGCGAAGCAAAGTGCTTCCGCAATTTTATATGAAGCAAGGCTTCTTCCTTATGCCAAGATACTGCCCATTGATTTGGAATCAAGGGCATTGACAAAATAGGGAAATCAGCTCACAGAATCCCTACCAGTCTAAATTGTGCAAGGCACTTATGGTTTTGGTTCTCACGGTTGAGACCATCACTCTCCGCAAGGGCTTACAATTCTACATGCAAGGCATTGGATTGCTTAATGTGTTTTTTGGTTGCTGTCAACACAACAACACTAAAAAGAACCAAAAATTTGGACTTGATTCCCAAGCACAGGCCAATGCCAAGTCATCCTCATACAGTCATGATCCTACATGGTAGACGGTCAAGATTCAACTTGTGTTTTCTGTTGCCTCTCAGTCGATGAGAGCCTCATACAGATAGATTGTGGAATGCTTATACGATAAACTACAATTCAGGCATAAGATGCCTAAGAACACACATTTTGGGCACACACTTTACAACCTTAAGGAAAGTTCCTCAGCCCAACATGCTCTTCTACTCTCTCTCTCTTTAAGGTAATAATGAAAATTTTATAACAAGCTTTTGATACATGTTTTGCTGGCGAGTCAGCCTGAGACAAGGTACTCTAACTCTCAGCTCGAAATTGGCCAAGACTCCATCTCAATTAGTCTTCATCGATTCCTCGATTGAACACTAATTTCCACAAGGGCTATGAGCCACACACACTGGCTAAGAGTCATTGTCAGATCTTGGGTAAGATCCAACTGTTGGTATTCCTTGGGCAATTGTTCTCCAGCTCGACCAGATCTACCCAGGGTAGTACACATCGACGTTAATGGACAAGCAAGAATCTTGTCATTACATAAGTTTAGGGTGTCATTTTTGCACTACATGTTTTCAGTGCGACACTCCGGTTGAGTTTTTGATAATCTTCGACTCACAGCAGGATCTCTACAAGAAAGTATAGATGCAGCAATCAGTTGTGACAGCATGATTGTCCATAAGAGCTAGGTATTTCACTTGTGTGGATTTGCGGCTCTCTCTATAGCACTACGAGTGTCTATGGCATCCTTGTTTTAGGGTAAGACCCGGCGGTTGATTGCTACATCTCCCCATAGGCATTAAAGATCACAGTTTGATCTGCATTGAGGATCACAATTTGATCTCTCCCAGTTAGACTTTCAAGGAAAGAATTTTTCAATCTACCACACGGGGTAGAAGACGGACACACTTTCCAAGTTGATTCCAATATTCATTCTATACACGGTTGACTATGTTGTTTACCGTTATTTGCTAGTTGCGCAGTTTCTACAAAGAGTCTTACCAAGGGATTTGACTACGTAGATTTTAATCCAAGGGCTTGGATTGCAAAGGCAACACCCAGGGTTCCCAGTGCAATACTGTTTGTTTTTCAGGTAGGAGACGTGCTCCTCTCCGTTTCAATACGGGTAAGTGAACATTACGTTCAAATCTCCAGGTACACATCTATTGATTTGGTGTTATTCCATTTTTAGTATGCTTTGCTTGGTTTTTCAAGACGTATAAATACGCTTGAATGTTACAGATCCATGCCAAGGGCATGTCGGCACAAAGTATTTTGTGCCAGGTGTCCAATCTATTTTTCTGCCTTATGTTGTTACGAACCTGCTTGTAGGGTTCAATTTGGCACATGTTGTCACATGGGATACAACATGGTCTAAGAACTCCAGGAGTTTGGTTTAGCCAGTGTGGAGCTAGATAATGAGGGTCCCTCTCTCTCTTGTTGTGGAGTGTTTTACAGTTCCTCCACACCCAAGTACATCTTGTACTTGAAGGATGTTCTTTTTTACACATCCTTACATGAGACATATTCCACATGTGGAGAATATGAGTCTCTGGACTGACACTAGCGCCATTATTTCAAATATGTGTCACGACAAAGTCCCTAGGTGCTGGTCACATCTGTTTTCTAGACCATTTTTAGCACGACGTATCAGGAGCAATTTCGTGGCCAGAAATTGTCGGATACTTAGAATGACTTGTTAAGGTACAAGTACTACTAAACAACATTACAGATGGTTGTTTATACATATAGCAAGGCTATAAGCTCTTAATGAAAAAGTTTCATTGTCTGTATCTAGAAGTGATCAATGTTTCACCTTCTCTTGTGATTTAGATGTTTCAGCAAGGCTTGCAAAAGATTGCAAGTAAAAGTATTTAGTTTCTTTTTAGAACTATTTACATTCATTTTAATGAGTGCTAGGCACATCGCATTTTCCATAAGTATTGGAAAGGATCATTATGGATATACAGGTTCGGGTTGGTGTTTGCTAAATGCATGCACACTAAGTGTTATGGTCCCTAGTGTTCAACAAAGGCTGATTTGGAACGGCATGCATATTCCTCAGGTTGTTGCTTATGAAGCATTTTGCACTCTATGTGCACTATCTCTATGAGATTACGTTTGGGTCTACTACTCACCAAAAGAGTTTACTTACTATCAGTTAACGCATGTTGCGACTAGGTAGTCTCTTCATGTATAACTCAGGTTCTCAACCTTGAACACTCGTAATTAGGGTGAGGTTGTTTACTGATGATGAAAATTGGGACAAAGTCAAGGACTTAAAATTGGCTGATGAGTTATGTCAGCATGCTACTTTCATGGAAAGTGACAAGAGATACTCTTTTTGGTACACCTGTGTTATGATAAACTCGTTTACCATGCTCATGAGTGTTCTAAATGGAGTCTACACACTATGTTTGGATAGGAACCGGTACCATCAGATGGTTACAACTGGACAACAATGTAGAAAATCAAGATGTTACTCTTGGTTTCATTGAACCTCCTACTGAACCGGGTTCCGCTCCAACCGACCTGAAGAAGGTGCCACTTGGGAAAACATTAGTGTTCTTAAGAAGAAGTTTTCCACTTTTGTTTTCGAACTCTTCTTTAAGGGGGGAGTAATGTCAGGACACGGGTCCGGGCCAAGGGTCAGGGCCAAGGGCCAGGACACACATGCAGTCAAGGGAGTCCCTATATTTAGAAGGCCAGGGGTCTATATAGGTCGATCATGGTTGGGTGGAGATTAGCATGTTCAGTTCCCCTGCCCTTTCAACCACCGTCCCTCTTCCTAATATGTGGGACCCGTCAATCATTCACCCACCGCTCACTCGTGCATCCCAACCTTTCGTCACAAGTTGAAGCAAGTACTTCTATAGAAGCAATTCTTTTGCACATACTTGTAGACCAACTTCAATATGTCCTAGAAAAGAGAGTCAAACATCGTCCCTACAACAATGGCCGATTCCAAAATCTCCAAAATGTGACAAGGACAGATCAAGGAATTGTTAAGGTCCCTGCTTGGGATGGCACAGGGAGGAGGTCATCCCCTAGAAGTTCTCCGTACAAAAGGCCCAGAAGATGTTGTAGGAGGGCAAGAAGGAGTTAGAAAATGTAAGCCTTTTGTACTTTTATGTTCTAGTCAAGTCAAAAAAATAAAAAACGATTTAAAGAAAAGACCTCTTGTTGGTCTCATCACGGGGCCTAAACCCCATCAACTTCCCTCAACAACTAGATCAAAACACATTCATAAGTATGTGCATCAGAAGAAGAATGTTACCAAGCCCTCCCTAAGAATTGCTTTTTATTTGTATGTTCAAAAATGTTGAGATGGCTTTCAATATACTCTGTCTTTATAAGCATTAAGTAATGAAACTTAAAAACATACATGGTTTTACTCAGTTAATATGTTTCAAGTTTGGCCATTAAAGCCCATATAAGGAGTTCTTTTAAACCCTTGTTCTTCTAATGATAAACTCTTAAGCTCTAATCATCATAATTCTTACTCTCTTGAAATTCTCAAATGTGAAAGGACATACCTAGCTAAGCCAACTAGAGGTGACTTTTTAGTGACTTGCTCAGTTGGTGTCCACTCTATTGCCACTACCATTTATCCTCAAACATTGGCATTGTTGGGATATTTTATCTTAAGGAGTGGCATACCCTTAGGGTCCATGTAGATATAGTCTCCTTGTTTCTAAGTAAGAAGATTTGGCTAAAATTCCTCAATACTATGGTCATTTATTGTGACCATATATTGGTCCGAAGTATCTATGTAAATTTTAGTTCCGTGTTCATTTGGAATGGGAGTTGATCTCTTCAGACAGCTTACTCCACTGTTAGAAGTTAGAGCTACTGGTTATCTCGTTAGTTCAATTAGTGAGACTGGAACAGAGTACTGTACTGAGATAGATAATTAAATTGGAATGACATATTGAAATGGTAGACAGAACTGGGAAACTGGAAATGGTATTGCAGATTCAGATTAATAATTCAAGGATAACTAGTATAGTGTACAATGGGTTAAGCTCAGAGGATTACAAGAGTAATGATTACAGAGGTAAATCTAGAGGCTAAGAGCTCGTAACCCAAAAGTTCTTAAAAAGCCAAAAGCCAAAAAGACAAGAAGCCAAGAAGCTTGGTAGCGGGTCTTATTTATAGCTCTCAGGAGTCAGTGCAATAACTACATACGGTAATTACTGCCAGTGTGACTGCTCTGGCTTCTCGTTGGTCAGCCTTCTAAGGGGCAGTATCAAGGGGTAGTTGTCGCCTGCTAGGACTGTCCTCGCCTTCTATATCCTGCCCTCTTTTCTTGAATTTTGGTATCACTCTTAAAAAGAAAATCCACCGCCTAATTCTGATTTGGTGATGACAAAAACCTTCTGGTTTTTTGATTTGGCCGATGTTCCTCATGATAGTACTCTTTTGGTATTGCCAGCTTTATACCCTACTTCATGCTTGTTGAGTGCTTGACACCCCTATAGTTGTAATTCCAAGGGTACGCAGCCAAGGAGATTCCAGTGCTTAACTAAGAAAATCCACCGTCTAATTCTGAGATGGAACTACCAAGTATCCTTCTAGTGAACCCGCTTCCTCTTGCCCTTCTTCTGTGTTGGTGCTTTAGAAGTCTCAGTGCCAGCATTTTCCTTCTGGATAAGTCTATAAATGGCCTCCTGCTCAAGTTGATCCTGCCTTTCAGTGGACATCTCAAATTCATAAGGCGTAAGCCTATTAGGAAAAGTTTGGACTCAAAAATGGGCCTTGTAAGAATTGTTGATGTGGCATAGCTTTCAAAAAGTGGGGATCGGTAAATTTTTTCCAAATAAGATCCAAAATTTTCGGAGGTTGGATATTTAGAATCTACTCTTCAAATGCTATCTATTGATATATAGCATGCATGTATCGGGCATTGCCTTCATGTAGATCTAGAAAAAGGTGATTTTAGATTACCGTAACGGTAACAAAACCTGGCTGATTGAAAAAAAATGGCATAACTTTCATAGAATTCATCCAAACTTTTCGGACCTTGGATCTTTAGAATCCATTTTTCAAGAACTTTCCAATGATAGGTCATATCATGGGGTTTTAAGCAATATTTAGAGGGGTCTACCGGGTTGCTTTCTTTTGTACAACTTTTGATGATGTGGCACTCTTAACGGGCCCAAAAATGAGTTCAAATTTTTCCTAATGGGCATTGTAGATATTGTTTTTGGTATCATACAAACTGCATTTGCCCTTTGTCAGACGAGTTCTAGCCATATGCGAGGCTGTGTGGATCCATCCTCGCGAAAGAGGTTGATTCATCTTAATTCTAGCTTTAAAGAGAATCTCAATCATCTCTCTGTATTGTGGTCCCATGAGTCTTGGTTTTGCAGTGATATCCTTTTCAGGAATCTTGGAAGATTCCATAGTCAATTGAAGTAACTAATTTGTGATCTTCGTTAATCCACGGAGCTGGATTTTCCAGTGTCCCATACAGAGTTTGACCTTCTATATTTCTCCATGCAGATCCATGACAGTATCTATTTTGAGGGCGTCATTGATCAGTGATTGCCACTCTTTCCATTCCATAGTGGCTCTCTCGTACCAGTCCTGGAGTTCATTAGTGATGCTGAAGTAAGTGAGCCGATCCACTGGTTCTGGATGTTGAGGATACAAAGCTGGGAAAATATTGGCAGTTCAACCTCTTTAGCAGAATGCATACAAGAGAATGAGAGAATCAGGCACAAACTCCAAAAATTTGAGAACAGCTTGGTTCTCTTGTTGCATCATCTTCCTAGTAATTTGGACCAGCTGAAAGAGTTTTTGGAGAGAAGTTGCATGTTCTCCTACTCACTACAAGAGTTTGTGTGCTCTTGTGACGCTGTTAGCGACGGAAATACATTGGGTTTTTATAACCCCCGGCGTCGCTAAAACCGTCGCTACGAGCGTCGCTACGAGAGCGTCGCTATAGGCGTCGCTATATAGCGACGCATATAGCGACGCCTATAGCGACGTTTACACAGAAGACTATAGCGACGCTCATAGCGACGCTACAGAGCCATAAATAGCGACGCTTATAGCGACGCCCGAGAGAATGTTTTTTTGGTGGCAGGGCATTGAATGCCCTGCCACCCATCAACCATATTGTACTTGATTCACTTTTTAAAAAAAGTGCAAAGGTAGATAATAGACCCAAAATAGTCACCCACAAGACGCATTGTTTGCAAAATTGACAATTGTACACATCATAGGCAAAATGAATTGACTGGCAAATGTAATAATGACAATCGTACAACATCATAGGCATAAAGAATTGATTGGCAAAAGGAACTGCGGTGACAAATGTAATAATATACATGGTTCAAAAAGACGTATAAAATCCGTCTCATGATACATAAGCTATGAGAAACCCTAAACTAATGCTATCTAGCTACGGCTAAACTGACGTCGTCTAGTCAGACGTCTCATCGCGTCCAAGCGGCGTATCTGTCGGATTCTGCAAAAAAGACAATAAGACAGCTTTCAGTAAGTATAAACATATAACGACATTTATAAAACAATACAAAAAATAAAAAAGAGTAAACCCTAATACTAACCATGCCGCCGCGAGAATTGAGAATGTCCATCAGGGCGTTTAAGCCCTTCCTGCCTGCGTACTCGCGCTCGTACGGTGTGGGATCACGTCCTGTCATCGACCACTGTCAAAACATACAAAGATTTCATTATGTTAGAACTAAAAAACTCATAAACCCTAAACTATCGAACATGCATAAAGAGCAATGTGAAAAGACTTACAAAATCGGCCTCAAATGATGCCCATCCACCGCTCCCCAAGTGGTGCGAGCTCCTTGCCTCTACTCGCGCTCTGGCTGCATCCTTTTGTTGCTTTCACTTGTCGGGATTCTCGCGCGCTGCTTTCTTCGCATTCTTCCAATATTCTTTGGCCAGCCAATCTGGCCTGTTCCACCCATTCTTGATTGCTTTTTGCACTTCGGAACGCTTGTGTTTGCAGTATTCGCGCATTCGAATCTTCACCAGGTCTTCATTGAAGCGCTGATCCCGTGTTGGAATGGGAAACTCATCATGAAGTATGCTGATGACTCTGTTTTTTAAATCACTTGGTACTTCACTCCATTTGTTTAGTATATAGTGTCTAAACAGCTGAGAGCAAAGACCACGCATGCGCGAGATCACCTTCTTGCCGTCATCATCCATGATGATGCCGCCGCTGATGTCGACGGAGTAAGGCAAGCCCTCTGGCCGGTGAATCGTGAACCTGGGTGTCCCGGCAGGGGTCTCTAGCGGCGTGTCGATGGGGGTACGGACGTCAGGTGTCTCCATCGGCGTCTGGGCCCCGAAGCGAGGAGTGTCGAGTGGGGTGGCTCCTGGCGGAGTAGGTAGAGGTGTGTAGCTTCTAGGAACAGTCAGCCGTGCAAAACTTGGCGTAGATGGCGATGTTGTGGCTGGTGTGGGGGCGGGCAAAGAAGGGGAGGGTAAAGAGCCTCGTCGAACACGAGGCGGTGTGGAGGCATCGGTGGCGGAATCCCCACAACAACCGCCACCGCCACCACTAGAGCGCCGGTGTCTAGACGAGTGTGAAGCTCGTCTCGTCGACACCGAAGCTTCGGAGCCACATAACTTACATGAGAGCTTTCAAGCACATAACTTGTAAAAGGGGGATGTTAACTATTTATATACTTACTTGTTCACAATGCTCGGGTAGTACGAAAGTGTCTCTTAGGTCAGTCCATTTCTTAGTAGAATCCACCTCAAGAAAACCAGACTCTCCTCTACGCACAGTAGCGTTGCGACCCTCCATGATTATCTTGAACCATTGCACGTCGAACAAGTCGACCAAAAATCCTCTGTAATCGATCCTCAAAATCTCTTGCAGCGTGCCGAAGTAAGTGAGTTCCGCCACCACAGGATCTGCATCAGAGGAACATCGTCGACTAGACTGTTCAAATTTTGCCATGATTCCACAATCTTGAGTAAAACCCTTTTTGTCGATTCGTTCCACCCTAAAATGTCGACCTTTACACCATGCTGCTGTGTATGACTTATACTACAACGAACAAAGATTATGAGTGGCCGTTCAAACGTTTATAAATAAAGTCACTTGCTAGTCGTACATTGCAAACTTACCTTGGTCGCGCAACCCCGAGAGTACTCCCACTCTTCTTCAGTCACTTCGTCACCGCATTGTTGTGCGCTTTTCAATTGGTTGTGCAACCATCTTAAGCTCATGAAGGTTGGTAGGCTCTCCAGAACCGCTGGATAGTGCATCGGTGGTCGTCTTCCCCGTCTCCACTCGATTCGTGCCCTTTGTCGCTCTTGCTTTGCATCCTCATATTGTGAAATCCACTTTTGCATCACTGGATTGTGAAGCATGCAAAATCGGTTGATTTTAGCCTCTAGATCTTCAGTCATCTTCTTCTCAACACCGAGATTGCACATGACAATCCCAGATATGCGCTCATCATCTATGGTTCGCCATAGCGTGTCCCGGGATTTATCAAATCCGTCTAGCCACTCTCCAATGTACACTAGGGACTCTGATACCAACCAACCTTCTGCCATGCTACCCTCCGGACGTGCCTTTTGACGCACATATCCCTTAAGCGTTTTCATGAAACGCTCTAAGAAGAACATCCATCTGGAATGAACTGTGCCAGCTATTTCCACCTCATCAACTATGTGAACAAGAAGATGCACCTGAATGGTTAGCATTGTAGTAGGAAAATGTTTCTCAAACATGCACACAAGCTCCGCAGCATTTAGTTTGGCGAATGGTATGGAGTCTACGTTGATCTCCTTTTGTGAGATCCATTGCACCAGCTTTGCAAGTTTGTAGATTGTGTTACGGATGTCGAGAGACAAACATCCCTCAATGGCAACCGGTAAAATAAACTATTAGTATGTGCAGCAATGATATTAAAGTCCACATTTTATGCAATGATATTAAAGTCCACTATGAACGTACCTGACACATTTTATACCAATCGTGTGACTTCAAACCGGTAAGCTTTCCTTCTTTAGTAAAACACGTTCGGAGCGAGTGCATTACGCCAGTGGGGGTCCGCAAAGATCTAATGGCCTCTTTTACTTTGCGTTCTTGGGCTCCTGTGAAAATCCATGGTGCTTTAGGGAGTTTTATCGATCCATCAGACGCTGTTTGCGGCCAATATTGCTCCATACGATCCACATTTCTAAGGTCAACTCTGGCTCCCAAAGTATCTTTCTTGCCGGTCAAATGGTCCCATAGTAGATTACCCACATTCTTGAATATGTGCATTGGATCGAGCAAGTGATTGATCATGAGTCGGGGCCAGTATGGTAACTCGTACCATAGAGATAGTCTCTTCATCCCTGGAGGCAATCCGTCATCGCACATCTCCTTCTGCTCTAACCATGCTTGTGCAGACATCCTTGGTGGCTCTCTTCCCAAAAAGCCGTCGCGTAACACATGATTCTCTGGAAGATACGCTTGATGACCTTCGTAGATTTGCTTCTTCAGTGAGGGTGCCCTACGTGCATTCAGTCTAGGTCCACATGTGACACATGCTCTATATCCGCTTGTTTGAAGCCCTGCATGTATACACATGATAATAGATCAACTATGGGAAAAAACAATATTTACAGTGTCTGAGTGAGGAGTGTCAATAGATCACCTGAGCATTCTGTTAGCCCGGGATAGTCATGCATGGTCCACATTAGAATGCCTCTGATCAAAGCATTCCGTCGTCCTGTGTGTCGGCTCATATCCACCACCTCTATGCCAATCCACAATTGTTGTAGCTCTTCCAATAGTGGAAGAAGATACACATCCATATTCCCCACTTTATATCGCCCTGGCACAATCAAGCTTAGCCATAGGTGCCCCTTCTTCGTAGTCAACCACGGGGGAATGTTGTAGTTGACGATGACAACGGGCCATACACTGTAAGATGTTGATCTTTGACCAAATGGATTTACGCCATCCATAGCCAGGCCTAAGCGCAAATTTTGAGCTTCCCTGGCAAAATCCGACCATGTTCCATCTATATGTTTCCAGGCTGCGCAATCTGCAGGAATTCGTAGCACACCATCCGAAGATTTATTCTCCTCATGCCATGATGCTAGGGCGGCCATGGACTTACATTCGAAGAAATTCTTGATGCGAGGAAGCAAAGGAAAATGTCGCAAAACCTTTTGTGGAATTTTTGTCCCGTGGAGATCTACTCGATATCTTTCGGAATCACATTTCGGACACTTCTCCATGTCTGTGTATTCCCCTCTGAAAAGAATGCAGTCATTAGGACAAGCGTGGATAGAATTGTAATCCATCCCCAAGTTTCGCAAAATCTTTCTTGCTTCATCTCGGGAATCTGGCATCACATTGTCAGTTGGTAGTATGTGCTCTTTCAGCAATCTACACAACATAAAAATATGATACAGTCGTGTAAAAATCTATCAGATCATTATACATTTAGAGTTCTATTAAAGTAAACTAATTGTAATAGATCACCTGAAAAGTGCTGTGACGCTAGTGTCACTCCATCCAAACTTTGCCTGCATGTTGAGAAGAACCAGGAGTGCTTTCAATCTAGACATACGTGCTCCATTATACAATGGCGTATCGGCTTCACTTTTCATATCATCATAGATAAGCCTTTCTGAATCCATGATCGTCTCGATCATTTCATCAATCTCGGGCTCAAATATTGCCTCGTTGGGAATGTGCTCTGCATGATCATCCCCCGAGCTGTCAGAGGCTACATCTTGTGGCCTCACATATGCTGCTTGACCAAAGCACCTGCGAACACGTCTATTGGGTTGCAAGATTGCTGCTTATTGGCCAGCGTCAGAGTCCGACGAGTTATAATTGGCAACAACTCGATCTATAATAGATGGATCGAACTCGCCAAATTCGCGAACGTGCTACAAAGAAACACGTCTTGTCCGTCGCACAGCATGCTTGCATTGATTACAAGGACATAAGACCCTCGTTGAGAGATAGGTGTTTCGGTTGGACGGTCCCACATCCTCGTCGCTACTCATAATGAGGATAAAAAACTTATAACCTGGATAACAAATTTAATATTCTATTGGCATTCTTCGTCTTATCTCTCTCTCTCTCTCTCTCTCTCTCTCTCTCTCTCTCTCTCTCTCTCTCTCTCTCTCTCTCTCTCTCTCTCTCTTTACCTCACATTCTCTAGTCATGTCCAATCCCCGCACACCTCGGTCTAGAGGTGCACGGAGATCAGAACCACCGGGTTATAATCTCGTCTTTATTGGTCAATACCTATATTTGTGGGTACAAGAAATCTACACACCCACGTCTACATGATACTGTATATAGTGGACAAAACCCCTTTGCCTCTTCTCTAGCTGTAGCACTTGACTTCATCTTAACATCTTTTCACAGTAGATCTTTTCACTGTTCGTCTAACTCTAAACCCTAAACCGTAAGTAATTCTTGCATGGACTTGATCTAACGTAAATAAGCGTAAATCTAAATAAACGTAAATCTAACTAAAAATAAAGCTAAATCTAATTTAACGTAAGTCTAATGACTAGAGGTTGTCTAGATGGTCATTGTGTCGGGGATGTAGTGACTCTTGCCGCCCTGAATTAGATCCACCTTCTTCCCTATCAGCCATCAGCTACTATTTCTGGATCATATTGAAGTGGCTCATAAACCATGACGGGAGCCATGTATGGTAGTGCTGCCAAATCCGGTTTTTGAAAAAGTAATCGACCTTTGAGAGGGTTATGTTTTAATTACGGCAGTCGATCCTTCTTGGCTATGGATAACGCCAATTCGTTGAAAGGAATTTTTATTGCTGGACTGGCGTGTGTTGGGCCCTTTTCTTTGTCATTATTGATCGCCACATGTTCAGTGCTTGATGTTTCTTGCTAGCCTTTTCCAGTGCTAGTGTCTACTCAAGTCTGCTCTTTAGGTATGGCTGAATTCTGGCATGTTGAGGATTTTTCAATAGGCAAGGGCTTGACCTGACTCTCCAGTTGCTTTAGTAAAGCATTGCTCTTGGGCGCCAATGTAATCCTTGGTCTCTTTGAACCATCGGGCTCCACCTGTGTGGCCTTCCTATTCTGTCTAGTTAGGGCCAATTGATTGCGTAGAGCCTCTTCGTCTAAAGATAGCTCTACATTGTTAGTGGTTGGAATGGGTTTCAGACTCCAAGACATCTTTACCTGGAACACTATAAGAGGAGTTTTCTATAACCACTAACATTGCCATGGAAAAACAAAGGAAAAAGGAGAGAGAAAAGTTTGTGGGAGCGGCAATAACCGCGGCTACAGACGCGATAGTGGTTTATCAACAATAAACCCAATAATAGTCGCGGTAATATATTCGCTGCTATTACCGTGTCAGTTGCCGCATTTATTATCGCGCTTATTGCCGCTACACGCCAATTCAAAAATAAAGGCGCTCATTTGGGCCACCCAAATTTTGGGTGGCCCAAATGAGCACCTTTATTTTTTTACTTGCATAAAGCAATGAAACATCAATTGTTTTTTGGAAGAGTATAAAATATACCAAAGAATTGAAATTGAATTTACTTCACCTTGACAATTTAAAATGTAGAAGATCAACTATATAAAAAAGTTACAATAAAAAAAGTACATAGTTGTATATACATTGTGCCACATTGGAACTTTACGAAAGTTTGGACAAAATATTTTTCTATCTAATCCTCCTCTATCTAGTCGTCCTCCAGAGGCAAGTATGTTTGATCACTTTGACTCAACATAAACCCAAACTAAATTAAACAATTATCACCAGTTCAAAATAATTGCTACAAAATTACTTGTTTAAACTTGCCGCTTGTAGTGATCCAACCGCCGCGTCGAATTACTTGTGAGAGATGTGGTTGTTTTCGAACAACCATGGCCAAGTATCAAATTCTATATATCGCTCCCGATACTTGACCATCTCTCTGGTTGGTTGAGAGAGAGTGATATTTTCCTAAGTTAGCAATAACAATACCAAGTCATCAACTACAATCTTTATAATCAGCGACGATCGACATTATAATTCAATTAATCTTACATATTTAATTATCCTTCCAAGCTCCCTTGCCTCTTGAGCCATAGTGCATAGGAGTTTGTCTTGCGCGAGCCTCGCGTTGTTGTATGTATGATGAGCCTGTCGCAGCTTGATCGCTCTTTTCTTGAATTGCCCACTCCCACTCCGCGTCAGCCATGTTGCCACTGCGGTAACTCCTGTCTAGATCTCTGACCTGGTTGGTTGCTACGTGCCGCACACTGGACTGCTTGTTTTTTAGAAATGACTTTATGTAGCCCTCCAACCATTGTTGTGAAAAACGTTGATCAGGGGTGTTTGGAAATCTAGCTAGGAGAGCGTCCTCAATGTACCGTGCATGATTGGATAGTTGGTCTCTAAACTTTATAAAATAGTTCTTATACGTTGAATGTGTAAGAATTAGTAGATGGCATCAAAATGCCCTGTCCTATGCTGTGCCGAAGTCCACCTCCTCGCCATATTTAACCCTATAGTAGCGTCCATGAGTGTTTGCCACGGGTGCGTCAGTATCCTTGTCCTCTGTGTCAAGGGCAGCACGCTCTAAAAGTGGGGACTCCGTTCCCCCGCCACTACCACCGCTTTGTCTCTCACGACGCCCGTTGCCCTGAGACGAGTGTCGATGCGTGTTGCCAGAGGAATTCCATCGACGGTCTTCTGGCGAAGCAGGAGTGTAATGGAGTGGCGTAGGGCCATGTGATGCCATGGGAGTGGGACCCTGCGATGCAAGGAGAGTAGGACCCTGCGATCGAATGGGAGTAGGATGATAGGAAGGGGTTGTAGACTGAGGTGCTATCGGTGCGAGGCTTTATAGGTAAGGAGCTCCTCCCTGACTCCCCCATGGTGTAGTCTGCGGAGAAATACCGTAGGTCGCAAGTTGCTTCACAGTGTAGAGACCAAACAAATTCTATGTCTCTCGGAGGTACTGGTCTCATAAAGAGAGAGCCCACTGCTGCAGGTTTGGATCTATGCCCGCCGCCGGTGGAGGAACCTGAGAAGGGTAGGTGTAGGATGGCCATGCCTACAAATAACAAAAATAAACCTATGACACTCATGGTTTAGGGTTAACTAGCCAGAAACATTCGTTATTTCTTTGCTTGTTCTCACCGACTCAAGACTCGGGTCCACTAGAGGCGATGTCCACCCCGGGTGGGAGCCCACCTAGGATGTGAACCAACCAAAAGAAGAGCCAATTGGCTGCTCGAGCTCCCCACCAGTTGACATCTACATTACAAAGAGCAATATAAGATTAAGCTTTCCACCCTACTCACTCATCTACAAATACGTATATAAGTATATTAGCACACAAACACGTAGATAAATATACATACTAGTAGACCTAAGTAGAGGCTAGTAGTGCCAAAGGTCAAGTGCACCTCTTTAGATATCATCACAGTCTCAACAGTGGTAAAACCAAAGGTACATTGCGGTAATCCATGCATGAGTGGATCAATGACCACAACGCCACTATTAAAAAGGACTATACCCAAGAGGAAGCGTCTAACCTTCGGGTGCTATGCTCCTGTACTTAGTGCCTACATACATGTGTAAACAAATATATATGTACACACAAATATATATACATATACATAATGTAGACATCATTTTTGTTACCATATATATGTGGTAGTGATGTGTATGAACACACTAGGACCGCCGAGGCATTTTTTCCCTCTTTAGGAGGTTTTTTCCCCCAAGCATTGTACACACGTCCATCACTCAGGGCTATCAATCTTTCCATTTCACACTAAATAACACATTCTCTATTGTGTGCCTTGAGATTCCTTCATCTTCTTTAAGTTGTGTGCATTTCTTTGCAACCCTAATTCCAACAGTTAGTATCAGAGCAGGTTGCGTCTTCCCGGGCTTAGTCGCCAGCAGCTCCAACACACGCTTCCTCACTTTGTCCAATTTTTGTGAGCTTTGGCAAGCATTCGCAGGTCGAAAAAAATTTTAAATTAGCTCGTAGAGTTGAGTCTACTCAGATTTCTGATTCAGGCTCATTTTGGACTCCTTTTCCACTACAAGCAGGTCTGCACATGCAATTTCGTCATTTTGTGTAGAATTTGTGTCAGTGCCGTTTTCTGCATAACATGTCCTATACAATCTATTGTGTATTGTGCTATATAGCACGTGCTGGTCTCACTCAGTTTCTTCTCATTTTGGGCAGTTTTTATATCAGGTGCATGCATTTACCGTGGCTGACAACAACACAGATGTGTTCGATGTTTGCTGCTGAGTACAGATTGGATGGGGACAATTACCCTATGTGGGCTTACATGATGCAACATGTTCTTGTGTCAAAGGTTGTTCGGAATATTGTGCAGGGCATTGATGTACGTCCTTGTTTTGAGGATGTAGGCAATGTTGAGGATGTTGCAGGTCTTGCTGCAAGGATTGCTGCTATTAGAGTTATTTTGCCTATAGCAGAACAAGCTCGTTGGGATGTAAAGGATGTGCAAGCTCATGTATTGATTTCATTGTCTATGAAGCGCTCCATTGTTCCTCACATTCGTTCAGCAAAATCTGCAAAGCAGGCTTGGGATATTCTAGTAGGTCTTTATGCAAGCTGCAATGAGGCTAAAATTTCTTTGTTGCGTAAAGAGTTGGAATCAAAGATTATGCATGAGGAACATGATATGGACACTTCCCTTGCTGGTGTCAAGGATATCAATGAGCAACTTATTTCCGTAGGTGAAGTCATTTCAGACAGTTCCCTTGTGCAGATTGTTCTAAATGCCTTACCAGATTCATACCAGACTTTTGCTAGTACTTGGAGACTAATGACCCAGGGAAATCCTGAAGTTTTCAAGTTTGATGCATTATGCACATTGCTGTTGCAAGAGTCACTTTCTAGAAAAACCACGACTAGGTAGTGTGTAGTTGAATAGGCTTTTATTGCTTCTCAAAGAAAGGGTGGTAACAGCAATGCAACCACTTCTTATGGTTCTGCTGCGAGTGGCAAAACTTCTGTTCCCAATGCTTCTGTTGGCAACACTTCGTCTGGAAATTATGGTGATAAGGAAAAAAAGAAGATACGTTGACATTATTGTAAAGCTTATGATCACTTGATCAAGCAGTGTCCTAAGTTGAAGGCCAAAGAGGTTAAGAAGAAAGAGGATGGTAAAAAATGATGGTTCCACTACCAATGCAGCCATTGTTGAGTCTTCTGTGAAAGGAGACTGTGATGCTAATGTTGATGCAGAATGGGCTTTTAGCGCAGAGTACGCTTACAATCCTGTTGTCCATGATGCATACTTGTCAGTTGCTGCAGATTCACATGTGTGGTATTTCAACAGTGGTGCTACAAAGCACATTACCTCACATCGTGAATTGTTCACCTCTCTTGAGTCTGTTTCTCATGGGAATTCAGTCACT
The DNA here is from genome assembly GCF_014529385.1 of Adiantum capillus-veneris. Classification (NCBI taxonomy): domain Eukaryota; kingdom Viridiplantae; phylum Streptophyta; class Polypodiopsida; order Polypodiales; family Pteridaceae; genus Adiantum; species Adiantum capillus-veneris. Next base: position 5,655,799 of record NC_140949.1, read on the forward strand.
TGTGCCAACAATGCCTCTTAGCCGGTTCAGGGGGTTGGAAAGATTGTGCTTACTGCTGCAAATGGTAGTTCTTTCACACTTGTTGATGCACTTTATGTACCTGGGATCAAGAAGAATTTTTTGTCTATATCCGCACTTGCTAGACTTGGACTTGTAGTCAAATTTGTGGATGAGTCGATGACAGATGTACAGTTCATGATCTCAATTTTGATGAAATTATTGCATCTGGGCTTTTGTGTCGTGGGCTGTATAAGCTCACTTTGTATGACAAGTGTGGATGAAATTTTGCAAATACAGTTGCTAATTCAAGGGCTATTTCAGATGCAAAACTTTGGCATGCACGTTTTGGTCATCTGAATTTTTTCAGTTTGCTGTGTTTGCGAAAATCTGATATGGTTGCTTCTTTGCCGCCTCTTGAAGCACCTGTCAAACATGTTTGTGAAGGTTGTATTTTGGGTAAGATGCAGCGTTCAAAGTTTCCAAAGGATGGCTCAGTTAGCGCCACATAGTGATGTTTGTGGGCCCATGTAATCAAAATGTTTGTGGGCCCATGTTTGTGGGCCAATGTTTGTGGGTCAAATGAGGCTTCAGTAACAATTTAACAGGAAGCACATTGTATGTAAAGCGTGAGGGTGATGTACTTCTCATTGTGGTTCTTTATTTGGATGATTTGTTGATCCCTGGACCAAATGAGAGACATATTGATGAATTTAAGGCTGATTTGAACGCTACTTTCAAGATGAAAGATTTGGGGTTATTGCATCATTACTTGGGTATACAGTTTAAGCAGTGTGATGGTGGTATTGCCTTGTGTCAGAAAAGTTACATAGAGACATTGCTATGTAAGTTTGGACTTGAGGATTGCAAACCTATTGCCACTCCCATGGAAACAAGCTTGAAGTTGAGTCTACATGATGCTGGCGATCCTGCTGATGTCACTCTTTACCAAACTGTTGTTGGCTGCCTCATTTATGTATGCAACACGAGGCCGGATATTCAGTTTGTAGTCTCACAGGTCAGTAGATTTATTCATAGCCCAAGGTCTAAGCATTGGCAGGCTGTCAAGAGGATTTTCCACTACCTTAGTGGCATTTACATCTTGGCTTGTTTTATCCCAAGGGGGGATCATTGCCGCCATACTTACATGCTTTTTCGGACTCAGATTGGGCTGGTTGTTTTGACACGAGAGTGTCCACTCGTGGTTTCTGTTTCATGCTTGGCAATTCATGTATATCATGGTTGAGCAATTGGCAATTCATGTATATCATGGTTGAGCAAGAAGCAACCTACTGTGGCCACTTCTAGTTGTGAGGCTGAGTACAAGGCAGTTTTCACAACTACGTTTGAGTGTGTATGGCTCAGACGCCTTATGTGGCTGATTTGGGTGTTGGACAGGACACTTCCAACACTATCTACACTGACAGTCAGAGCGCATTGGCAGTTGCAAGGAACCCAATTTTTCATGCTCGCACAAATCATATTGAGGTGCATTACTACTATGTCAGGGAGAGGCTCTCAACAGGAGAGATCAACTTGGCTTATGTGCCAACACAGGAAAACCTTGCAAATCTTTTCACAAAGGCATTGTCCCGTGAGAAGCTTGAAGATTTCTGCAGAGCTTTGGGCTTACTCCCCTTTGTGGACTGATCATGTCCTCAGGGCATGGCACTTCCCTTTACTCATGTGCCAGCTCTCGTTCACCACATCACTCCAGGGGGATTTGTTACCAAATACATGTGGTAGTGATGTGTGTGAACACACTAGGACCGTCGGGGCATTTTTTCCCTCTTTAGGAGGTTTTTTCCCCCGAGCATTGTATATATGACCATCACTCTAGGGCTATCAATCTTTCCATTGTACACTAAGTAACACACTCTCTATTGTGTGCCTTGAGCTAGGCTTCGTCTTCTCCAAGATGTGAGCATTTCTCTGTAACCCTAATTCCAACAGTTTTGAGTAGAGATAAAGAGTTATAGTTGTAAATGTAGCCATTGTTTTGTGTTGTACACAATGCGAGAACGCTCTTGCTTCTGTAGAGTGCTATGAAGAAGAGCTTCTTTATTGTGCTTCTTGCACAGTATCTCTCACAGCAGTTCCGTGTTCGAGGGATTACTTTGACTCCATTTTGAGGTACGATATTGTTAAAAGCTGTCCAACCTAATGCCTATTTGGTGGAGAGAAAGAGATAGGAAGAGAGATAGAGAGAAAGATAGAGAAGTTAAGGAGAAGGGAGTAGAAAGTAATTTCCAAGGGTCTATCAATGTCACGTAAGAAAGGTCTTTTTCATAGCACCCTTTAGAAGCACAAGCATACCCGCACTACGTACACCACAAAATGGTTGCTCCGCCTACAACCATTGCTCTTTATCTCCCTATTTATTTATCTTCCTCTCTCTCTCTCTCTCTATCTCTTTATGCCGACGGATATCTCTATTTCTCTCTCTCCCTCTCCCTCCCTCTTTTCCTATCTCTCTATATCTCTCTCCTCTCCCTCAGGCTCTTTCTCTCTCCCTCTCTCCTCTCTTCTCTCTTCACTATCCCTATCTCTCTCTCTCCCTCTTTCCCCTCTTTCTCTCTCTCCCTCTTTCCTCTCTCTCTCTCTCTTCTCTATCCCTATCTCTTTTTCATTCTCTCTCCCTCTTTCTTCTCTTCTCTCTCTCCTCTCTTTCCTCTCCCTCTTTTCACTCTCTTTCTCTTTACATCTTTCCCTATCTCTCTTTCTTTCCCTCTATTTACTCTCTCTCTCTCTCTCTCTCTCTCTCTCTCTCTCTCTCTCTCTCTCTCTCTCTCTCTCTCCCTCCCTCCCTCCCTCCCTCCCTCTTTCCCTATCTCTCTCCCTCTATTCCTCTCTTTCTCTCTTTCCCTCTCTCCCTCTCTCCCTCTCTCTCTCTCTCTCTTTCTCTCTACCTCTTTCCCTATCTCTCTCTCTTTCCCTCTATTTACTCTCTCTCTCCCTCTTTCTATCTCTCTCTCTCTCTCTTTCTCTATTTCTCTCCCTCTCCCTCTTTCTATCTCTCTCCCTCTTTCCCCATCTCGCTCTCTCTCTCTCTCTCTCTCTCTCTCTCTCTCTCTCTCTCTCTCTCTCTCTCTCCCCCTTTCTCTCTCTCTCTTCTCTTTCCCTTTTTCCCTCTCTCTCTCTCTCTCTCTCTCTCTCTCTCTACTCTCTCTCTCTCTCTCTCTCTCTCTATTTCTCTTTCTCTTTCTCTTTCTCTCTCCATTTATCTCCCTCTCTTTCTATCTCTCTCTCTCTCTTTCCCTATCTTTCTCTTTCTATCCTATATCTCTCTTCTTCTATCCCTCTTTCCCTATCTCTCCCTCTCTCTCTCTCTCTCTTTCTCTCTCTTCTTCTATCCCTCTCTATCTATCCCTCATTCTCTCTATTTCTATCTCTATCTCTATCTCTCCTGCTTTCTGTCATTCTCTCTTTGTGTATCTCTCTCTCTCTCTCTCTCCCTCTTTCCCTATCTCTCTCTCATTCCCTAGTCTTTCCCTGTGTCTCTCTCATTCCCTCTTTCCCTCTCTCTCTCTCTCTCTCTCTCTCTCTCTCTCTCTCTCCATTTATCTCCCTCTCATTAATTATTTCCCTCTTTCTCTCATTCTGTCTTTATCTCTCTCTCTCTCCATTTATCTCCCTCTCTTTCTCTCATTTGCTCTCTCTCTCTCTCTCTCTCTCTCCATTTATCTCTCTCTCTCTCTTTATCTCCCTCTCTCTCTCTCTATTTATCCCTCTCGATTTATCTCCCTCTCTTTAAATTTATCTACTCTCTCTCTCTCTCTCTCTCTCTCTCTCTCTCTCTCTCTCTCTCTCTCTCTCTTCATTTATCTCTCTCTCTCTCTATTTCTATCTAACAAACTTAATATTTCTATCTAAAATTCTATCCAAACAAGCCGAGCAAAGAAATCATTTCCAAACAAGCCTAGCAAAGCAACCATTTCCGAACAAGCCAAGCAAAGAAACCATTTTCAAATGAACAAGGTATGTTATGGATTCTCTATTTTTTTCGATTTATTTGCGTGTGTGTGTGTGTGTGTGTGTGTGTGTGTGTGTGTGTGTGTGTGTGTGTGTGTGTGTGTGTGTGTGTAGTAGAAAACAAAAGGAAAGAGGGGGGAGGTGCTTTGTTTTGTGTTTTCCTCTTTCTTTGTTGCACGGTTGAGCTTTGGCTAGGTTGAGCTTCCAAAGACGATGGCGAAAAACCCCCTTCGATGTTGTGCTTCCAAAGACGATGGCGGAAACTTGGACGAAACCCCCTTCGACAAAACTTGGGAAGCTTGGAGAAGGAGAAAGAGGGAAGGGAGAGGGGGGGCGGGGGAAGCTTGGAGAAGGAGAGAGAGGGAAAGGGGGGGGGGGGGGGGCGGGGGAAGCTTAAGAAGGAGAGAGAGGGAAAGGGATGGGAAGCTTGGGAGCTATGGCGGAGAGCAAGAACGCAAAGTATGCAGCGAAAACGCGGCATACTCTTCCTTCTTGCCTATTTTAGGCACCAGGCATTACTGCGAACATTACCGCGAATATTACCGCGTCCGATCATTTCAAACCGATACATGCGAATCCGAGGTTGGGGGGGGAGGGCGGGGGTACAAACCACACCCTCTACCCTTAGCTATCCATTATTTCATTTTTTAGCCTTTTGAGGTTTTTGATGAAGATTTTAAAACTTTTATGGATACTTTATTTGGTAGTACTTTTAAATGTTTATTAATTGCATTTTTTAAGTTCTCTTTTAGTTAAAAATAATTTTAGCACTCAATGTCATTTATTCCCTTTGACCTTAACTTTATGTAAATTTTTTAATAAATTTAGGGCTTTTCTCATTATTATTTTTTTAGGACACATGACTAAATAAACAACATTTTGCGTGTGCAGGACATCGACTGGGATGATCGTGGTCCCCCTGGAGGCCCTGAGTGCGATCATTGGCTCAAGGCAAAACTCCCTTTTCCTTGCGCCAAGTGCAAAAGGGCAATCCCTCGCTTGAGGCTCATTGCTTTGGAGCACGTGGAGAACGAAGGGCTTTGGCATCCTCAAAAAAGCGCTTGGAGAGATGAGAGTGCGACTCACCCATCGCTTGAGGAGGTGACCCATTGGTCTGTGTTCGGTGGTGGTGCATCAACAAGCAAGGCCGAACGGTAGAGGCAAGAGCGATTGGACGATCTGGGTGCACCGCATGGTGATCCTCCCATTGGCTCTACTTCGGTAGCTCCTATGGCATCTCCGTCGCACTTTGAGGCAGAGGATGAGCACATGTTCAACATGCGTGATGAGTTACTAGCTCATGAGTGCGATGTGTGCGAGGAGGATTGTCAGCCCTGCACTAAATGGGCTGTCAAAACGCAGCATAGATTGATGATGAGTGTCCGAACACCTCTGATGATGCACAGTACTCGGTGCTCCAAGCATCGTTGGAAGTCCTCAACTTGCAAGAAAAATTCAGTTGGAGTAACGCAAGTGTCGATGCACTACTTCTGTAAGTATAGAATAGGGCTTTTATATACTCTCCACTCACTTTATGGTGCCGTCTTCTAGCAATTATACTAATACGCAAGTTTGTTGTAGTTTGATGGGAAAAATGTTGCCAGAAGATCACCACATGCCTCCAGATCGTCGACGAGCTAGATCATATGTCACTGCACTTGGAATGGAGTATGAGCGCATCCATGCGTGAGTCAATGATTGCATGCTATACCGCATTGAGCATGCACATGCTACCTCATGTCCTGTGTGCAGGGAGGCACAATACAAGACAGAGTGAGCGGGGTGCACCTACCCCGCAAGGTATTGAGACATTTTTCATTTATTCCTCGCATTCAACACATGTTTAAAAGTAGGTATACCGTGGAACTTCTTGCGTGGTACGCGAACCATCGCTCAAATGATGGAATGATGCGTGTCCCTACCGATTCACCTACATAGAGTCACATCAAAACTCAATGGCCAGAGTTTGGTTTGGATCCTCGACACTTGAGGCTTGGGTTAGCAAGTGATGGTGTCAACCCCTTTGGCACTAAGTCTACTTCATGGAGCACTTGGCCTGTGGTGATCGTCAACTACAATATTCCACCATAAGAGACAACCAAGAATGGAAATATAATTCTTTCCTTGCTTGTGCCAGGGAAGTACAAAGTGTCAAATGTTGATGTCTACCTCGAGCCCTCATCGAGGAGTTGGAGTTATGGAGAGGCATTCCTGTTGTTGATGTCTCACTTGCAAAGGGGGGAGAGAGGCCATTGTGAGGGGAATCCTTATGTGGACTATGCACCACTATCCTGGGCTTGGAGAGATTTCTGGTAACCCCCTTTCCTCTATTTCTCTCTCCCACTTTCCCTCTCTCCCTTTACTTCACTCATCTCTCAAACCATATGATATGTATGCACGGTTGTCCACATCGGGGCACAATGCATGTCCTACTTGTGGGCCATCGCTGGTGAGACGGAGAGGCTCGATCCCTTGCACAAGTTAATCTATCCAAACAACCATCGTTTCTTACCCCAAGGGCATAACAAGCACAAGGCTCCAACAAATGGGAAGACCCCTCTAAAGCTCACGATGGCAGATTGGGCAACCATTTGGGAAGAACACCACAACAACAATCCGGCTCCGTGTCCTCCACCAAAAGGTACGTCAAGGTATTCCATATTTTTAAGGCTTCATATTGGAAGAACTTAAAAATACAACACCTCTTGGATCCATGCACATATTCAAGAATGTAGCCCAAACACTATGGGACCACATTATTAGCAAGAAGGACTCTTTGGGTGCAAGGGAGGATTTGAGGTTTTTAAAACGCCTCCCTGCCTCTGCTACTCCACGTTGTGCCCCAAATGGAAAGATTGTGCTTCCTAAAGCACCATGGATGCTAGCCAAAGAAGAATTAGACAAGGTGAAGGGTACCATTTCCTCTCTTCACACACCAACAGGATACATGAGGTCGCTAAAGGGATCTTTCACAAAAGAGAAGAAGGGTGGAATGGCATAAGATGCTTCAGGTAATCTTCATACTCCCTATTCTATCTATAGTTTGTGTGTATGACTATCACTCACTTTCCCTTCCCCTGATTTACATTTTAGTTCATTTTGCCGGTGAGTATGTGTATATGTCGGGACAAGAAAGTTAGGGACGCTATTTTCAAACTAGGAGAGCTAGTAAGATACACCACAAGACTTCACTCAACTACACCATTTTTATGTACACAATAATTTCAACTAGCACTTAGTGTATCCTTGTGTGTTTTCTTGCAGATTTGTGAGCTCCAAGGAAATTGAAATAGATGCTATCCTTGTTGCTCAAACACTTGAAACAGAAACTGTGTGTGCCATTGAAGATGCATTTCCTCGATCGGTCCTTCTTAGTCAAATTCACCTCTTGGTTCACGTGGTGGAGGAGATCGCTATATGTGGAGTAGTGCACGCACAATGGATGTTCTTCTTTCAGAGGTATTTAAAGACTCTCAAAGATTTTGTGCGACTACGGTCTCAACCAGAGGCATGTATGGCCGAAGGGTGGATCGTTCAAGAGGCATTTGTTTACATATCAAAGTATTTGGCACAAGTTAATCCTTCAATGCCTCACATGTGGTCAGACGAGGAAGATGCAAGGATGACTTCACACTTGCCAAGTGGACAGGGGAGACTACTTAACATGGATATGAATCTATCCCGAGTGGTCAATAACTTTTGTATTCTCAATGCAAAGATTATGACCAAGTGGGTGGACTTGTGGACAGTGGCAAAGGCAAGGCGTTTGCAAAAGAGGGAAGCATGGAAACAAGCACATAGAGGAAGTAGGGCACCCCCAGTGCCCAGAAACCTTGCATGTTTCCTAGATCTCATTAGTGCAGAGTGGATTCATGAGAGAATGATCGAGGCAAAAGCACATGGAGAAGAAATCACCAACAAAGAATGGGAGTATGCACGAGGCTGCATACCAAAGGTAGAGTACTCATATACCTAAACCATATTGTAATGCTTTTTCTTGAAATTATCTTTAATATGTATATAATAAATTAATATATTGTAGTGCCTTTTCTTTAACTCTATGTGGTCAAAGGGTCGTCACTTTCTTACGTGCCACATTGACGAGCGTAGAACCACCATGGATTGTGCCATCATGGGCAACTTTGACACAGACGGTGATGAAGCCAGGTACTGCGGAACTATTGAAAGGATACTAAAGGTTAATTTTAGAACCTTTCATACCTTCATCTTCGAGTGCAAGTGGTTTGCAAATGTGTCTAGACGACATGAGAATGGCCTCTACATGGTGGAATCTAGTGTGCATCACACAGGGAGGTATGACAATTTAGTTTTACCACACAATTGTGAGCAAGTGAGTGACATGTACCTTTTTTATTCTTATTTGCTTGTAGCATTAGTTATACCAATGTGACTGACTTTGAGCTTCTATTTTATAGGTCATCTAGATCGCAGCAATCCACCAACCAAAACTTTGGGTCGTAATTCCCGTAACACCTCGGGGGAGAACCATTTTTTCCACTAATGAAGTGGAGACTATCTTTGACCCTCTTCCACCTCCGACTTTGGATGAGGTGGAAACAGAGGAGAGGGAGGTCGATGAATCAAGTCCGGTAGCAGGAAGTCTTAGCGAGGATGATTGTCATGGTGATGAAAATGATGATATGGAGGATGACGAACTCAAAGATGATGAAGGCAATGCATCCACAAACAAAAATTTTGTTTCTTTGTTTATTGATTTAGGAGCCATGGGCTTAGAATTGGATGATGCCTCATGTAGAGATCTTTTGAAAGATGATTCATAAACATTTTGCAGTTATGAAGTTTTTGGTCGTGTAATCCATTCATCTGTCTCTCCCCCCTCTTCCTCTCTCTAGATTTGGAAATATGCTCAATTATGTTAATCAATTGATAGTTTTTGGTCGTGTAATCCATTCATCTGTCTCTCCCCCCTCTTCCTCTCTCTAGATTTGGAAATATGCTCAATTATGTTAATCAATTGATTATTTTAGTTGTAACCAAGTGTAATCTTATACCCCCCCTCCTCCCCCCCCCTCTCTCTCTCTCTCTCTCTCTCTCTCTCTCTCTCTCTCTCTCTCTCTCTCTCTCTCTCTCTCTCTCTCTCTCTCTCTCTCTCTCTCTCTCTCTCTCTCTTTCTCTTTCTCTTCTTTTTTAAATTTGAAAATTTTATATAATATTCTTTATTTTTTATTGAGAGAAGGGAAACACCAAAATTTGTGGGGTGGGGGGGGGGGGCAAAATTTGAAGTTTAGGCGCTAAATTTGGATGTCGGATATAACAGCGGTAATCTACGTGGTAATAATAGCGGTAATACATGCGGTAATAATAGTGGAAACAATCGTGGCAATAATTTAAACACAAAAAAATGCCCCGTCCTCCTCTCTCTTGTTTCTCTACTTGAATTTGCACCTTCTCTCTACAAAACGTGGTAAAACAGCGTGGTAAACACTTGACATAGCTCTTGATCATAAAAGACAGGTGACTTCTAGTGTTGAATCATTTATCTGGCTCCTACATAGAGCCTTTGGAAGCATTCCAGATTAGAAATAAGAGTGTCATTCTCCAAATACTTCTTAGTAATAGGAGCTTGTTGATGTCTTAATCTCTTATTCAATGTGATGAGTTGTAAGGAGTGTTGCTCATCAGCCTGAAAGAAATCAGTCACAGCTTTGTCTTTTCCTTTGCTGTCTGAAATGTGCCATGGCTGGTGTACTGGAGACTCTCCAGTGTTGCCTTATTGTGTTGTCCACTGCCTTACTGTTGATCATCAAGCTACTGGTTTGGTTGGTCTTTGTTGGGTTCATTGCCCCCTGCTAGCAGCTCATCCACCAGCTCCAGAGCCTGAGGGTGGGAAAGGAGGAAATTAGCATCATCATCAGGTTTATCTGCTGGGTTGTCCTCTCCTTCCTCATCTTGCTCTTCTTCCCTCTCAGAATCCTCATCAAGATCATTTTGCTTATCGATATAATCCATTATGGCCTGATTTGCTAAGGCTGTGTTATATTCAGAGATCTTTTCTTGCAGATCACTCTGCATAGTCTCCATGAGTGCCTTCAAATCGTCCATATCCATAGTTACATTGCCTTGTGGATTAAGAATATCAGCAAGGTTATTATAGATATATCTCTCTACAAGGGAAGCCTTCAATGGAGTGTGGATTGTCAGCAACGTGTTGAAGTCTACCCGCTTCATTTGTAGCATAGTTTGAAATCTCTCAGCATCTCTTAAGGCTTCTGTCTTGTTTCATTTATTAATTGTCGATTCTCTGTTTTGAGCTTGCATAGCTTTGTTTGCAGCTCCTTAATTGTTCTTGCTGACTGATTTTTAGCAATACTATGCCTAAGAGATTGTGCCCCGATATCCTTCTTGAGTTTATGAATCTACTGCTGGCTCCTTTCTAGTTCTTCTTTCAGCTTAGACACCACTTCATTGGAAGCTGACGCGGCCATCATATGTCCTAAGGCATTGACAATGGTGTTCCATGATGTTTGGATAAGCGTTGAGCAGCCATCAGCTACTATTGCTAGATCAGATTGAAGTGGCTCATAAACCATGATAGGACCCATGTATGGTAATGCTGTCAAATCCGGTTTTTGAAAAAGCAATTGGCCTTTGAGAGGGTTATGTTGTAATTGTTGCAGTCGATCCTTCTTGGCTATGGATAATGCCAATTTGCTGAAAGGAATTTTGGTAGTTGGACTGGCAGGTGCTGGGCCCTTTCCTTTGTCATTATTGATCGCCACATGTTCAGTGCTTGACATTTCTTGCTGGCATTTTCTAGTGCTACAGGATTCTGCTCTTCAGGTACGACTGAATTTTGGCCTGCTGAGGATTTCTCAATAGGCAAGGGCTTGACCTGACTCTCTAGTTGCTTTAGTAAAGCAGTGCTCTTGGCCAACGTAATCCTGGTCTCTTTGAATCATTTGGCTCCACCTGTGTGACCTTCCTCTTCTATTTAGTTAGGGCCAATTGATTGCCTAGAGCCTCTTCGTTTGAAGATAGCTCTACATTGTTAGTGGCTGGAATGGGTTTCACACTCCAAGCCATCTTTACCTAGAAAGAGGCTTCTGGAGCAATTTCCAATACCAAGCTTTAAATACATTCTGAGATTTCAGCTTGGCAGTCTGTTGTAACACATTGTGAGACAAGATCTGGCACAAATTAATTTTGGCTTTAGCATTTAGCCTCTTTGCGAGCAGCATGGAAAACATTTTTTTTGACACATACGTGGGATTATTCTTCAAATTGGCAGCCTCAGCAACAAACCTATAGGATGAGGGGACGTCCAGTCCTGCTACTGGAACCCCTTGTACTCTAGTCTTCTGTTTATTTTTGGTTGCTTCATCCTCCTTCAGAGCTAGACTTATCTGCTCTGTTGACGCTGTGGTTGGCTTTGTCTCGTTGGGCATTTTGAAAGAATAGGCAATGTTGTCAGGGGTTGCTGTGATTCTTACACCATTAACAATTGCACTACCTTCCTCCGCATTAAAAGAATCAAGAACTTGCTTGATGATGGTTGTGTCAAAATCCAACCTTGTAGCCTATATGATCACATGCAAATCCCATAACTGCAGCAACGCTTCTGCCTACTCAGTAAACACATATCTTTGTATCTTGCTATGTGGAATAAGTGGTAGAGAGGCTTGAGGATGGATAACATCTGCATTCTCAACGATTGTATCCTGCATATTTTTTGACATTTTCCTTCTACCCATACACTATGAGGACGGTAATTCTATAGAGGAAGAAGACTTACTTGTATATTCAAAGCCGTAACAAGGTGTGTCAGGTAAGGACAGATGGGGATTAGCAGAGTCTTTTGACGAGGAGTTTTTTGGTTGTAGTGAAGATTTTTTAGAGCTTGGCGATGGTGAGTGTGTAACAGCAGGTGGGTGTTGTGCAGGAGACTTTTGAGGAAGAATGCCCACCCGTCTTACTATTATACGCGTTCGTGCCATAAAAGTCCACTACTTATCGTTCCTAGAGTTTTGTGCCCGTTGGCAATGTGGCACACATGCATTGGCCAATTTTTCCCATGTTCCTTTTAATGATTATCACATGCATTCCCATTGGCCCTTTTCCCCATAAGAACTGGTACTAACTCTGAAAGTTTACTAACTCTGTCACTAGCACTATTTTATCACGCTGAGACTATTCTTGCACTTTCACTAGCTCTGGTACTGGTTGTACATGGAAGAAGTTTAGAATGGCTAGGTCTGAAAGTTCCTGGTCATCAGTACCCAGAAGACCATTCCGTCTCCTCTAGAAGTCTCTTTTTCATTAGAACAATATAGCTTGATCTTGGCCCCATTATAAACTCCTAGCAGCAGTAATCTAGATAAGCCATTTAACCTTATTGTGCCATTGGAAAATACCCAGTCGACTTCATCGGGACCAGTCCAAGCTATCTTCAAATTTGGTTTCTTAGGGCCCAGTTTGGATTGATAAAGCAAAACTAAGTCTCCCTTTTGGAACTCCCTTACCTTGATTCTTTTATCATGCCAGTGCTTTCTCCATTGGTGAAAAATCTCCTATTCCAGCATGGCTCGTTGTTGCAACTCATCCAACTGCACTAATTCTTCCAGTCTATGTTTAAGATTATGATTAAAACCCAATCCATATTCCACCGCCATTTTGAGACTGGGAATCACGAATTCAATAGACACTACAGCTTTACCATATACCATTCTGAAAGGTGTCATTCTATTGGTGACTTTGTAAGTTTTTCTATAGGCCCATAGAGCAGTCTAGAGCTTAAGATCCCACTGATGTGGTTCCTTATAAACAATCTTGGTAATAATATTCTTAATGGTTTTGTTACTGCTCTTTGCTTGACCATTGCACCTAGGATAATATGGATTTGATTTCCTGTGCTTAACTGAGATCATTTCCATCAGGATTCCCATATTATCATCAATAAAATGTGTCCCTTGATCAGACACAATCTCAATGGGAAATCCATAGTGGCAAATAATGTTTTCAAATAGGAAGACAGCAGTGGACTTTGCAATATTATCTGGAAGAGCCTTGGCTTCTACCCATTTAGTGACATAACAGGTAGCCATTAAGATATACCAGTTCTTCCTTGGAGTGACCTTCTTGAATGGTCCCATGAAGTCTAGACCCCATTTCATGCATACTCCCAGTGGTTTCATTGGAGTCAGTGGATTCGTATAAGTTGTTGTTCTACCCATTCTATGACATATATCACAAGTTTTACAAAAACTTTGAACATTTGCTATCAGAGTTTGCCACAATAATCCAGCTTGCAAAATCTTCTTATAAGTAATATTAGTGGAGAATTGTCCTCAAAAATCCCCATCGTGTGCTTCAGAGATGACTTGCATCCTTCCTTCCATTGGCACACACCTTCGAAGAACCCCATCTACACCCAATCTATATAGCAATCCTCCTATGATGGTGAACTTCAGACTCTTAATAATTAGAGCTTTCTTTTGATTCTAAGTCCAGTTTTCTGGGAATCCTCCTTTTGAAAGAAACTGATATACATCATACCATTCTGGATATGTATTTTCCTCAGTTGTCACCTGAAACAGCTCTACATCAACTAGCTCATCCCTCAAGGATATTATTGAGTAGCCTTCGGTACTTTTGAACAGGAAATTAGCACCTTAATGAGTTTTTCGAGCTTGTGGAATATGAGGAATTCAAACTCCATCAGGAACATCATCCATCTAATCAATCTTCCTTGGATAATGACTTTGTTAATCAAAAATAATAATGCCTAATGATCCACATAGAAATGAAATAGCTTGCCCAATAAATAATGTCGAAACTTGGTGGCACTGAAAACCATTCCTAAGGCTTCTCTCTCCGTGGTAGTATATCCTTGTTCAGCTTGACTGAATCTTCAACTGGCAAAATACATTGGATAATCAGTCGTCCCTTCTGGTTGAGCCAATATTGCTCCCAGTGCCAGTCCTGAAGCATCAACATGCACATAGAATATAACATCCCAATCCTGTTGTCAGAGTACTGGCTTACTGGTAATGGAATTTTTAAGACATTGGAAACTCTCCTCACATTCAGCAATCCAGATGAACTTGCTGGTTTTCTTGGTGAGCTCATATAAAGGCAATGCCTTGGAAGCAAACATATAAACAAATCTTCTATAAAAATTGATATATCTCAAGAATGAACTTAGTTCTGATGCTATGTGGGGTGCCTAGGCCTGCTGGACACACTGGATTTTATCATTGGCCATCTCTATCCCATTCCTAGACACTATATGCCGCAGTAATTGTCCCTTCTAGACCAGGAAAATAGATTTAAATGGATTCAAATAGATCCTCTTCTCCTTAAACTGCTGGAAAACCATTTTTAGAAATAGTAGATGCTCCTCCTCAGTCGAGAATACAGTGAAGTTATCCATGAATATGGCTAAAAATCGATGCAATAATTCACTGAGTATCTCCATCATGCAACATTGAAATGTTGTTCGTAAAGGTAATGGAAAAGGATCTTTGATGGTTTGAGCATTCAACTTTCAATAGTCCACACAGACTCTGAGCTTTCCATTCTTCTTTGTTAATACCACAATAGGGAATAGCCAGTCACTACTGGCAACTTCTGTGATGAATCTAGCCTTCAAAAGGTTGTCAATTTCCTCTTTGACCTCTTAGCATAGTTCCGATTCATTCTGTACCTTTGCAGCCACACTAGTCTGGCATCTGCTGGCTTCAGAGGTATTTTGTGTTGGCAAACCTCTGAATCTACACCTTTTCAATCAGAATGTTCCCATGCGAATACGGCTTTGTATTTTTTGGAACATAAGTTGGGCTTTTTCTTTCACTCCTGGGTTCAGATGGTTATTTACTTTGATCGATCGAGGACTTTCCTCAGAACCCACTTCCATTCTTTGATTTCTAGATCATCTAGAAGCAACCAATTCAGTCCACCTCCCTTCCTTTTGCTGGACTCCTCAGCATAATCCCAGGACGTTCCTGTTAGTTTTGAACTGTCATTCTGAACTCTAGTAGCTTCTTCAAAGTGCACCTCTTCAGAGGGCGCTGGTGTATTGAAATCTAAGCATTCTTCTTGGGAGTCAGCTGGTTCTTCTGGCCGTTCAGCTAACTGAATTGGTCTTTCTCCATGATTCAGTAAAATGATCTGGAAATTGCTTCCTCTGCTTTTCAGCTTGATCCTTATTGATTAATACTGCATTCAAATCTATTTCAGCCAGTGGAAAAATATTTATTGTTGCCAGCATCCTCTCAATCTTCTTTACCCCATACTTCTGGCAAAGATATTGTCATAAAATATAATATCTAACTTTACCAAATGATTTTCTCATATTAAATTGATCATTTAATGTGGGAGAACAAATGGGAACAAGAGTTAGAATAGAGACATGTGCTTCTAGACCTATCTCAACACGGGACCAAAAGAAGAGATGGTTGCATCTCAATAGGGGTCCAAAAGGAGATGGTCTATCAAAGAATAAGTTCTTTTAGACTTACCTTAGCATGGGACCAAGAGTAGAGATGGTTACATCTCAATAAGGGTCTAAAAGGAGGTAGTCTATCAAAGAGCAATGTGCATCTAATGGAGCTTAAAAGACCTTAGGGTTAGCTTAATTAAAGACCTCCAATGGTTAGTGTTGAAAAGTCCTTTGACCTTAGGCAAGCTAGGGCTGAGCTTGAGATAGGAACCCGACCTAAGCTTGAGGTGCTTGTCGTGCTTGATGACTAAGGTGCATGCTTGATGACTAAGGTGTGTGCTTGATGACTAAGGTTCTTGAGGTGCTTGTCATACTTAATGGGGGGTAAGGTGCTTGAGTCAAAAAGAGACCCTACCAATTTAATGAGGAAGGTGCTTGTCATGCTTGATGACTAAGGTACTTGAGGTGCTTGTCATACTTAATGGGGGGTAAGGTGCTTGAGTCAAAAAGAGACCCTACCAAGTTAATGAGGAAGGTGCTTGAGAAGCTTCCCATACATGGGGGGTAAGGTGCTTGATTCAAAAAGAGACCCTACAAACTTAATGAGGAAGGTTCTTGAGAAGCTTCCTATGCATGAAAGTCCTAAAGTTAGGGAAATCTTTGACTTAGCTTCCACTCACCCAAAGGGCACATGGGACACATGTCAAACTCTCCCTATGCTTAAGCACATGGTGTGCTTGAATGCTATTGGTTAGGCTAAAGAGGGGTCCAATGAGCTTCTAGATCCATCCAACAAATATCTAGATATTTTCAAGCTCTCTCTCTCTCTCTCTCTCTCTCTCTCTCTCTCTCTCTCTCTCTCTCTCTCTCTCTCTCTCTCTCTCTAAGGTGTACGGAGGACACTTGTCCAAAGAGTACCCATGTACTTGAATGCATGTTGCATGTGATTGTCTAGGGGAGAGAGAGGTCCAATGAGCTTGAAACATGTGTAAAAGCTACAACTCACCCCAAGCAAGCAAGGGGGATGCTGGGGGGATATACACCACACACACACTCATTTTGTGGTTGCATTCTCACTTGCTAAAAGTTGAGAAACTCCACCTCCTTCTCCAAGCTTGTGAGAAGTGAGAGCCTACACCAACACTCTTGGCTATGGAATGCAAATCCAACCAAGAGCCATGCTTCAATGCTTAAGCTTACCATCTTCTCCATGTTCATTTCTATGCTATTATGTATGCTAGCAAGAAGAGTGATGATAAGTGAGGAACTATTTCTTTCTCCTATGGAATGTTTCTTCTTCGTCTTCCCTACCCTCATTCCCCGCTAGCTCTCTCCACCTTCGAAGGTGTTTGAGGCCTTGGGACTGAGGCTTGGGATAGTTAATGCTTTCTACAAAGTTTATGTTATGCTTGTGATGCATGAAGCTTTCCATCTTCATTGCATCACCTAAGTCACAAGCAACACAAAGATTGTATTGTACCAAGTCTCTCTTGATGGGAGAAACTATAATACAAATGCCTATTGGAGGGGGGACCAGCTCCGTATGTATCCGTGGTCCTCAACTATTGTCATGTTCTGTAAACTCTCTCTCTCTTGCAAAATTATTGTTCATTCCAAGTTAACTAGGTCCCATGTTTATGTTGTTACCATCAATTAAGTTCACCCGCTATGCTCACAAAAGTGCTTCATCTAATTTCCTAATTCCGCTACTCTCAAAGTTCATAGGCCATTTCCATTACATTGGTATCAGAGCATTTGGTTTCTCTTTTTTTTCTTAAGAAGAGAGGTCCTTAAGTAGCCTATTAATGGTTGATTTTGTTAATTATATTAGGGTAAGTGGGACTGGGATCTATTATCAATTTTGTTGAGCCCATAATGTGGGGATAATGTGCACACCTCGAGAGCTTTGGTCTTAATAATGGAGTCTTTTTAGACTTGCCTACGGCTTTAACATTATTGAGCCATAAGAAGTTCGAAAGGAGCTATCCCTCGACAACTTCGCTATGTTAGACTCACTCCACTACTTTCTATAATTAACCAATTCGAACCGTGGGTGTAGATACTTAAGTGCCTATTTCACAGGCTAAGAGGAGTAGCAGCTAAGGTTTTGAATTGCCAAAGCATACACTAAGTAAACACATAAGTTTATTAACATGGTTGACAATAACCAAGAGAGTAGAATGAGCATTGATAACTTTGATTTTTCACATGAAGGTGCTAATGATGATGCCCCGATGTTTGTTAATTATCTTGTCACTATGTTGCAGCAAGCTATGGGCAACCCCGCTTTGCAGGCTGAAGTTACTCAAAATTCGTGCTTATGGGATTTCCTTTCCTCTCCAAGAGGAGAGAGAGCTTGGGAGGCCTCTTGATGAGACCCCCAAAAGAAGACTCTCTCCTTTTTGAAGTGATGATGAGAAGGACTATGGGTTCATCATTCCCTCTTGGGAGGAGCTGGCGATCATTTAGTCCGCCGTCTTCGTGGAGCCACATCTTCAAAGGAACTCAGGGATTCATTACTTTCTTGTTCTTTGGATTCCTCCTCTCGTATGAAGAGAGGAAACAAAGAAAGAAAAGGACAAGAAAGAGGTCACCCTCTTCTCCTTCTTCTTCACCTTCCTCCTCTTCCAATGAAAGCAATAGATATTCTCCTAGAGAATACAAGAGGGGAGGACATTGCAAATCTTACCCTGCATGGCGAAGGTCACAAAAGCTAAATAATTTCAAAGAGGGAGGAAAGAGTATCTCTTTTCTCACCTATGATGGCACCTTTGGTGCTACGTACAAAGTATTGGCCTTCATCCAACAATTTGATGTGGCCTTTGGAGACGAGTGTTGGGGTATAGGCGCCTGTGCCTTGCCCGGCCGTCCAGAGTCTGGGCACCCACTGACTTGTATACCTTATACATAGCATAAGTGTATAGGGGGCTGCTCACTCTTTGAGTCTCCCCACCCATATCTGTGTGTCGTGTGTCTCCTTCTCTCTCTCACTCTCCGTCTGTGGTCCTCCCCGATCCCCTTCAATTGGTATCAGAGCTATGGTGACCGCGGAGAGCACGACGGCTTTGAGAGCTTCGAGGCGATAGCTCGCTCGCTCTCGACGGTGGAGTTCGATCGCGGAGTTTCACGGAGAGCGATTTTAGCTTGAGGAGCATTGTCTTTGGAGCTTAGGAGCTTGGTGTGGTCAAGCTTGGTCGAGGAGGCGGTTGCGGCTTCCTTGGTGAGAGGAGCTTTTGAGCTCAGTGGAGCTCGTTAGAGAAGTGCTCGGCGGAGGAGAGCTTGACATTCGAGTGCTTGGATGTTGTTGTGGCAGAGCTCTTGTGTTAGAGCTTGCATTGAGAGGACATTGCATCACGCAGAGTGGAGCAGGAGCAGGTTCAAGACTGTGTGCAGCTCGTTTTTGCCATTTTGGGCTCTAAAACACAGTTTTTTGCGTAGCTCCGTCATACAGAGTCAGATCTACATGATCCAAGAGTTTAGGTCAGGGTTTTGGCACGCTCCGGACGCGATGGTGATGTCTATTTGCTGAAATTATGCTTTGAATTACAGCAGGTACAGCAGCAAGTTTATTTGTGCACTCTCGGGTCCCAAAAACACTGTTTTTGGCATAGCTTTCACACCCGGACTCGGATACATATGATCCAGGAGTCTACCTTGGGGTTTTGGCACGCTCCAGATGCGCTCGTCATATCAAAATTTTAAAATTCTGAACGTTGAATTTTCTGCTGCAGCAACAGTTGTTTATTGTGTGTCGAGAATTCCACACATGGTTTGCTCTCAAATGTGAGAGTGATATTTGCTGCAAGTTTCCTCACAGGTGGGAGGATACGATGTATGCCTTATGTGGTTTGATGCTCAGGGAGACTAATGTGATTGCATTTTGAGCTCGGCAATGTATGCCTCGAGCATGTTTTTTGGCAGTCACAGGTAGAGCAGATATTTGTGTACTAGATTTGCAGGTGTTTGCAATGATGTATGCAAAATGTGGAGATTGGTGCATGCATTTGGAGTGTGGTTTGATGCGCTTTGGTTGCTCATGGTTTTGAGCGTGCAGTCAGTTTGGTTACTGGGTTTGTGGCCGTTTTACTGACGAACCTCTGGCGAAATTTTCCCAGGAGTTTTATGCGTATCATTTATGCGATCTAGGTAGAGATTGCGGATTGCACTCAACATTTGCGTGCGGTGTTCTCTGCAGGTGGGAGATTTGTGCGTGTGTATGCATCAATACCGCACAGTGTGGGCTTGGTGATTAGCTCACGGGTTTGACAGGCGTACAGTTATCTTGGCACACTCACAGGAGTGAGTATTGTGATGTATGCTTGTGTGGCTACGAGCTAGGTAGCCGGATTCGAGCACTAATGGCTTGAGGTTTTTCAACAGGTTTCAGCTACAGGTTTACAAGTTTACAGGCAGGTTTGAGGGCTTATTTGGGCGCTGAATTTTCAGCCATTGTTTCCTCTTCGCAGGTGTCCATGTATGGCTCAGTTGTAGGCTGATCTGGGACACATTTGTGACTTGTTTATGCAGCTGTTTAAGAGCTGAATTTTGGGGCTGATTTGCAGCCATATCTTACAGCCATACTTGCAGACTTTTGTTGATGCAATTCGAGCCAGTTTAGGGCTGATTTGGTTGACATTTGCTACTCATTGTTGGTTGCTCTTTTGCGAGCATTATGGCTGATTTTTCATTTGACTTCCAGCGTTATGGTTTGACACAGTTTGATGGTGCAGATTTTGTTGCTTGGAAGAAGCATATGCTTGTTGCATTGGCGGATTTGGGGCAGGATAAACCCTTGCGTGGCTTATCAGCGAAGCCCAAGTCTATGCGTGATGATGATTGGCAGGATCTTGATGAGTTAGCCATGTCTACAATTCATTTGCATCTGGTTGAGTCTGTTTACTGGCAGGTCTCGAGGGAGACTACAACTCATGCTTTATGGCAGAGTTTGCATGCTATGTACGCGACATCCGTGTCTACAGGGAAGTCTAGTCCCAGTTCTATGTCCATGGGAGAGATTGGTCCCACACGCAAGTCTCGACGGCATAGAGACTTGACATGTTGGCATTGTGGACATAGAGGGCACATTAGGCGTCGATGTTTCAGGCGTTTGAGACAACGGAGGCGACAAATGCGTGATGCAGATTTGGGCAACGGTGGTTACTGAGTATGCTTGTGACGGAGATGTCACATTTACATCTAGCTTGTCTTCAGACAATCTTATGTCTACGGATTGCATATCGGATTGCACATTGTCTTCACATTGGTTACTAGATTCAGATGCTACATTCCATGTCACGTCGCATCGTGAGTGGTTTAGCACGTTTTCTAGTGGGAGACTTGGTTGTGTGCACATGGCTGATGGTGTTGTGTATGACATTGAGGGTGCAGGAGACGTATGCTTATCCTTGCCCAGTGGTATGAGATTTACCCTGCGTCATGTGCGTTATGTGCCAGATCTGAGACAGGATTTGATCTCAGTCAGATAGTTACGGGATAGTGGATGTCAGATTTCGCTACGAGAGCAAGATTTTGTGATGCATTTGGGTTCGCTAGTGATTGCGAGAGGTGCCAGGAGTGGTACAGGTTACCCATTGCATGTGGATCACGCGAGAGACGGTGTTGTCTCTGTGATCATGCAGCCAGGTAGACAGCGAGAGAGCAGGCGAGTCTCTTTTGCTTGTGGGTTGTAGGATGCTTTGCATGGAGTGCAGAGTAGTGAGCTCGTTGTGCACACAGTTGGGGCACGACTTGAGCAGTCACACAGAGAGGTGACAGAGTCAGACATGCATGCTTTGCTAGTGACTGAGCAAAGCAGAGAGTCAGTTGTGCGAGATACTTCTATACAGGATAGACAGGTAGAGCGGTCTTGCTCTAGTGAGTCACGACAGGAGGACGTTGTGCAAGAGTCTATGCATACGGAGTTAGAGCATGAGAGCTCTAGTGAGTCACAGCAGATTGAGTGGTCATGTTTGCAGTGGATGATTGCAGAGGAGGCTGAGATGTCAGCGATTATGCAGTCATTCCTTTCTATGCTCGATAGTGAGCATGGGGATATAGTTGTGCAGGATATGTCTTCCAGCAGACACCTAGATCAGCTGGTTTGCTCTGAGGTTGCATGAGAGGTTGATGCGTCTTTTGTGGACAGTCAGGAGATGCATGTGGCTAACACGCCTTGTCAGTCAGAGATGCCTATTGCCAGGGATATATATGTTGATGCATGCTCCGTAGAGCTAGCAGGGCCCGCTAGCATTGCATCGGCATTCGGTGGTCTCATGTATGAGATGCTGATCTTGAGACCGGATATCGCAGCTGTAGTGGGAGCATTTGCAGTTGGGGTTGTCAGTCATTTGTTGACTGATGATGGCATAGTGCATGAGGGAGATATGCAGGTATTGCGTACATACTTGAAGTACGTGTGCGGTACGTCTGGTGGTGTATGGACTTACACAGGAGCAGGACAGCCGGATGCACACGATCACAGCCAGCCATTGGGCATCGGTTGAGAGCGGTTTTCTCTCACCCGCATAGTCGCCTTTAAGTGGGAGGTTGTTGGGGTATAGGCGCCTGTGCCTTGCCCGGCCGTCCAGAGTCTGGGCACCCGCTGACTTGTATACCTTATACATAGCATAAGTGTATAGGGGGCTGCTCACTCTTTGAGTCTCCCCACCCATATCTGTGTGTCGTGTGTCTCCTTCTCTCTCTCACTCTCCGTCTGTGGTGCTCCCCGATCCCCTTCAACGAGGGCTTCACGGAGTCCTCCAAGCTACCCCATGTAGCTATGCACTTCCAAAAATTGGCTCGTCAATGGTGGGCTAGCCTTCATGGCAATGGTGAAGCCCCAAAGACATGGAAAACTCTACGATTTTCCATCATGAAGCAATTCCTTGCAAGTGATGCAAAGGACAAAGTTCTTATCAAATGGTGAAGTTTAAAGCTTCCCTCTCATGAGTCTATCCACAAATATGTGGACAAGTTTTGGGATTTACATCTCAAGACTACTATCTTTCAAAAGATAGACTTTATCAAGCAAAAGCAACAATTTTGTGTGGGATTACCCGAAGAGATGACCGAGTATGTCAACTCTCAACGGCCTAGTTCTATCACCAAAGTAATCCACCACACCATGGTTGCTTCATGCATCAATTTCCAACAAGGGGCTAGAATAAATGTCAAGCCCATGGAAAATAAAGACAAAAGTGATGCCAAGAAGAAAACCAATACCCAAAATTATTACCAAGGCTATTCCAACAACAACAACAATCGATCCAAGGAGAAGGGAGTTTACAAAGGTAAATATAAACTCTCTCCTAAAGAGCTAGAAGCTTTCAGTAAGGACCACAAATGTTTTAAGTGTGGGGAGCAAGGCCATGGTTATCGTCCTTGCCCCAAAAGAGAATTTCCCATAATGAGACTCCTAGAGTCTCTATGTTTGAAGCTCCAAAAGAGGATGCTCATTGCCAAGGATTTCTCCTTTCCTATGCTTGGGGAAAGATGCAAGAGCATGATGCCTTTATTTTGTTTGACCCTAGTTCAACTCGCAACTTCATATCCATGGAGTTGACCACTAAGCTAGGCATACAAGCCCACAAGATAGGAGATGCATTGAAATCCAATGGAGCTATCAAGGGACAAGACGTCTCAATTACTTCTTTCATTGGAAAATTAAGGCTTCATGTCCAAAGATATGTGGACAAAAAGGATTTTTTCATCTTCCCTCTCAAACATGAGAATGTTATCGTTGGGGTACCATGGTTTAACCTCATGGCTTCCAACATGAAGTTCCCTGAAAGGAGAATCTACTTCACCTACAGGGAAGAGAGCATGTACATAGATGCTAATGAGTCGGAAAACACCACGGAAACACCATATCCTTGCAATAAAGGGAACCGAGAGGAATTAGAGTTGTCTAATTTCCTAAATGGATCCCAAGATGTTTTCATTGATGACATCCCTAGTGAACTACCTCTAAAATGAGGGATGATGACCATGCAATGGAGCTCCTACCACGAAGCTCACTACCTAACAAGCCTCCTTATTGAGTTTCACAAGCTCAATAAGAGGAGATCATGAGGCAAGTGCATGAATTGGTGGAAAAAGGGATGGTGAGGTCTAGCTCCTCTCCACTTTGTTCACCATTCCTTTTAGTGCAAAAGAAAGACCACACATATCACATGTGTGTCAACTATACAGCACTAAATAAGATTACTATCAAAAATAGATTTGTCGTGCTGCGGGTAGAAGATCTATTTGATAATTTACAAGTTTTGGCCTGACAAATGCTCCAGACACATTCAAACTCATGATGGACAAAAATCTTCAGGCCATTCAAATTCTCTTGAGGAGTACAAGCGACACCTCCAAGTAACCTTTCAAGTTGTGAGAGAGAATAAGGTTTTTATTAATCAAAAGAAAAGTGAATTTTTCCTACAAGAGATTCAATACTTAGGTCACATTATCTCTAAAGATGGCACCCGTATGAATGCCAGCAAAGTTAGAGGTAATAAAAAGATGGCCTAATCCAAGGAATCTACAGGAGGTACGAAGCTTCATAGGTATGTGTGCAGACTATAGATGCTTTATTTCAAAAATTCTCGCTAATAGCAAGCCCATTACATGACTTAACAAAAAAGAATGTTAAGTATTCATGGAATGCATAAGTGCAAGAAGCTTTTGAAAAGCTTAAGGAGAATTTTATCTCTCAATGTGTGTTCACACTACTAGATCTCTCAAAGCCATTTGAGGTCTAATGTGATGCTTGTGCGAATTGCCTTGGAGCTATTTTGCTTCAAGACGGGCATGCCATAGCATATGAGAATCAAAGACTCGACTTCGATAAGTGAGTATTGGGCAAATACGAAAAAGAGCTAGCCATACATATATATACATACATATATATATACATATATACATATATATATATATATATATATATATATATATATATATATATATATATACATATACATATATATATAGTTATTTATTTATAGATATTTATGTATGTGTGCGTATATGAGTGTGTGTGTGTGTGTGTATATATATATATATATATATATATATATATATATATATATATGTGTGTGTGTGTGTGTGTGTGTGTGTGTGTGTGTGTGTGTGTGTGTGTGTGTGTGTGTGTGTGTGTGTGTGTGTGTGTGTGTGTGTATAAATGAGAGTACTCCTCCACCCTCGCTTGAGGAGGTCCCCCATTGGTCGATCTGTGTTCTATGTTTGGTGGTGGTGCTGTGGCATGCAAGGCCAAAAGACAATGGCAAGAGCACATATGGTGACCCTCCCACTAGCTCTACTTTGACAGCTCCTCCACATGCATCTCAGGGACATTTTGAGCTTGAGGATGAGCACATGCTCGATATGATTGATGAGTTATTGGCTCACAAAGACAACATGTCTGAGGAGGATTATAGACCATGCACTCAACGAGCAGCAGCAAACAGAGGACACGTTGTTGTCGAGTGCTTGAGCACCTCTTTATAATGATGCACAGTACATAGTGCTTTGGGCATCGCTGTTGAAAGTCCTCAACTTGCAACAAGCAAAGTTTGGTTGAAGCAATTCAACTGTATATGCACTCCTTGTATAAGTTCTATTCATGGCTTTTATACACAGCACTCTCTTCATGGCATGGGCTTGCATTTGTATTACTAATCATTTTTTGTTGATGCTTCCTAAAGATCATCACATGCCTCTAGATTGTCGATGAGCTAGACTGTACATCATTGCACTTGTTATGGAGTATGAGCGCATCCATGAGTGTGTCAATGATTGCATATTATACCGCAATGATCACGCACATGTCACCTCATGTCTCATGTGAGAGGAAGCACACTACAAGATCAGAGTGAGTAGGGTGCACCTACCTCGTAAGGTATTGAGACATTTTCCACTAATCCCTTGCATTTAACACATGTTTTAAAGCACGTCTATGTTGGAGCTTCTCACATGGCATGCCAACCACCACTCAAATAATAAAATGATGCATATACCTACCGGTTATTCTACATGGAGGCACATAGAGACGCAGTGTCTAGAGTTTTGGTTATAGCCTCGACACTTGAGGCATAGGCTAGCAAGCAACGATGTCAATCACTTTGGCACCAAGTCCACTTCATGGAGCACTTGTCCTGTGGTGATCATCAACTACAATATTCCACCAAGGGAGACAACCAAAAAGGGCAATATAGTTCTTTTCTTGCTTGTGCCAAGGAAGTACAGGGTGGAAAATTTTGATGTCTACTTTGAGCCCCTCATCAAGGAGCTAGAGGAGTTATGGAGAGGAATCCCTGTTGTAGATATCTCACTTCCAAAGGAGAGGAGAGAAGCCATTGTGAAGGGAATCCTTATGTGGACTATGCATGACTATCATGGGCTTGGAGAGATTTTTGGTATGTTATTTTCATTCTCCTCTCTAGTTACCATTTGTAGTTTGAATCTTCTATCTAGCAATGTGAAACGTGTGCAGGGTTGTTCACATTGGGCTACAATGTTTTCCCTACTTGTCATAATAACTAATATCTAATTCTCCTAAATGATTTTCTCATGTTAAATTGATCATTTAATATGTGGAAGTATCGGGGAAAAAAAGCTAGAATATTGGTTAGGCTAGCAGACCGGTCACAGTAGGGATCCAAAGGAAGGAAAATACGGATCCAAAGGGGGGCCATCTACAAAAGAGAAATGTGCATCGATGGGCTTCAAAGACCCTATGGTTCAGCCCATTAAGACTTCCAAAATGCTAAGGTTCCAAAATTAAATCAAATACTCAATGGTCAAGCCTTAGGGAAAACTTGGATGCTTGTGGGAAGACTCAAAAGTCTTCTCACATCCCTATCAAGGAGGGGGCGAGCCATATTTGTAGGGTATGAGAGAGAAACACACACACACACACACACACTCTTCCAAGCTCCCTTTACACAAAGGGCATAGTGGACACATGTCAGCTTCCTAGCCCAGGCACCAAGGTGCATTCAAATCCTATATTGGATGGCCACAGAGGTGGACCAATGAGAATTAGGCTAGAGTAAATTTGGTTTAATTCATTTAAAACACTTGATAAAAGAACCAATAGAAATTAAGCTCTCTACAAGACTATTGGATGGTCTCCCAAGGGGTCCAATGAGCACTCAGCAGCCCAATTGCTTGCCTGATTTCTATTGGCAAAAAGACTAAGAGGTCCAATGAGATTTTAATTACATTATTTAAATACCTAAAGCTCTCACAAAAGGGGAAAGGGTGAAGAATGTCACAAGGCTATCACTTATGCTTCTTAATTGTCATTGGCTAAGATTTTTAGGGGCCAATAGGATGCAAGCATGAGCAAATAGCAAGAGGGGTCGACCAAGAGAGAGAGGGGGCTGATTTTTGCAAGGCATTATCACACACACACTCACACAATCTCATGTGTCAAGTAAAGAAGACTTTCTCTCCTTCTCAAGCTTTAATGGAAAGCTCATCATCTACTCCAAGCTTGTGAGAAGGGAGGCCTACACCAACAATTCTTGGCTTTGTGATGCAAATCCAACCAAGATCCAATCTCCAATGCATGCTCATCTCCTCTACTATGCTAATTACTAATCTATGCTAAGCTATTAAGAGTGATTATGTTAGGAGACATACTTCTTTCTCGTAAGAATACTCCTTCTTCCTCTCTATCTACTCTCATACCCCGCTAGAGCTATCACCATCTTCAAAGGTGTGTGAGGTCTTGGGTCTGAGACCGTGAGGGTATTGATGTTGTGTTTTCAAGTTTAATCTTGGTGCTTGAAGCTTCCGTCTTCATTTCACCAGCAAGTTATTGAAGGAACACAAAGTATTGTATTGTAAAATGTCTCTCTTGATGGGGGAAACCTATAATACAAAGCCTTTTGGAGGGGGGACCGGCTCTAAGTCCGGTCCTCACATGCTAGAGCTATCACCATCTTCAAAGGTGTGTGAGGTCTTGGGTCTGAGACCGTGAGGGTATTGATGTTGTGTTTTCAAGTTTAAGCTTGGTGCTTGAAGCTTCCGTCTTCATTTCACCAGCAAGTTATTGAAGGAACACAAAGTATTGTATTGTAAAATGTCTCTCTTGATGGGGGAAACCTATAATACAAAGCCTTTTGGAGGGGGGACCGGCTCTAAGTCCGGTCCTCAATTGTTGTCAATAGCTTAATTTCTCTCTCTTTTTGAAGTATTGTTCATGCCTATCTAACTAGGTGTTATTCTTTTGTTGCTCTCTCCATCCAAGTACTCTTGCTATGCTCGTTAGGAATCTATTCTTAATTAAATGCTCACTATGTCTATGTTATTTTCCACTATACACAAGCTACTAGATCATCAAATGTTACAATACTTGTGGGCCATCATTGGTGAGGGAGAGGCTAGATGCCTTATGCAAGGTAATCTATCCAAACAACCATCATTTCTTACCCCAAGGTCATAGAAAATACAAGGCACCAACAAATGGGAAGATGCCTCTAAAGCGCACGATGGCCTAAGTTGCATTTATACATCCGTACAAAAAAATTATACGTATAATTTGATACTATATGTTGTTTATCCATATTATATGCAGATAGCTGAATGACACATATTTTGATCAAAATATATTTCTATCAAAATATATACTCTATAAAAAAGGCGCCACAATAGTTCGTTCGAACTGTCGCGAACAGGACACTTACGATAGAGACAAAGAGAGATAGCATGTAGCAATAGGTAATCATTTATGATTCTTCTTTTTGTTTTTTCTCTAACTTTGTCTTTGCTAGCACTGTTGTTGTGGAGCATTGCTTACACCTCAGTGTTAGTTTGTAGGTGTCAGGGCCCTCTCTTTGGTTGTTTTGACCCTCGTGTCACACTACAAAGAGAGATAGAGTCTAGACACACATCCTTGGCTGTGTTGATCCTCCTGTCACACTGCAAGGGAAGTTTAGACTTTAGATGCTTTGTCCCTGAGTGTTGTTGACCTCCGTGTCGCACTATAGGGATTAGCTTAGGATGTACAATTAGATTCCTCGTCTTTGGCTATTGCTAACCACCACGTCGCCCTGCATGGAGGGGTTAGGTATCTTAGATCCTTCATTCTTGGTTGTTGTTGACCACCACATCGCACTACAAGAAGATTGGGTTTAATAAATTCCTCGTTTTTTACTGTTGTTGATCATCGTGCCACATTGTAGGGAGGGGTTAGGTATTTTGAATCCTTCATTCTTGGCTATTGCTGATCATACGTCGCACTGTAGAAGATTGGATTTAATAGATTCTCCGTATCTGGTTGTTGTTGACCACCACGTCCCACTGCAAGGAGAGGTTAGGTATTTTAAATCCTTCATTCCTGACTGTTGCTAACCATCACATAGCACTGTAGGTTTATTGGCTTTGATAGATTTTCCATATTTGGTTGTTGTTGATCATCGCATCACACTGCAGGGAGGGGTTAGTTATTTTAAATCCTTTGTTCCTGGCTATTGCTAACCACCACATCCACTACAGGTTGATCAAGTTTAATATATTCTCCATCTCTATATGTTGCTCACCAGCATGTTGCACTACAGGACGGGTTTATGTTTTTTAAATCCTTCGTCCCTGGCTACAATTGATTACCATGTCACACTGTAGAGAGATTGGTTATAATACATTCGTCAGCTCCAGCTGTTTGATGACCATTGCGTCACACTGTAGGGAGGGGTTATGTATTTTTAGATCTTTTGTTTACTGGTTGTTGTTGACCATCAAGTTTGATTTTCTCATGTTAAACTGATCATTTAATATGGGAAAGTGCCAGGGGAGAAAAAGCTAGAATATTGGTTAAGCTGGCAGACCGGCCATAGTAGGGATCCAAAGGAGGGAAAATAGGGATCCAAAGAGGGGGCTATCTGCAAAAGAGAATGTGCAACAATGTGCTTTAAAGACCCTAAGTTTCAGCCCATTAAGACCTCCAAAATGCTAAGGTTCCAAAATTCAAAGGTTGTGTCCAATGGTCAAAGCTTAGTCAGAATTGGATGCTTAGTGTGTGTACCAAAAAAATCCACAAGTCCTACAAAGGAGGCGAAGGCCTTGCAAGTAGGGGATTAGAGAGAAACACACACACACACTCACAAGACTCCTTTACACAAAGGGAATGAGGGACACATTTCAGCTCCCTAGCCCAGATGCCCACAAGGTGTACTCAAATCCTATTGGATGGCCATGGAGGTGAACCAATGAGAATTAGGCTAGAGTAAATCTAGTTTAGTTAATTTAAAAACACTTAATAAAAGAACCAATAAGTATTAAGCTCTCTAGAAGACTATTGGACAGTCTCCCAAGGGGTCCAATGAGCATTCAGCAGCCCAATGGCTTGCCTGATTCCTATTGGCTAGGAGACAAAGGGGTCCAATGAGAGTTTAGTTGCATTAATTAATTACCTAAAGCTCTCTCAAAAGGGGAAAGTTGTGGGACACATGTCAGAAGGCTATCACTTATGCTCCTTAAACCCTATTGGCTAAGCATTGTAAGGTCTCTGACCCCGACCAAAAAGAGCACCGTGTACCATGTATGATCATAATGGAAAAAGTTACTATTTTTAGCAGTTTTCTGAATTCTGTCAGTGCCATGATGTTTAGAATGTTTTAAAGCTCCCAAATGTGAATTAAAATAATTTTTGTAAAAAAAATTCCAAAAATAGTAAGTTTTTGGGCACCCGACCCGTCTAGTTTTGATCATCTCGAAAAACTGCACCCGTATCCCGAAATTGAAAAGAATGCATTTTTGGACCCCGAGGGCTGCTAAATATGGCAGGTACACGGGCCAGTACGCCTTAGTTAGAGCTCCGTATAGCAATTTACGGCATCAAAATCCGACTCGTATGACCCGTTTTAGCCTAAAATCAATTTTTCCAAAAATTGAGCGGGGAGGCATCGGAGCCCGGGACTGTGTGGGAACAGGTCCCATGCCACTCCAGATCAGCTTTAGCAGCTAGGGGGCGCCTTTCGTCCTTGTGGGAGTCCTGGGAAAGCTGCCAAGCCAGTAACTAAGTCTCAGAGTCAGTTACAACCTGCAGTTACAACCTGACACTTGGTGGGTAGGGAACTGGACTTGCCATGCTTAACTGGAGAAGCTCCCAAATGCATTTAGCAACCTTACACACACACACACACACACACACACACACACACACACACACACACACACACAGGCTCACACACACACCCAGTGCACACACACACACACACACCTACACACACCTTGGGGAGGTGCTGCTGGTACACACATCCTTTGAAGGAGAAGCAAGGAGGGAGGTGTTGTCGAATTCTCGCCTCAAGAATCTCGATTAAATCAAAGAATTGAGAGGATTATCAACCCTTAATCACGGTAACCACGGTTTAATTAATGCTTTCTGCAAATCCTTTTCATTACCATCTAAATTCCTCGTCTATTATGCTTATTCCTAGTCGTAATTCTCTATAATTAATCTCTAATTTTCTCTTTAACCATATTCTATTATGTAATCATCACACCATAGCTAAATTATCAGCCATTCATCATCCTTAATAAGTGATTAGTGCATGATTAATAGAATTTTCTCTCTCTAGGTAGCATAGTGATTAATCCATAAGCCGGTAATTGTGTAGATTGATGAAAATCACTTTTTTATTAACAATGTAGCTAAATTAGATCCATTCTCTTATGCATCAAGATGTAATTAATGTAAAATTAAAGCTGTCGTTAAGTCTCTAAGAGTTAATTTTTCTCACACATATGCATGAGGTGAACCTGCATCCTCTAATTGCTAGGAAAGAGATTAATTATGCTGATTCATCTTTCTGGTAATTCTATTAATGAGACCTTATTATTCTTAATCATCTAAGTAGAGTAATTATCCTTAGAGCCGGCTCCCATAGGAATATGCATCATCCATAATGATTGCTATATGGAAAAATCTAAACCTCTCATGTAGCAGGCATTGTTTGATGTTACTAATCTATCATTTGGCTTGTTATGAGGCTTGCGGACATTAGCTCTTTTCTCCAAGCTAAGTATTTAAAGTAGTGAGTTTAAAATGGCCCCGGTTAAGAGGACTCGCTTTGGTGGAGCCCACGACCACGAGGCAGGAACGAGCAATGTGAACGGAAAGGGGAAAGCTCCCTTGGACGACCAAGCGCCGGCCATCTCGCCGGCCATTGACGAGAAAATGGAAGAGGTAGGTCACTAAATTTTATTCAAGTTGTTTAATTAACATTGCATACGATTAGTTAGGAAACGAACACATCCCAGAACATGTTGGAGAAATCCAAGGGAAACAACGGCATTTGAATTCATTTGTTTACTAAATTTTAAAGTAGGAAAGAATTGTTTGACGGATATACTGTTTGCAATAGAAAAGAATGTATGCTAGGGAAAATTTAGCTCAGCATGTTCATTCTACTTCCAATGTTGAACTAGTCCTGACCCCCCTACTAATCACAGGGGGCGGCTCGCGAAGATATCGCAGTAGCTAGAGTTACTAGCTTAGGGCCTTACCCACGACTTGATTTCTATGCGGTGGGAACCCACGTCTGCTTTATATGCGATGGGAGTTTCCATGTTGTGCTTTTTATGCGGTGGACAAACCTAGTTGTATGGGCAGCTAGGCGACAACAGGAGGAGTAAACTCTCGCTGGAGGAGGGATGTTGTACCTCCAGAACATTGGAATTTTAATGAATAAGTTTGAGTAGAATTTTTACTAGAAATTCTGTCTCAGTGCCGATTTGCAATACTGTTTGAAGGGTTGTCTTAACGAACACTGTGATTCGGAATATAATCAAGGAATCTTTATGTTGAACAACCAATGTGGTAGTAATTAGGACACACAAGGAAGTGTGAGTGTGGGGGTGGAAAGTGGGGGCTTGGCTCAGGGTGGTCCCGATTGGTCGGGAACTCTCTGTCCCCATAGTGTTTAATTTGATACTAGTAATACTCATTGCCCCTAGAGCGGTGAAATCTCGAGAGTACGTGCCTCTGAAACATGGGAAAAAAGGCACTCGGGATTTCTCTCCTCTTGGAAGGTCGGTCTTAGGATCGCTAGATAGTTTAAGTACGCTTCCCCTGCCAGGTGGATCTAGATCTCATTGCTAGTAGGCTCGAGCTCGACTCACTTTGTGATGAGAGATCATCCGCTAGCTGAACCCTGAACCACTTTGTTTGCTTCCGCTATAGATCTAGTGGCCACCAGGTTCACCATCAGATCCGGTGTTTGATATGGTGGGGTGGGGACCTCACAAGCCTGGAGAGGTCCAATGGGGTGGTAGCATGAGCAAATAGCAAGAGGGGTTGACCAAGAGAGAGGGGGGGCTGAATTTTCAAAGGCATTATCTCACACACTCACACACAAGATCATTCGTGAAGCAAGAGGTCTCTCTCTCTCTCTCCTTCTCAAGCTTTAATGGAAAGCTTATCACCTACTCCAAGCTTGTGAGAAGGGAGGCCTACACCAACAACTCTTGGCTTTGTTATGCAAATCCAACCAAGAGCCAAGCTTCAATGCATGCTCATCTCCTCTACCATGCTAATTACTAAGCTATGTCAATGCTAATATGAGTGATTATGTGAGGAGATGTACATATTTCTCGTAAGACTACTCCTTGTTCCTCTCAATCTACTCTCATACCCCGCTAGCTCTCACCATCTTCGAAGGTGTGTGTGGTCTTGGGCCTGAGACCGTGAGGGAATTGATGTTGTGTTTTATAAGTGTTTCGCTTAGTGCTTGAAGCTTCCATCTTCATTGCACTAGCTAGTATTGAAGGAACACAAAGAATTGTATGGTAAAATGTCTCTCTTGATGTGAGAAACCTATAATACAAAGCCTTTTGGAAGGGGGACCGGCTCCATGTAAATCTGGTCCTCAACTGTTGTCAATGGCTTAATTTCTCTCTCTTTGAAGTATTGTTCATGCTATCTAACTAGGTGTTATGCTTGTTGTTGATCTCTCCACCCAAGCACTCTTATTATGCTCATTAGGAATCTATTCTAATGAAATGCTCACTATGTTCATGCTAATTTCTGCTACACACAAGTTATTAGGCCATTAGATCTTATGTTGGTATCAGAGCACAAGGTTTCTTTTTTCTTGTTCAAGAAGGGAGGTCCTCAAGCTAGCTATAAATGGTTGGTACTATAAATTGCATTTGATTAAGTAGAATAGGGATTTTTCAGCCTTGCAATGCGCCTGTCTTCGTGCAGATAACGGGGCATCACCATCAAGAGCTATGATCTTAATAGTGGAGTCCTATGGGGCTTGCCTACGGCTTCAACTATTGAGCTATTAGAAGCTTGACAAGAGCCAATGCTATTTTGGTGTTGAAATACCCTCTCTTCTATTCCTTGCAGTAAATGGTATTCAAGCCACGGGTATAGTAGCTTGAGTGCTTTTTCTAAAGGGGTAAAGAGGAGTAGCAACTAGGGCTTGAAGTGCCAAAGTACACCTAAAAAGTTTACACCAAAAAGAATGGCTGACAATAGTAAAGAGAGTGAAAATTATGTTGATAGATTTGATTTTTCTAATGAGCAGGCTACTAATGATGCCCCTGTGCTTGTTAACTACCTTAATTCTAGGCTTCAACAAGCCATGGGCAATCCATTCCTTCAAAGTGAAGTGCAACGGTAGCTTGTGCTCATGGGATTCTCCAAGCTCCCCACCATGATGAGAGAGTACCTAGGAAGCCTCCTTGTGAGACTTCCAAAAGAGGCCTCTCTCTGATTCGGGAAGAAGAAGAGAATCCATACGAAGGGCTTAGAAATTTTCTTCTTGATGACGCATCTCCTTCTCAAAGGAGAACTCAAGAGTCCCCCACCGAAGAAACGAGAAAGAAGTGAGTCTCTGTTGACCACCGGGTCAACAACACAACAAAACTCAAGGTTCGTACCAAAGTCTTATCTTTTGCGAGTTATGAAATGCTGCGGATTATGGCTATAAACGTCATTTGTAATGAGTAGTTATTCTAAGTTTCAGAAGCCGGGGTACAACAGCACTTCCAGATTGTAAATACAGAGCCATTTGACCCTTTCAACCCCATTTTTGGTTAAACCTAAGGTAGCCTTAGTATATAAGGTACCTAGGTCATTTTGTAAAAAAGACTTTTTCATGATCAAAAATGAGAGCTGTCGTCTACTGTGTGTGAGAGAGAAAGAGAGTGAGTGTGAGCTTTATCCTCTAGCTACGCTCGGCTCGCTCAACACATTGGAGATCCGACTGCACCATTGTTGTAGGAGAGCTACGCGACAACGCCAAGCATTCCACGCGAGACGAAGCGCACACGCCGACGCATCTACGAGCTATTTGTGGCCGTAAGTGTATCAAACGATGTCTGTTCTCTGCGTTCTAGTAGTCTATAGAATCGTGGCGACATAAGCTACGCATAGGTACTCATAAATTTCAGTTTCGAGCACTTTCAAAATTCTGCTCAGTCATCCTACGCGTTTTCCACAGACGGGTTTAGAGTGAGGGTTTTGAGTGTAGAAGCGTAGGAACAGGTGTATCCTAGTGAGGGGATGGTGTTCCTTAAGTTTCGTACGAATCTGGCATGATTAGGTGAGTTACCTTCCATATGTGTGTATGTGGCTAGGTGGTGTAGTTGACAGCAGTGAGGTCCTTGATTGTGGTTTAGTTGGCCTTCCCGAGTGTTGTATGTGTAGGATGGTCTCAGTCTGACAAGCTTAAGAGATTTCCTATGTGTGCCTATCGTGTCATCTGTGTCCTCGATTGACATTATGTTGATCTAGGTAGTGTTTGCATGCACTTCATGGGTATGTGAGTCTCCCGTCCAACATTGGCGCCGTTGCCGGGGACACAAGGACCTAAGTAGTTTTCCTACTAACACTCGTGTGATGGTTGCTTGATTTAGTTTCGGCTAAAGAAATCGTTTTTCTTAAGTGGATCCGGAAGAGGATATTCCGCGATTAAGTGGATAGCCAGGAAGCGTGTGTCTTGCCGAGGGTCTGCGACTAGATAGGTTTAATTACAATTTGTGGATTAGAGTAGTTGTTGGTGGTCAAGTGATTTGTGAGGTGATAAAAGTGTTTACTATTCCGTGTGTGGCAGTGAAGCATTTTTCTACTCTTAGATGCAAAGCCCCATATGATTTGTAGGAGTAGCTTTAGGTAAGTGATCCGATTCTGATCTAGAGCTATTCATCATGAATTATTTGCTAAAGTGCTTGATTGCATTTGAAATCACGGAAAAGTGTGCTTTTGAGGGTAAAAATGCATTAAACAAGCTTTTGAGGATGTTTTTTTTTATGACTGACTGATGTTGTGCATATAAAAGAGCATTTGCAAGGGTTTTGTGAAGAAAACCTGCAATTCTATAAACATAGACATCCTACGCGTAGGATGTCTCAAGGGGGTTCTGGAGGCCAAATTTGAAAATTCTGACTGCACCAGTGGGCTCAGAGAGTAGGCTTTACCCTATTTTCATATTGACTTGGGTGTTTTTCCCTATTTTTGTTGACCAGAAGCCAAAAGGCGGAGTCAGAAAACGTAAAATTTTAGAAAAGGCTTAAATTGAGTGATTTTTGCATGTATTTGCAATTGTGAAGCATACTTGCACTTGTTGAGAGCATAAGGAAGCATCAGGGACACTTCAATCTCAGAAAATCAGCAGTAGACATCCTACGCGTAGGATGTCTATAGGGTGATCTGGTAAAAATTTTGAAAATCTGAGGTTACCAGTGTGTTTAGAAGGTAGATTTTACCCAATTTTCACCTGGAAAGTGGAAATTTGACCAAATTTTGACAGATCAAAGCCAAAAAATGAGAATTGCCAGACATCCTACCCAAATTGTGTCCAAGGCATAATTTTTGAGACCAAACCATAGGATGACTCCAAAGGCATGTTCTAAATGTTGTATTGAGTGCATGAGATCAATTTCATCTCATTTAGGTCAGTGACAGGGAAGATTGAAGAGACTTTAGCATTTTTTACTGAAAAAGGCAAGAATAGCTAGTTTTGGGGTCTTTTGACATCCAAATTAAATTCTAAGCATAGCATTGGGTTGCTAACATCAAGGGGAAGGTGTGGGACAAGTCTGGGGTCAAACAGGCCAAAAAGACATCCTACGCGTAGGATGTCTTCTGTGTGATTTTGGACTCTAAACAAAATTCTGAGCATACCAGAGTGATCAGCACCTTAAGGAGAGTCCGTGGTTCAAATTTGGGTTCATTCTGAGCAAAAAGACATCCTACGCATAGGATGTCTCAAGGCCATTTTTAGGTCCAAATGAAATTCTGAGCATACCATTGTGTTGCTGGACTTAAGGGGAGCCTCTGGACCAAATTTTGTTAAATTCTGAGCATATAGACATCCTATGCGTAGGATATCTCTAGGCCAGTTTTAGGGTCCAACTGTAATTTTGACCATACAGAAGTGTTCACAGTGTCACAGAGATCCCAAATCTTTTTTCAAAATTGAATTTGGACTCATTTTGACCAGTCTAAACTGCATTTCACTGTTTTGGCCATAACTTTCACAAACGGTATCGGATCGGAAAAGTTTTTATATCAAAACGTAGCCTGAGAGCGGCTCTACAGATCTTAGAGCAAAACATGCAAAAAACGTTAAAAAAAACTTTGAAAAAAACGTTGTTTGAGGCCTCAAAATACATCCGCAAGTTAGGGGTGTCTAAAAGCGACAATTTGCGAGAATTGTGACGAAACGGTTGCGGTTTTGGACATAGTTTTGACTTTTCCCTAACCAAAGCACTTGAACACAGTGGACTAAGTCTACTTGAACCAAGCAAAAGCTCTTAAGCCCAGAAATCATGTCTACCCTAGATTCAAACGCAGCTTACACAAGCTTGAAGATCCCGACGATAGAGGAATATCCTCCCACAATGGATCTTCCAAACTTGCAATTGATAAAGATCCATCTTGTTGAGAGAGTTTGGATGATTGGTCATGAGAGTGAAGGACTATATAGATACATTGACGACAATGAGGTCAATCTTTATAGGTGCTCAGATCCATACCTAGAAGAGATAACGGATTACAAGCTCTTATATGTCTACACATACGAAGTCGACTGTCAATGGAGATCTATAGTTGTCGACAAGTATGGATGAGAATACAGAGTTGTAGAAAGCACAAATCCACAGACTGTACTAGAAAGAGGTGGATATTTGGTCAATGAAGGACCACAAATGCCTCCACCAAACACGAGAATTCCTATAGGAATTCCAAGAAGAGAGCCACGAGGATTCCCTTCAAGAGCGATAACGAGAGAAGTATTGGGAGAGTCTCTGGTTAGACTTGTAGACAATCGACGAGTTAGACCATCTCAAGTCCAGAAATGGGTAAACAGAAAATACTCCGGAGATAAAGATCCGAGAGATCACGTAACGGCTTTTAGAAGAGTGATTAGAGCAGAGGAAGTTTTAGATTTTGCGACACAGTTTGCGGGATTTGGATTGACTCTACAAGATGATGCAGCTACATGGTTCGACTCGGTGGAAAAATGGGATTTTGAGACCCTAGATGAGCTGTTTGACGAGTTTATTGAAGAATTCTCGCCAAAAGGCATTGCTCACAACACGGTCTCGCAAATCCATAGATTCAAACAGAAAGAGAATGAATCAGTACGCAAAGCATCATTACGGCTCAAGAGATATGTTAAGCTCTGTCCGAGAGCGAAATTACCTACACAAGCACGATTGATGCTGATCTTTATCCAGGGAATGAGACATGCGGGCCTTCAGAAGGATCTGCATATGATAAGGAGGATGACGCTAAACGAGTTGATCAAAGAAGCTCTTTATCTAGTGGATAACTGTGAGGCATACAAAGAAAAGGACTTAAAGAGTCAAGGAGATGACACATCCTCTCAGCACAGTATTTCAGAGATAAGTGAGTCCATTGCCAAGCCAACAACACCTGTTGATCAAGAAAAGCTTATCGACGACTTGGTCAAGAGGTTGATTCCTCTTGTAAGGTCTGATTCGGGAGAGATGAAGTGGTGTGAAATTGAGAGAAAATGGACGAACCATACGGGGGAAGAGTGCTATTATAGCATGGAAAATGCTAGGGAGAGGTATGTGCAACCTGTTCCAGAAGCACCTACTCCACCTAGATACATTACGGGGAATACGCCAAGACCAGTAGGAGTTTTAAGGCCATAGCTTGTCTTAAGACAACAACCTCTGCTGCCAGGTGCTAGAATGCAAGTAGACATGAGATACATGCCAATGATGGAGGCATCAAATAA
This sequence comes from Adiantum capillus-veneris, assembly GCF_014529385.1. Classification (NCBI taxonomy): domain Eukaryota; kingdom Viridiplantae; phylum Streptophyta; class Polypodiopsida; order Polypodiales; family Pteridaceae; genus Adiantum; species Adiantum capillus-veneris. Next base: position 5,694,397 of record NC_140949.1, read on the forward strand.
ACCAATGCCAGTACCAGCCACAATGTGGTATAGCAACCAAAGTGAGTACTACCCTTCGGAGCAACAAAATGTGAGAGAAACACATGGAGTGGTGAGGCCAGTACAACCTCCACCTCATGGGTTTTAGAAAGAAGGTATGAAATGGACAAAAGGACATTGCGATTCATTGCAAATAGCGGCTTATCTAGGTCAAAGCTTGCTTATAGCCAAGAGGAAATGCTAAAAGAATCTCCTCAACCAGAGACAGATTGTCACAAAAGTCGCGACAACCACTTGGTCAAACAATGTCCTCATACGGAGATCACTGAAGTAAATTCTTATTGTCTTGAGTGTGGCATCACTCACTTGATCCCCGATTGCCCGAAAAACCCAAACCAAATCAGGAAAATCACGACAAATGTATTAGGGATTGTTCGGCTCCCTAGTAGCTCAGAAAATGAAAATGTTGTACCAGTTCAAGTGGTTATGAGAGCACAAGCTCAAAAGAAAGCTGATGAGAATCCAGAGACAAAGAACAGGGAAAGTGACACGAGTCCAAAGACAGATGATGGACCAAAGACAGACGCACCTAGTCACAAAACCAAGAGCAAACGAAATAGTTGGAAAGCTAGAAAGACTAGGATGAAAGCACGCAGGGAACGAGAGCAAAAATCCCTAGCTGAGAAGCTTACCGAAGCTGAGGAGAAGATAAAACAACATGAGGAAAAGGAGGCACCTTCTCTTACACAGATGGTTAAACCTCTAGAAGAACCATCCACGGATGAGAAACCGATAAGTGCTAGTTCAGGAGGATCTGTGTTGGCAAAGAAGGTTAATGAGACATTAGATGCCCTCTTGAAAGCCTATGATGTGAGCCTCAAAAACAATCAAACCCAAGAACACAGGTGGATGACATATCCCTATGCGGAACGAGAAAAGCAAAGGTTTGAAATGTGCCAGAAATTGATTCAAACAGCCCAAGCTTTACTAGAACCACCAGTTGCAAAACCTGAGGATGTGATCCGTGTCATGCCTACACAAGTAATCCCACCAAACCAGGAACTAAAAGAGCCAGATTCTAGTCATGAGCATAGACCAAACCTCAAAGACCCAGCATTAGAACCAAGGATAGTACCGAATACCATGGATAACTCTTTCGAGGGATTTCACCAAGCTATACCTGAGGATTGTAAAGAGATAGATGGCCTTGATGAATTGTGGAAACAAGTCAGAGAGGCCAATGAAGCCGATGACCTAAGAAGACGAGTAGACAAGACTGGTGATGAACGAGGAGTGTTTCTACCACCAATAGAGGAATTTGAGACTAGATCTCAAATGAATCTAGACGTGCGATCATATTGGGGCGACAAAGGATCTGTACAATCTATGGATAGTCAACCCCATTCGCTAAGAACACTACCATCTTACATGGGAGAGTACGAGACCAAGTCAGATGTGGTTGCAGTCCCATCACAGAGACTGTCTCCCAACAAGGCCATCGATTCAAAGGGGCTAGTAGATATTCTATCTACCCCAGTCACTTGTACAATAATGTTAGCCAAGTTTCTCAGAATAATACCAAACATGTGGGCTAATGTGGGTAAATGTCTAGAGAAATTTTTTGTAAAAACCCCAATGACTCAAATCGAGGAAGGCATCAAAGAGCTTGAAATGCCTCAACTAAATACTAGGCCAGTGCTATTAAACAAAGTAGGCGAGTATTACGAGGGAGAAGAGGGAAACACCACCCTTCCTGTGGAATTCAATAATGCAAAAACCATGGCAATCCTTGACAGTGGAGCTGGTGTGGCCATTGCAACCAAAGAGGTTTGGAAAAAATGGGGAAAACCTACCTTGATATCCACACAAATGACCCTGCAGCTTGCAGACGAACACAAGGAAAAGCCCCTAGGACTGCTAAAAAAAGTACTTGTTACTTCTTGTGGCATTGAATATGAACACACTTTTGCTGTTGTTGACTTTGTCAAGAAGAACAACTATGAAATCATTCTGGGAAGACCATTCATGCGACAATTGAAAATGGTCCAAGATTGGGGTTATGACCATATATACTTGAGACATATGGAAACCATAACAAAGATAAACTTGAGGGACCATAGCTATAGGGATGTGATGAGAACACCCGTTGAGGAGTTTGATTCCGCCACAGTAGCAGGATCAGAACTTCCAGCTTGGTTAGGTAAGCCTAAAGAACTGTGGATGTGTGAAGCTTCACAATGTGATAGCTTGAAATGTGAGGAATGTATCCTAGAGCGTGTTATAGAGGATATGGACTATATCCCAGAACCATTTCCTGAAGAAGAGTTAGAGCCTTTTGGATGGGAACACATCTTTGGCTACTCTGGACGTGTGCGCCGTGGAGGATGCTCCCACAACAAAGTTTTGCGATGAAAATGGCTATGATATTGTTCCTTATTTTGCAGTGAGTGTATTCCAGGAAAATGAATAGAACCAAACATCAACAAGCTCTCGACATAAGGAGCAAACAAAGAAATGTGGAGAATCAAAAGATGAAGAAGACGACGAGTTCTATGACTCTGTAGAACACTTCGAGCTTCAAGAAGATCAACGACCCGGGAATCAATGTCATCACTACATGAATAAAGTGCATCAAAAGTGGATTCCAAAGTCCTTTTTGAAGACACAACCACCACAAGCATCCTCGTACATGGCTCCTAATAAGGATGCAAAGACTCAGCTAGGAGGAATACGACCAAAGCAACGAGCTAACAATGCTCTAATCAATGGGCTAGAAAAGTCCTCCAAGAAACTACCACCCACGAGCAAACAGACAGTAACTTTCCACTACCAACCAAAAAATCAAGGGAAAGTAAAAGAAGTCAACCTTGCTGAGGATAGTAGCGATAGTGATGAATCTTACGACATCCCCTATCATCAACTCAGGCCATCACTATCACCAACCCCTTCAGCAACAACCATGACAGGTCAAAAGAACGGGACAACAAGTCAAACGCAAAAAGCTTGACAAATCTGGATACCAAAAAGCCAGATCGGCCAAAAACAGATATGGATCAAGAAGACAAAGATCTCTAATGACAAATCACAACATCCAACACCAAAACAAAAACAAGGAAAGCGTGCACGAACAGGTAAGAATATCACAAAGTCGCAAGCTTTCACAACTCAGGTTTGGGCTCCAAAGAAGTTGATTCAAGCACAAAAAAGTCAGGAATTCATTTGGATTCCAAAACAACCACAGTATCAACTTTCAAAGCCTAAATCCCGTCCCCAACCAAGCATACAAGGGCTCAAGCAAAGACCACTGTTGACTCACACAACAAAAAGGTGGATCCCAAAGAAGTCTCTTCAAACACAAACGAAGCACGGGCAAGTATGGGTTCCCAAACGAGAGCCAGCAACAAAACAGCCAATAAACGCAAAGAAATGGGTCCCAAAGAAGAACAAAAAAACTGTTGTCAATGCATCACCGCTTGAATTCTTACGATTACAGTACAGTTAGAAGAGAGCAAGTCGCTTCAATCAAGCAACGATACAGGAGCTTCAAAGACCATTACATTGCTTAGAATAGGAAGCCTCACCAACAAATGCCAATAAGAAAATTGCTTATACCCACATCTTGCACAACATAAATCTTTTCCATGCATTGGCTGTGTATGCATAATAGGGCTACATTACAAGGCCTGCATAGGCACAACATTTAATTGCCCAAGCACAACACATACCCTTTGCGATACCCTGTCGTAAAGGATGACTCCAAATAGGAAGGGGGGAGGCATTCTGAATGCGGACCTAACATTATGACTATTAGAGGGCAATGTTTTGTAAGAGGCATTGAATTTTTGCGTTTTATTGTGATAATTTTTTGACAAAATTTAGAAACTACTATGCCCTCATAGTAGTGTTACAGAGGAGTATGGGGACAAAATCCATATATGAGCCCCTAGGGACATGTGTATAGTGTACATAGCATTTAGATTTCTATTTGAATGATTTTTCTTTTGTTAAGTTTTTTTTTAAGATTTTCTTTGTTTATTATTAAGAAAAAATAAAAAATCCATAATCCACATGAAGAAAAGACTGACGAGAGTGAAACACATTGAAGATCCGACTGCACCATTGTTGTAGGCTCGAGGAGAGCTACGCGACAACGCCAAGCATTCCACACGAGACGAAGCGCACACGCCGACGCATCTACGAGCTATTTGTGGTCGTAAGTGTATCAAACGATGTCTGTTTTCTGTGTGCTAGTAGTCTATAGAATCGTGGCGACATAAGCTACGCATAGGTACTCATAAATTTCAGTTTCGGGCACTTTCAAAATTCTTCTCTGTCATCCTACGCGTTTTCCGCAGACGGGTTTAGAGTGAGGGTTTTGAGTGTAGAAGCGTAGGGACAGGTGTATCCTAGTGAGGGGATGGTGTTCCTTAAGTTTCGTACGAATTTGGCATGATTAGGTGAGTTACCTTCCGTATGTGTGTATGTGGCTAGGTGGTGTAGTTGAGAGCACTGAGGTCCTTGATTGTGGTTTAGTTGGCCTTCCTGAGTGTTGTATGTGTAGGATGGTCTCAGCCTGACAAGCTTAAGAGATTTCTTCTGTGTGCCTATCGTGTCATCTGTGTCCTCGATTGGCATTATGTTGATCTAGGTAGTGTTTGCATACACTTCATGGGTGTGTGAGTCTCCCGTCCAACAGTCTCCTACCACCTCAGCAGAGATGGCTTCACAAAGACGGCGGGCTAAACGCTCTCCATCACCTCTTAAACGGAGAAGACCATCGCACACTTCTCCACACCATAATTCAAAGATGGATGACAAAAAGCAAGAGAAGGAAAAGGCAAGAAAGAGGTCACCCTCTTCTCCATCTTCTTCATCCTCTTCCTCTTATGAAAGTGATGGTGCAGACAAAGAAGATCAAGGCAAGAAAAAGGCGAGAAAGAGGTCACCCTCTTCTCCATCTTCTTCAAATTCTTTGTCTCCTGAAGAAAGTGATGGTGCAACTTTTAAACCATCAAAAAGAAGAGGCCATAGGAAATCCTATTCCGCGTGGAAGAGGTCGTCCAAGCTGAAGAAGTTCAAAGAGGGAGGAAAGAGCATCTCTTTCCTTATCGATGATGGCACCTTTGGTGCTACAGACAAAGTCTTGTCCTTTATCCAACAATTTCATGTGGCATTTGGAGATGAGGTCTTCATGGAGTCCTCTAAGCTACACCATGTAGCTATGCACCTTCAAAAGTCCTCTACAAGCCAACAATGAAGCTCCACGAACATGGAAAGCCTTAAGAGCTTCCATTATGAAGCAATTATTGGCCACCGATGCCAAAGACAAAGTACTCACCCAATGGCAAAGCTTGAAGCTCTCTCCCTACAAATCCATTCACAAATATGTAGACAAGTTTTGGGACTTACATCTCAAAGCCACTATCTTCAAAAAGATGGATTTTGGAGAGCAAAAGCAACAATTTTGTGCAGGCTTAACTGAAGAAATGGTGGAGTATTTCAAACTCCCAAAGGCCACGCACCATCAACGGTTATACACCATACTATGGTGGCTTCTTGAATCAATTTCCAAACAGGGGCTAAGAGAAACTCTAAGCCCATGGAAAACAAGGGTTCCAATGAGCATAAGGGGAAGGACAATGTCTAAAAGTCTCCTAAGGGCAATTCCAACAAAACTAAGGAGAAGGGAGTTTACAAAGGCAAAAATAAACTCCCTCCTGAAGAGCTTGAGCGTTATCGCAAGGATAATCGTTGTTTCAAGTGCGGCGAGCAAGGGCATGCGTGCCGCGCTTGTCCCCAAAAGAACACCTGCCATGAGCCTCCTAGAGCTACCTTGGTTGAAATCCAAGAGGAGGAAACTCGCCACAAAGGATCTCCTCTATGCCATGCTTGGGGAAAGGTAAGAGAACATGATGCTTTTATTCTCTTTGACCCTGTTTCTACTCACAATTTCATATCCACATAGTTGGCCACCAAGCTAGGCATACAAGCTTAAAAGATGGGAGATGTCCTACCCGCAGATGGTGCTTTCAAGGGGCAAGAAGCTTCAGTCACTCCCTTAATTGAGAAATTGAGGCTCCATGTCCAAAGCTATGTGGACAAAGAGGAATTCTTTATCTCTTCTCTTAAGCACAAGGATGTAATCCTGTGGGCACCATGGTTTGATTGCATGGCTGTCAATGTTAAATTCCTTGAATTGAAAATCTATTTTAAGTACAGGGAAAAAGATATGTACATAGATGCTAAGGAAATGGGTAACACCATACCCATTGTACATACGTAAGCTTTCAATAAGTCAATAAAGAGCTCTATTTCCCTGTACATGATTTTTGTTAAAGATTCTCAAAATGAACCTAATGCTTTAGCAAAAGAAAATATAAACACTCACGAGGAATTAGAGCTATCCAATTTTCTCAAGGGGTTTCAAGATGTCTTTATTGACGACATCCCTTGTGCACTACCTCCTAAACAAGGCAATGATGACCATGCAATTGAACTTCTTCCAGGAAGTTTAATTCCTAATAAACCTCCTTATAGAGTTTCTCAAGCTCAACAACAGGAGATTATGCGACAAGTGCATGAGTTAGTTGAGAAGGACATGGTTAGGCCTAGCTCATCTCCATTTTGCTCACCTATGTTATTAGTGCAAAAGAAATACGGCACATATTGTATGTGTGTCAACTATAGATCACTAAATAGGATCACTATCAAGAATAGGTTTCCCGTTCCACGGGTAGAAGACCTATTTGATAAGCTACAAGGATCGACCTACTTCAGTAGGATTGACCTAAAAAGTGTCTATCACCAAAAAAGGATAGTTGATCAAGATATTTTAAAGACCGCACTTCGCGAATACATTGTCATGCCTTTTCACTTGACCAATGCACCAGCCACATTCAACCGCTTGATGGAGAACCTGTGACCTCGAGCGGTGACATTGGACGCATACTGTTTCTCTGACTAGGAAGTGGTTGATTTTCTTTTGTCGTAGTATGAGTAGCTCTTTGAGTTCACTTTGGTGAGATTGACACTCTCCTTAAGTCTCCGTGCCCCATCTCGAGTCGCTTCCTTGCATATTGACATTATGTTAGTACAAAAAAGCTATGCAGCAGACGTCCATCACAGCGACCCGCTAACATTGGTGCAGTTGCCGGGGAAGTCGATCCTTAGTTGGTGAGTTACTCAGTGTACGAAAAAAACCCTTCCAAAGATTTTGACACCCATTCCGCTTACACATAGATAGTAAAGCAGCTATACGTAGGTTTAGTGCTTAGTAGAGACTAGAGTCCAAGACTAGCCACTGCTACTCCTTATGAGTGAAGAAAGCTGTGCGTGAAGTACAAGAGAGTATTTCATTCTTTGATTTTCCATGCTTGAAAAGGACTATTCCACCACACGCACATGGATCGCAATCCATGTACCAGGTAGACATCTGATAGTGAAATTTGACCAGTGGACTCCTGATTACTGAGGGAACAACTTTTCCAAAAGAAGCCATAGCCAAAAAGTGAAAAAACTTGATCAAAATACCAAAAATGGAGTTGTTTGCAAAAAACCGCAAAGCAGACACAAAATCTTGCTTTTGACTTGGAAAAAGTTGATCAAATCTAAAAAGATTTGGAGAATAGCATCACCATACCTTTTGTCACAAACTCACAAAGTATCAATCCAAAATCTTGCCAAACATGGATCATGATCCATGTACCTTTTTGGAATTTTGAGCTGATATTGCGCAAGTAGAAAAGTGATAACATTTGAAGCTCCCAAGGAACCCTTATTAGGAAAGTTCAAAAAGAGGGCCAAAGGGGCAAAAATCAGATCAAGGGGGAAACCACTGGAATGGACCCTAAAACTGACTTTTGGTTGACCTTAAAAAATTCCAAAACATTCAAAAACCATATATCCAGCATCAATAGGCCAAGGACTAGTTGTGAGTCAATTTTCATTACATTTTGGCACTAAGGTACATGGATCGTGATCCATGTTCCTGTGACGCATTTTGATACAAAAGTTGCACCATAGCTAGAGGGCATCACAGAGAGTCTAGTGGTCTTGTCAATAGTGAATTTGGATACAAAGAACCATACCAAAAGCCCAAAACTGACAGGAACTTTGGCAAAGTGATAGAATTGACCTGACCTCCAATCCAAAGGTTCATTTCTAAAAAAATTGATACCATAAGGCCTCCTAATCATGCTGAACTGGATGATATCAAGAAAAGTCCATTTGGCTTCCCAACATGGATCGCGATCCATGTTCCTCTGAGTCAGAACAAAAGCAGAATTTCACTACACAAAGAGCTGGTCCACAAGACCATGGTGGCTCTTTCAAAATTGAAATTGGACCTGAATTGTTGATGTTGTGTGTGGAATTGTGTGCTATTGAAAAACCTAGTTAAATCTTGTCGATTAAAAGCCAGAACTAACAAGAACGGTTGTAAGCTCACAGCTATCAAGCATTGACAGATTTCACAGGTACTAGAGGATACTACCCAGCAAGTAAGATCAAATAGGGAATTCAAACTAGCTAATGAGGTAACCTGGTTTGGATTTTGCAATACCAGTTCTTCATGAATTTACGATCAGGAAGATGTACCATAATAGGAATCCCAGCATCTTGGACCAAGGGAGAAATCACTCAACTAAAGAAAGCATGAATCAAAGACCACTGCCACCTTTAGAACCCATTTTAGAGGAGAGCTTCTCTGACATTTTGTCAGAAAGATCATACATCCTCATGAATGAGGATTCTAAGAAGTTGAACCCTAAGGAAACAGCTTCCATGGGGGCAGGTCCTTCTCAACTTGCATCTGATGTAAAATTGTTGTATTTGAAGTTTCAATTTGAAAATGTGCTTAAGGCCAAAATCTATAAGGATGGAATGGACTGCTACTGTGTAAGTTGGAAAATAGACCGAGCAAGTTCAGGGACCTTGTAGATGTTGATTATGACGAGGATAGATATTTTGACAGAGAGGGAATGACGTACTTAGTGGTTCATAACCCCTTTATTGTGGATAAATAGGGACCATCTCAAGTGGAAAAATGCGTACCCAAAAAGTATAGTGGATCAGGAGACCCGTATGCTCATGTTTCGATCTTCAAATAAGTGTTGAGAGTGGAACGGGTAACTAATTTCCATACTCAATATGAAGGTTTTGGGTTGACGTTAGAAGGGATTGCCTTGACCTCGTTCCAGCCTTTAAATAGCTTGGAATTCCCAAGTATTGAGAAACTTCTCCGAGAGTTTGCTGAGGAATTCTCAAAGAGAGGAATCAAGCATAACATTGTCTCCCAAATCTATGCATTTAGACAAAAGGAGAAAGAAAAAGTGAAGGAAGCATCACTTCATTTTAAGCAATATATAGAAAGATTCCCTGCTCGAGAACTACCTCAGGATGAAATACTGTCATTCCTTTTCAGAGAAGGATTGCAAAATGACACTCTCAAAAAGGACTTGCACTTAAAAGCATGTGTAACTTTTGAGCAAGTCACAAAAGAGGCGTTGTATCTGGTAGACAACTACAAGGCATATGGAGAGGTGACTGAAGACACAGATCAAGGAACAAGTAGTACCTCTTCAACCACTACTGACTCCACGATGAAATTGTGTGGAAAAAACCCAAATGTGCCGGATGTTGATCAAATAATCGAGAAAGTGATCAGAAGGATAAACCAAGGAAATAGGATGAACCCAAACACACAACTTCCCGCCCAAAATTGTGACACTTGTGGAGGAGACCATCAACCCAGTGGTGAAACCTTCAACAAAGGTCAGGACTAAAAGTACCGTGAGTGCTGAAGTGGCGTGCTACTGAACAAAAATGGACAAACCATGAAATCCAAAAATGTTTCTATAATCAGAACTATGTTAGAGAGAGACAATACGGACCACACGGAGGGCAACAATTTCCACCTCCTCCAAGATACCAAGTAGGTCCAAATAATGCAATCTAAGGGCAGGAAAAACCTCAATCTGTGTTGGGGCATCAACCTCCTTTACCCCTGGAAAATAGGGCCATGGTAAGGATTTCTCAACCCATAGAAACACCTTCTGATCAGATTATGGTCCATGTAGTTTCATATCGAGAAGATTTAGACAATACCTACGAGAGGGGGTTTGACGGGAATCCATTTGCTCCAGAGGTACAAATTCCATGGATAATTCTTGAAGAGATGCCTGAGCCCTCATACATAGCACAACCAACAAAAAACCATTACTTGGTCGATGAAAATATGCTTATGCTCATGGCAAACCAGAACTACAAACCTAGGGGGTATCCTCCTAGAGCAGGACAACCGATGGGGGATTCACAAGCTTCTCCACCTCCTGTAGGACCATGCTATGAATGCGGCGGAGATCATTGGGCAAGGATTTGTCCACACAAATGGGAAAAAATTAAAATTTTTGGATTCTGTGAAGGATGTACAAATGACCATCTCATTCTACATTGTCCAAAAACCCTAATAATAAAGGGAAGAAAACCCTAAACAAAATCGAAATTGTGCCAAGCTCAAGTAAATCAAAAATAGAACCAACCATTCTGATAAACGTGGTAATGAGAGTCCAAGCACATGAGGCTGCAAGGAACACCCCAACTAGTCAACAGAGATAGAAAATTTGTCTGTCCAAACCCTAGGAAATCTTGGAAGGCAGAACGAGACAAGATAAAGGCCAAAAGAGAGAAAGAAAAAATGGCTTTGAAAACCAAATTACTGCAAACAGAGGAACAATTGAGAAGGGAAAAAGACCTTAAGGAAAAGAACGATGTAGAAAAACCATCGGCTATACCATCGGGAGGATCTGTCTTGGTGGACAAGGTTTTTGAACCCTTGGATGCAATTTTAAAAGCTTATGGTGCGAGGCTAAATCCTCACCAAACCCAAGAGGATAGGTGGCTAACTTATCTTCATCTGGGCTATGAAAAAGAGAGGATAAATATGTGCAAGGAGCTCATCCAAGCCGCTCAAGCGCTTATGGAACCACCATTTCCAACTGCTCCAAAAGCTGAGGTATTAATTCGTGAAAAAAATCAAGAGTTAAAGGAGCAAGGAATTGGAAAGGAAGAACAACTAGAGTTTGTAAACAAAACACCATTGGATACGAGGGTGGCAGCCAATACGCCATATGGAATGTATTCACAAGCACCTCTGCCAATTCTGGAAGTGGAAGAACAATGGCCTCAAGAGCTGTGGGGGAAGATTAGGAATAGAAAAGATCAAAGTGCTACACTTCTATCAGCCTCTATCACAGAGATCCACCTAGAACATGAACTCTATCCAAATGACGTCCGGTCAATGTATGGTGATGCAGGTACGGCAATATCAAAAGACAGCAAACTGCAGTCGTTGAAGACTTTACCTTCATTTATTGGTAACCATGAAACCCGATCAAAGGTGAAGAAAGTACCATCTCAATGGAAGACAAATCCTAAGATGATGGATACCAAAACTCTTCATGAGATAATGGCATCCCCTATCCATTGTATGCTAACTCTATCAGTGTTACTGTAGATAAGACCGCATCCTTGAGAGGAGGTCGGGAAAAATTTGAAAAAAATAGGGCTGGTAGTTTCACCACCGAATTCTCCAAAAACACTGAAGACCCAAACCTCGAAACAAGCTAAACATGAGCCAATACCAGTGAACAAGGTAGGAGATTATTGTGAAGGTGAAGAAGGAAATACTACCCTGCCAATGGAGTACAAAGATGTTAAGTCGATAGCAATATTGGATAGTGGGACCGGAATAACCATAGCCACCAAAGCAATGTGGGAAAAACAGGGGAAACCTGCTCTCCGAAAGACTAGAATGAAACTTCAATTAGCACATGGGTATCTGGAGAGACTAATTGGCATCTTAGAGCACATTGTAGTAACCTCTTGCGGAATTGCATATGAACACACATTTGCAATTATGAATTTCAATGAGAGCAATAATTTTGATATCATATTGGGCTGACCATTCATGTGTCAGCTCAAAATGGTACAAAATTGGGGATATGACTATATCTATCTAAGGAATGAGGATGTCACTACGAAAATTAGTGTCACATATCATAGCTATAGAGATGTAGAATGAACCCCAGGAGAAGAACTAAACTCCACAACTGACCAAGAAGGGGGAATCCCGGCTTGGCTACAATACAGAAGCTCACCATTGGATAGCAGAAGCTTCCAAAGGTGGTAGTTTAAAAAAGAATGATTGCATTCTTGATAAGACTGCACAAGACGAGGCATATGTACTAGAGCCTTTTCTAGAGGATATGTTCGAACCTTTTGGATGGCAACAGATACTGGCCACTCTTGATGTGTGTGTAAACGAGGTGACCCTCACCAAATTCTGCGATGAGGAAGGATATGATATCATTCCATTCCAGGTGTTAGTCTAGATCCGAAATGAGAATTGTAAATCCCTGACGAGGAAGGGGTTGCCGATTGCCGATGCATAGTGGATGAGATCTCAGTAAGAGACCTTGACCAAATAGACAAAGAAGCTTTCCAAGACTAAACGGATAAGCTGTTAGAGAACAACACAGACGACGAGCTTTCTAGTAGTTCAAGTCAAAACATCACACGGAAGGATATACGGGTGATCTACTATGATTTTCTGAACCAAAATCCTCAAAGACAGCGTAGACATTGGGATAAACACATAAAAAAACAAAACAAGATAAAAGAAGACTCGGTACCTCTGTTAACCGACAAAACATAGTACTTAAGGTTAGTAAAAACAACTGATTGCCTCAAAAATGCGATATCAAAGAGGTACATGAACCCTGACTCAACCAAAACAAAAATGAAAAATAAGAACACACGAAAACCACAAACGGAGAGCATTTCTGAGAAAGCAACGAAGTTGTCCAAAATGGAGCGTAAAAACAAATACAATGAGTTGAAACAAGCTTTGAAGGAAGTTTGGACAACAAAAATGGAAACTGATGGGGAATCAAATGATGACAAATTCGATGCACCTTCCCACTATAAGAAGTATATTGTTCAGGATAGGAAAATTGTGGTGTAGAAACCCAAACGAGATCCCAAAGAGCCAGGAACTTCATATGATGGGCCTAAAAAAGCCAAATACATCAACTTAGTAGAACCATGTGAGCAACCTAAACTGGCATACATTGCCACGGACCTCACTGGCGAAGAAGACTGACTTTCGATAGATACGCTCAGACAATACAAAGATTTCTTTGCATCGTCATACAAAGATCTAAAGGGGATAGCTCTTGAGATCTATTAGCACATGATACTTCTTAAAAGTGATGTCGGACCATGCAGACAACATCCTTACACATACAATGAGACTTTGCCAAGAAAATTAAGGAAGAGATAGACAAACTGAAAGATGCAGAGTTTATCTACGAGATTGAACACACCGGTTGTGTGTCCCCTATTGTGGTAGTACCCAAAAAGAATGGCAAATTGCGTGTCTGTGTAAACCTCAAATAAGTAAATGTAGCCACCATCAGAGACAACTATCCACTATCAATAACAGATCATGTTATTGAGAGGGTAGCTAGGAAAGAGGCCTATAGATTTTTGGATGGGCTCTTAGGCTACAACTAGTTGACAATTAAAGCTTTTGTAACAGAGTGGGGTTTATTTGCATACAAGGTAATGCCTTTCGGCCTGACGAATTCCCTTGCTACTTTCCAAAGACTAATGAGTCATGCATTCAAGGAATATCTCAGACAATTTCTAAAGATATACATGGATGATCTTTGTGTTCATTCTCATCGGAGAAGTGACCACATAACGCATCTAGGGAAAGTCTTTAAAAAGTGTAGAACGTATGTATTTGCTTAAACCCCTACAAAATGTGTCTTCATGGTAAGACTTTTGGGCCACATTGTGTCCAAAAATGGAATTTCCATTGATCAAGAAAAGGTACAAATAATTGTTGCACTACCGAGACCAACAAAAATGAAAGAAGTGTAGGCATTTATGGGGCATTGTGGGTACTACATTCATTTCATATATATGTATGATGTAATAGCTAAGTCGTTGTATGCCCTCATTGCTAAGTTTGAATGGACAGAAGAATGCAAGTAGAATTTTCACAAATTGAAGCAGCAACTAATTTTTGCTCCAATTTTGCAAGCCCCTGACAAGAGCAAAATATTTCGTGTTCATGTTGATGCATCAGTCTATGCCATAGCATGCATATTAGCCCAGCCAGGAGAGAAGAAAATGGATTTTCCCATTTGTTACTCTAGTTGACAGCTAAACAACACAGAGAAAAATCATACCACTACAGAAAGAAAGGTCTGGGAATGATATATGTTGTCAAAAAATTTAGACACTACCTTCTTGCAAACAAATTTGTTTTCTTTGTGGATCACCAAGCACTGTTATATCTAGTAAAACAAATGTTGCAACACTAAAAGAATTTTTCACTGGTTTATACTATTGCTTGAGTTTGACTTCACAGTAGTTGTTAAAAAGGGGACTACACATACACGAGCAGATGAAATGGTTCCAAGGTGGAGTGAAGAGGTCATTCCTCTACTCACATTTGGGTCATTACAGGTAGAAAGTCAACCATCAATTATACATCGAACACAAAATCTCCAGCTTTTAGCAGGATGATTGTACAAGTACGATAAGGATGGGATTCTGAGACTATATGTACAGCCCAAAGAATCAAACTACTACCTCAAACAAGCTCATATACAAAATACGGGGTTTCACAATGGAGAAACGCAAACATTCCAACACCTAAAGAAAATGGGAGTCTACTCGCAAAACATGGAACACAGTGTCCATACATATGTACAATCATGTGATATCTGTACAAAACAACCTCCAGTGGATCATGCCGCCTTGTTTCAAGTAGTACAAGCACCCAAATGGAGTACTCACATAACTGAGTACTTAAGAAACCAGACCTTCCTTGAGATATGGGACAAGGCAAGAATGAAAACTGTAGAAGAAGAGGCCAAACACTATCTGCTAATTGCCAACCAACTGTATAGGCGATACTATGATTGTATCGATACTATGTTGATAGCGTCCATACAAACAAAGGCTACATGGTTAGGTGGCATGGATCTACGCATTACGTTACAACTTGTTGATGGCACCACCGAGCGAGCATTAGTGGACACTGCGGCAAGAGCTAATGTTGTTAACTACTCCACTTTCAAAAAACTCACAAGGGAACCTCTGATGCCAAACACAATGGGGTTTAAAGTGGAAAACAAAGGCACAATGGACAGTCTAGCACACGTAAACTTACCAATCACTGTTGATAAAACAATTTATCCTCATCAATGTCATGTGGTCAAGGATCGGGATCTTAACAAAGCAGTTATTCTGGGAGTGCCATGGATGCGCACTTACCAAGCCACACCAAATTGGCAGGATAATACCTTGCAGCTCATACTAGAGGACAAATCTTTCGCCACACCCTTTGTACAAACAGACCATGTATGGAAACCTCTACAACCACCACTTGCTCCAATTCAGAGATATTCTCCAATGGTGGTCAGGAAAATCTGGGTTAAAAAGTCTATCATGCAAACCAATCCGAAGAAATTGTGGATACCAAAACGACAAAGCAATGCACGCCAGCCTACATTGCATCAACAGAAATCCGACTTGACAAACTGTCAATCCAACATTACCATCGACACCCAAAACTCGTCAAGTGGGTATGGAAACCAAAACAGACTCGCTAACAAGATGCCTCTTTAAGGAAATCCACACCAAAGCAATTTCAATGGCGACCAAAACAAAGCCCTCAATCAAAACAACAAGCAGGATCACAAATTTTGCAGGCCATCGTCAAACACAAGGTGCGTCTTCTACAATTACTAATGTTCGAACCATGCAACTTCAACATAACCTTGCCATCAGCAGCCACTGAACATATTGTTAAGCAGCCCTCTCTTGCACAGCATTTTGTTTCCCCATGCATATCCTCCATTTGCATCATAGAGCCACACTATACGGCTATGCATAGACACATACTTTGTTCCCACGCACTCTAACACATGTTCGTCTGGGACGACTTACTCTAGGAAGGGGGGAAAATGCCGCAGGATTATTATTTTGTATATATTATTATTATCATATCTTTTCTTTTCTTTTCTTTTCTTTTCTTTTCTTTTCCTTTAAAACAAACTTTTTAGAGCCTTATAAACTCTTAGCCAACAAAAATAATGAGCCATACCGACACCATTTAATATCGGGTTAAGAATATGTATGTATAAGAGATTACACTAATTTTGGCTATTTTTTGGCCAACTAATAATAATTATAAATTATTTTCTTTTACTAGAAAGCTAAAAATGGCAATTGATAAGTCGAGCCAGGAAAGTCGGAATTGACTTTTGAAAGAAAACGCCAAAACTTCAAAGCAAGGGCTTCTAACATGGCAAATATGAAAAGATTCGACACATGATGGATTTTGAGCCAACTTCTAAGGGATCAAAGCTGCAGATTGAACGTCATTTGTCGATCGAATATCAGAATGAAGAACAGTTAGAACTACAGGTGATATGAACAACAAGATATGATCAATGGAGGTAAGTATAAATGGGGCATTCCGAGTAGACTAGGAACATATAGTCAAATGGAGCAACATAAGCTCATTTGCATTCACAGAGAGAGAGACAGAGAGAGATAGAGCCACAGAAGCATAGGGTTTCCAACTTTTTTTATACTTGTTGCACTACCTCGGTAGCTCTTACTACACCGTGTTCGACAGGTATGATCATTAACCCTACAAGAACATGTATGTATGTCCTATACTGCAACGTCATTGCCAAAAGAAGAGATTAGAGCATAGCAAAGTCACAAAATCTGCAAACTATCATGGCCATTGGGGGACTTCAAAACTCACCCAAAACCAAAAACCTTTTATCAGTAGACCCCTAGTAGCTGCCAAAATCAGGCAGGGCAAAAACAGCTGCAAAAGTTGGTGGAACATGGATCGCGATCCATGTTCCTCAAACCCTAAATTCAAAAAAAAATGTATAGAAACATTCACATGTGGCCAGGAACAACCTCCCCTAGCTAGAATTGAAAAATGCTTCCCAACATGGATCGCAATCCATGTACCTTTTTGCCAAAATCAGGGCAGAAGTGGTTCACTAGTTGGGGGATGCAAAAATATGACTAGTGATGCAGAAATAATCACAGAAATTGCTCTTAAAATCACCAAATCCTCCTGGTTTGCTACCTTCAATCTGCAAATAGTCTTTTGGCCATTGTTAAAGGAAAAATGATATGATTCCAGCAAAAACTCATGAAGTAGGGCTAGGAGCAGATTTCTTAAGGAGTTTTAATTTGCTGCTTTAGCTAGTTGGGAAACTTCACACTCTCCTCAAAGCCTATCATCAAGGAGATGTAACCTAGAGGTGTTTTTAGGATCAAAACCAAGCAAAGGTTACCTGCAAAGTGGTGCAATTTGCGTGGATCAATTTGTTTCCTCAGATGGAATCATATTTTGGTGGAATTTGACAGGGAGCTAAGCAAAGCTATGAATTATAGGCACAAATCATTGAGAATCGAGGCAATAACAGATATCAAGCAAAGGATGTGCCCAAAAGTGGTTCCAAAAAACAAATACGATCAAGACAGAAAAAACATGGCCATAAACTGGGAAATGGGGTAAAATAAGAAAAAGCGTGTCCAAATTTGAAAATACTTCACCAGTGTACTAGGAAGACCTCTGGGAACATATGTGCAAAGAAACTGTATCAAAATTCCTCCCAACATGCATCACGATGCATGTACCTTTTTGCCCAACAAAAGAAAAATCCATACCATCCAGGCCAGTATGTTCAAAAAAGCCAAGCCATGAAGTTTGAAGCCATTTGAGTTCCAAAATCCACTTCCAAATGCCAAATTTCTCTAAGTCTGCAGAAGATCTCCAAAAATTAGCTTAAGTACCAAACAATGATCCAAATCCCAAAATTTTGGACCAAGACACCAGCTAGATGAACCCTACCACATGGTATCATCATATTTTTAAAATTTTGTCCAACATGGATCGCGATCCATGTACCTCAAACCCTAAATCCAAAGAAATTTGCACAGTAGCATCTCCATATGCCCAGGAACAACCTCCCCTAGTTGGATTTTCAAAATGCTTCCCAACATGGATTGTGATCCATGTACCTTTTTGCCAGAATTCAACTCCTACACTATGACCTTGTGCCTCTAGTAATCCTAGATGGACTGCTGAAATTTGGTCAAATTTGGGGTAGTTTGACAAAGTTTTGCTCATTTTTCATTTTATGGTCAAAGTTTGCGTTTTCTTCAATTTTTTGATATTTTTGATCAATTGCTAAACCTTGTTTCCAATGCTAAACTTACCGAGGATGCCTCAAAGGAAAGCACAAAAGTCCGCGGGTAGCAACAACTCATGAGAAATTGGAAAAGTTATTTTTGTTGAATTATAGTGTTGTCTTCATTAAGCCTTGTTTGAATTGTTTTGGTATTGTTTGAAGGGCTGTATAAAAGAACCTGTGTTTGGAATTAATTAAGGAACACTGTTTGTATATGTAAAACAGTGTGGTACTAATTAAAAAACAAGCTAAAAAGTGTGAGTGTGGGATGGAAAGTGGAGGTTGACTCAGGTTTCCAGTCAAGGATGGGTGGTCTCGATTAGTCGAGAAACTCTCCACTTCCTCTTATTAAGAGCAGTGAAAATTTGAGACCCCTTGTGTCAAGAGTCAAGATGTCCCAATCTACATGCCCACAAGATTACTAGTTAGTTTAGACTAAGTCTCATATCATATTTATGGTTTATGGATGGCAGACGTGCCTCTTAAACGTGGAGAAAAAGGTGTTGTTTATGGATTCTAAATATGTCAATGGGATTTCATCTTTATGTTAGGAAACAGCTTTCATTAGAATCTTGATTTATCGACGTGGCGAGTGGTGTATGACCCTTATAACCACGAACACAATGGATAGAGGACTTCCTCTCTTCTGTTGCTCGTATCTCTACTTTGTGGAGACGGAGTAGGGTGTTGTCAACGAAGAAGGACAATAGAGGAAGGCCATCTATCAAGTCGTCCCAATCTTCGCGGGGTTGGGGACCTCACAATTGGTATCAAAGCTTAGGTTAAAAAGATTTAATTGGCTACTTCAAGCTCCCTCATGTGTATGGTTTTCTATGCCCATTCGCCGACTCATGGAGATAGGACATTATGCCCATTGATGTGTACCATAGTTATGGTTGAAACCTCTATTATGTTTTCTCATGGAGATCTTTTGTAAACCCCTATATGACATTTTGATGACTTTATGAATAGAAGATTGAATTGTTTTTTTACAAAGAAATTGTTTGACTGGTAAAGTCATAAAAGTGAGTTTTTTTTTGTGGATTGAATGAGCCATGACTGGTTAAGTCATGTGATTGGATGACCCATGACTTGTTAAGTCATGCGATTGAGATAATCATGACTGGTTAAGTCATGTGATTGAGTTTTGATGGACTAGATAAGTCCAGATTGATTAATTCAAGTGATTGCTTTTGTGGATCGAATAAGTAATGATAGGTTAAGTTATACGATTGAGCTAGATAAGTTTAACTTTGAATAATACACTATTGAATTGAGTTATTATAAACATTAATGTATATTCAGGAGAATCCTCAAATCACTTCTACGTTGGAAAACCCTCAGAATGATGCTATTTATACGAAGATTCACGAGAAGAAGTTGTTGCTCAAACAAATGCAACCACCTTTTTTAAAAGGAGAGGGTGATGATATTCAGAAAGATGGATAAGTATGGATTGAAGCTATGGATGTTGGAATTAGGGTTGCAGAGAAACGCACACAGCTTGGAGAAGACGAAGGAAGCTCAAGGCACACAATAGAGAGTGTGTTAGTGTGCAATGGAATTATAGATAGCCCTAGAGTGATGGGTGTATATACAATGCACAGGGGGAAAAACCTCCTAAATGTCCCGGCGGTCCTAGTGTGTTCACACACATCACTACCACATGTATACTGTAACATATCCCCCCTGGAGTGTTGCGGTGAACGAGAGCTGGCACATGAGTAAAGGGAAGTGCCATGCCCTAAGGACATGATCAGTCCACAAAGGGGAGTAAGCCCAAAGCTTTGCGGAAAGCTTCAAGCTTCTCACAAGACAATGCCTTTGTGAAAAGATCTGCAAGGTTGTCCTGTGGTGGCACATAAGCCAAGCTCATCTCTCCTGCTGAGAGCCTCTCCCTGACATAGTGGTAATGCACCTCAATGTGCTTTGTGCGAGCATGAAAAACTGGGTTCCTCGCAACTGCCAATGCGCTCTGACTGTTATTGTAGATAGTGTTGGTAGTATCTTGTCCAACACCCAAATCAGCCATAAGGCTTCTGAGACATACACACTCAAACGTAGCTATGAAGACTGCCCTGTACTACTCAGCCTCACAACTCGAAGTGGCCACAGTAGGTTGCTTCTTGCTCATCCATGATGTACATGAACTACCAACACAAGACAAACTTGCAGATCTTTTCACAAAGGCATTGTCTCGTGAGAAGCTTCAAGAATTCTGCAGAGCTTTGGGCTTACTCCCCTTTGTGGACTGATCATGTCCTCAGGGCATGGCACTTCCCTTTACTCATGTGTCAGCTCTCGTTCACCACATCAGTCCAGG